>NW_003101667.1:1080065-1159405 GCF_000003855.2 Blastomyces gilchristii SLH14081
GTCTAATCTCCAGCTCAAAAACTATCAAAAGAGAATTTGAAAGTGATTGAAAAAGCTGCAAAGGAAATCTTTGTCAGAGCAGATATCAATTAAATTCAATTTAATATGAATAAAACTGAGTTAATTCATTTCTTTTCTAGATTTAATAAGAAAGAACTATCTCTAACTCTTTGAATAGAGAGATTAAACCCAGTTTAAAATGTCAAATGATTAGGAGTATGATTAAACTCCAAGTTGAATTTTAAATATCATATTCAACAAAGAACTGTCAAGGCAGAAAGACTATTGAACAACATTATCAGACTATCAAATACAGAGAGAGGTCTATTCTTCCAGGCTATGAGACAGTTATATATAGCCTGTATTACCTCAGTAGCTGATTATGAAGTTCAAGTTTAATGGAATAATCAAGGAAATTTCACTGAACTCTTTCAAAGTCTGCAAAACAGAGCTTTGAGAAGAATTCTGAGAGCATTCAAATCATCTTCTATTAAAGTAATGAAAATTGAAGCTTCAATTCCCTCTCCTGCTATTAGATTTGAAAAGGCCTGTATGAACTATGCTCTGAGAGTTATAAAGATGAGCTCAAATCATATAATCAGAGAAAGAGTCTCTTCTTCATTTCTATCAATTAACTCTGGAAATGAACTGGATTGGAATAGATTTCTTGATTGAAATGAAAATAATTCTTCAAAGAAAATGCCTTCTCAACTGTACAGACTATGCTCACTGATTAAAAATCAATTTTCTTCTTTAAATGTTGAAAAAGTTGATCATGAGAAGTTATCTCTCTGGAGAGAAAAGCTTGAATCTCTTATAGACTTGCAAATAAGTGAACTATCTAAAGAGAAAGAATATGAACAGCATTTGAAGAGAATTTCTACAATCAATATAAAAGACTCTATTCTGATTTATTCAGATGGCTCAAAAAATGAGAATTTGAATAGATTAGGCACAGGCATTGCTTATACTGAAGATAATATTAATTTTATCTCAGATTTCTGGAATTTGAGCTGTGAATCTAAAGTCTTTGACACTGAACTATTTGCAATAGTGAAAGCTTTCAAACTTATTAAAATAAAACCTCATAAAAGAGAGAATAGTTTGAAAGAGACATGAATATTCTCTGATAGTCAAGCTGCTTTAAAAAGACTTAGAAATAGTCAGATTCATAATGATCAAATGAATCTTGAACTGATCTTAAACTCTGTTGTAAAAATTCAAAAGAGAAGAACATCAAAGCTGATAATTCATCTGCACTGGGTTCCTGCTCATATGAATATTCATGGCAATGAATTGGCTGATTCAGCTGCAAAAAAAGGCTCAGAACTAAGCAGATCTATTCAAAAAATTGTGTCCTGGTCTTTTATAAAGAGAAAAATAAAAGAATCTTGTTTAGACAAGTGAAATGAAAGCTGGCAGAAACAAAAGAAGAGTATACATTATTCAAGATTTGAAACAAAACTCAAGTGGAAATCTTGTTCAATTAAATGTAAAAAGAAAATATTCTCATCTATAATACAGCTGAAACTAGAACATGGCTATGTTAAATCTTATATGCAAAGATTTGATGATAGATTTGATTCAATAGAATGCTCATTCTGTAATGCAAATGAGAATCCTGAGCATATTGTAATGCACTGTGCATTATACAATAGTCTCAGAGTCAGATTGAAAGAGAAGTATGATCTAAGTCAATTAAATATGAGATTCTTATTCTCAACTGAAACAGGAATTAAATACTTAATAGACTTTCTATCAGAAACTCAAGCAGCTACAAGAAAATGGCTGAATTCAGAAATATCTGAATATGAAGAGGAGGAAATTGATCAGATATAGTCTGTTAAAACAGCTATATACTATCTTTTAATAATTTGTTTTATTACAGTCTCTCTTTATTTTACTTTACTTTTTCCTTTCTATTCTTTTCTATCTATCTATTTAATGTGTCTATCTTTAAGACTGTGTTCTCTTTTCTTTTGTCATGATATTGTCAAATGGTTTCAAACTATCAGAAGATGTTAAAACACTGCAATTTGTAAACAGTTTTTGTATTCTGAGCTGGAATTTTCTGATTTTGCATATCTGAAATTGGTGAATGTATAATAGTTAACTTTATAGATATAGGAAAAACCCTGAGAACTTTTAGTTCTCAGGTAGATGTCATAGTCTCTGACTGCATACATCTATAATTGAAGAATAATAATAATAATAATAAATACAAAACTTATCAGTTTTAACTTCTTTATCTTCTACTTTAATACTCTCTTAATCTTCTTCTGCTGTTACTTATTTACAGTAATACTCTTCTTCTCTCTCTCTCTCTTTATCTTAGTCTCAAATTATTCTCAGAACTTCTTCTGATCTCACTACTACTGCATGAGACTCTTCACTGTCTTCTTTTTCATTCTCTTATATGTGATGTCATTTATATTATTTCTATACTTAGTTCAGTTTAAATTCATCAGAAGTGTTACTTGAAATTGTTATTATTCTACTCTCTTATAAAGTCTCTTTGTAGCGGGCTGCGCCTGATCATCATATAGACTATTTCTTTACACTTCATAGATTCCGCTGAAAGCTCCGATTCTCGGTCATTCTCAATCACCGATTCTCAGCTGAAAAACTCACAGAATTCCTATTCTTCTGCCCTGAAGCTCCACCGCGTACACATCACATATGTGTATAAATATTCACTTCAATCACTGATTCTTATACTTTCTCTTTCTTTTTCTTCTTTAACATTTTTCACTTTGTTATATAAGACCTATAAATATTATACTGATCTATTTGATGTAGGTCTCTTACACTTGAAAAACATTCATTATCTTCTTATTAGAAATGATTGTTTATTAAGAAGATATCTGAACACATAATAATATATAAGAAATAGAGAAATAATCAAACAGTTAAGTGAACACTGAGTTCTCAGATAGAAGCTTACTCATCAGTCACTCTGATCTTATAACAAGATCTTATAAAGAGAACAAGATCTCACAAAGAGAATATCATTGAAAGACCTGAGAGTTCCGACACAGATGTATGGGATATTCATACAATTACACACATCTGATGAATAATACAGCTATATCTACTGATAATATGAGAGAACTCTTGAATATGAGTATAGATGCAGTGTCACAGTGACTCTGAGCAATGTTGAAATTACAACAGTAACAGATAGCTGATATGCATGTGACTTAACAACATCAATATAAAGAGATTTAGTGATTATCTCAATAAGAAACCCCTGCACAGACAATCTCAATACTGACAGAATTAAATATGAACATAATATAAACACTGAAGAAATGCTTAGATACTTCTGCATATTTCAATACTTCTGATCTCACTCTTTACTCATCATAGAGATTGAAAATGCTTGTAAAACTAAGTGTAGATAAAGATATCATCAGTTTGCTAATTAATCAAGATTAGTATATCAATGAACAATTGAAGAATTGTGTGAAACAGAAGTTTCATTCATGAATGAAAGCATGTGAATCAGTATTATGAATGCCTGATAATATTATCAAATATCTTGATATTCTGTTCTGAGACACTGTCATGCAATAGAAAGCATTAGATTGATTACAGAGTGCTCAACAGAGAAACACTTCTCTCACAACATTCATTTCTAACTTCAATATCAAGATTCTAAAAGCAGGTAATCAATCTTGAGAGAACTGAATGAAGATTAGTATGCTTAAGAAGACATTAACTTTTGAACTCTTACAGGCCCTTGTAAGCATAGACAAAGACCAAACTTATGAAGGTTTCTATGTATAACTCTGAATATTGAATGATTATCTTATCAAGCTTAAGAGTATACAGAACAGTGATAGAAGATGTTACATCTCAGTCACTTATACACCTGCACTGACAAATAATAACAATGATACAGATGTTATGAACTGAGTAGACTTGAATATCTATGCATAAGCAAGAGTCTCTGCTGTCTGAACAGACTTCTGAGTTTCTGAAATCACTTCTGAAGAAGTCACTGATTAACATTAACAAGAAGTATACATCAACTGTAACTGATCAGAACATATTGCTTTCAACTGCTAATCAGTCTATGTATCTTCTCACTTAAAGAATGAATCAATACCTGTCCGTGCCAATCACATTGTATTGAAGAAAGATTCAGAAGATAACTATAAGAATGCTCTGATAAAACAGAGAAAAGATTAACTTCTATTCAAATTTGCAAACAGACGCTTGAAGAGGTCAGATAACAATAATTTAAAGAGAAAATGACAATGAATATGATTCTTGTATCTACTGTGATTGATAACATGTATAATATAAAAGTTATGATAGACAGTGATCTATGTTATTATGCAATGATTAAATTTTCAGTTATAAGACATTACAATCTTCAGTGTATTCTCTTATTAAAACTCTGACTTCTTACAGAATTTAATAACTTAAAAGACATTTGTATCTGTTATATGATGAAGTTGAACATAGATGTTGAAGAACATCAATGTGAAGATGTCTACATATATAAAGTTGATAATCTTGATTATAATCTTATATTAGAACTTGTCTGACTATCTGAACAAGACATCTTATTGAATACTTGAAACAGAAGCTTCATATTCTCTAATAATGATAAGATTTACAAAGATGATATTTATAAGACTATGAATCTGACACAGATCTCTGTCAATATCTATAAAATACTCTGAAAAGAAAGTTGCTGAAAAGATCACTAATAGCAGAACTATATAACAATCTATTTCATCAGTCTGATCAATATCAAGAAAGCTCTAGAGAAGTTATCTCATACTATAATAACAGATTCTTATACAAAACTCTCTCAATAATATCACAAATACCTAGATGTCTTCTGATAAGATAATATTATGAATATATCTCTCTTACAAGACTCAGAAGTAGATCACAGTATCAAGTTAGAAAAGAAGAATAATAAAAACTCTGAGTTATCATAAGGCTCTCTTTATAATATATCTCAAGATGAACTTCTTCTTCTTTGAAAGACACTCAATGATCTGTTGAATAAGGAATTTATATATATTAGTAACTCTTTCACTGCAGCTTCTATTCTCTTTGCAAAGAAATCAGGTGAAGAACTCTGATTCTGTGTGAACTATCAAGAATTGAACAGATTAATCAAGAAGAACTGCTATTCTTTATCTCTTATCAATGAAATTTTAGCTCACATTGAATGAGCTCAATAGTTTATAAAACTAGATATCATCACTGTATTTCATAAAATTCATATTACTGAAGAAGATGAATAACTTACAGCACTCTGAACATGTTATAGTCTCTTTGAATGAATAGTTACACTCTTTGAACTGATCAATACTCTCAGTACATTTCAGAAGTATATCAACTCAGTACTTCAGAATTTTGTTGATGAATTTGTATCTCTATATCTCAATGACATTCTCATCTTCACTGATAAGTTCAGAAAAGAATATCAAGAATATATGTGAAGAGTATTACAATAATTATAAGAAGCAGAACTATTAATAGATATTGATAAGTGTAACTTTGAAGTCAAGAGTATCAAATATCTAGGTTTTATCATAGAAGCTGATAAGAGAATTTAAATGAATTCTGAGAAAGTCTCTGTCATTCTTGAATGATAAGCTTCATATACTGTGAAAGATGTATAAAGTTTTATTGAATTTACTAACTTCTATCAGTGATTTATATAAAACTTCTCAGATATTGCAAGATTACTTACAGAACTCATTAGAAAGAACTCAGTATTTCAGTGATCAGTGAATACTGAAGCTTCATTTACACAGATAAATAAGATATTCATCAACATCTCTCTACTAATAATATTTAATTCTGATTGTAAAATAGTTATTAAAGCTGACTTCTCTGACTATATTACAGAGAGAGCTATATTATAATATAATAATAAAGATATCTTACAATTATGCATTTTTATATCTAAGAAACTGAGTTCTGCTGAATGCAACTATGAGATCTATGATAAGAAACTTCTTGTGATTATATACTATCTAGAAGAATCAGACTCTGAACTCTGAAGTATCTCTGAATTTAAGATAATCACAGATTATAAGAATTTCAAGTACTTTACAACTATCTGTAAACTCACTGAATAACAGATATGATAATCTGAGTTCTTAAGCTGCTTTCATTTTATAATACACTACTATCTCAGCAGTCAGAACTTGATAACAGATGTTCTCTCACAATAAGAGCAAGATATATCTTTCAATGTAATAGACATCTGTTGAATGAACTAAGAATATCAGCTTCTAGATCTGAAGATATTAGTTGATTAAGATGAAATAACTCATGACACTATACATACTTCTCTGATTGAAATATTCTCTCTCTGAACTGTCACTGACACTGACACTGATATTAATACTGACACTGACACTGATATCTCAACTTCTTCTGAATCTACACTGAATAAATTATGATATATAACAGCTCAAACTCATGAACTTCTTCAAGTACTCACTGAAGCAGTATATCAAGAAGCACTCTATTTCTTCTCAGAACTATGTATAAGAACTGACATCTTAGAATACTTAATTAATGATAATAACACTCTGCAGTTCTGTGAATGATGTTGAGTCTCTCACTTCAAACTCTTACACATCTGAATAATGCAAGAGATGCATGATTTATGTATGATCAGTCACTCAGATCATGAACAATTATACTGAATAATCTCTTAGAAGTTCTACTGGCCTGAGATATTAAACAGTATCAGATGTTTCATTTGAAACTGTAATCATTATTCTTCTATCATCTTATGAAAGAACTGTAGAAAAGATCTACTGAAATTACTTAATATCTCTGATAGAATCTGATGAGATGTAGTAATTGACTTCACTATTAATCTCTCTGAGAGTAAGAGTCATAAGAACATTCTGATCATTGTGAACTGATTAAGTAAAGATGTAATATTGAAATCTTATAATAAGATGAATACTGAATAAGTTACTGAAGCTTTTCTACAGAGTCTGTTCTATCAGATGCATGAATTACTGAGATCTATAGTATCAGATCAGAGCTGTCAATTCATGAGTACTTTCTGAACAAGAATCTGTCAAGTTCTCAAGATTATATGTCATTTGTTAACTGTCTATCATCTCAAGACTGATAATATGTCAGAATGAATATTTCAGACTGTAAAGAATTATCTTTATAAGTTCTGTAATCACTTATAAGACAATTGACATGACCTTCTTCTACACACAGAGATTGCTATCAATAACTGAGATGCTGTCTCAATGGATGTAAGCTCATTCTTTCTTACACACAGTTATTATATGAAAGTATTGAATCTTCTAGAAATCACACATTTCACACTGAATCTCTGCAGTTCAATTCAGATCACTGATAATATAGTAATAAAGCTCTGAGACATCTATGACTGAGCAGAGGTCTTCATAATAACTGTGAAACAAGATTAAGAGAATTAAATCAATGTTCACTGAGATTCTGCTGAGTAATATAAGATAGAAGACTTGATGTAATTGAATCTCAAGAATATACAGATCATATGTTCATCTCATATACTGAATTACTGCCATGTCAAGTATAAAGTGATAGAAGTTCTAGATAGTCATAACTGCTGTCTTAACATATTATCAGAAATTCACAATGTCTTTTATATAAGCTTGCTCTGCTGTACTATCACTGATCTGTTGTCTTCTCAACTGATTTCTGACTGACAGTCATCAGGGATCATAGGAGAAGATAATGAACTTGAATGAGAGATTGAATATATTCTTAATAAGAGATTTCACAGCTGCAGCTAACAATATCTTGTAAAATGAGTTGACTATAATTATCTGACCTGGACTCTGAGTTTCATGTTATTCAAGATCACAGCCCTTGACTGATAGAAACTATGCATGATCAGAGAAGAGAGAGACTAATGTGACAGACTGCACTCAATCATTATATAGACTATTTCTTTACACTTCATAGATTCCGCTGAAAGCTCTGATTCTCGGTCATTCTTGATTGCTGATCCTCAGCTGAAAAACTCACAGAATTCCTATTCTTCTGCACTGAAGCTTCACCGCGTATGCATTACATATGTGTATAAATATTCACTTCAATTGCTGATTCTCGCACTTTCTCTTTCTTTTCCTTCTTTAATGTTTTTCACTTTGTTATATAAGACCTATAAATATTATATCGATCTATTCAGTGTAGGCCTCTTACACTCTTTAAGGCATTTATAACATGTCTTACAATCTGTCTCTTCTCACTTAAACATCTTCTTCTTCTCTCTCTTCAATCTGTCACAGCACTCATGCACCTTGATGATTCACAGAATCACAGAATATTTGAACAGAAATAACATAATTGAATTCAGTAAGTATTGAAGAGAGGTGAAGGCAGAAGAGACAGTCAGAAATGATATAATAATAATGATAATAATAATGATAATGATGATAATGATGATAATAATAGTAATGATAATAATAATGATAATAATAATAATAATAATAATAATAATAATAATAATAATAATAATGAAAGAAGAAGTGCATTGAAATATATTACTGACTTATCAAATATAAAGAGACTTAAAGAAAATATTAACAGCTTTCAGAGATGTACAGAAACAGCTGCAGTGTTGTATAGTAATATTATCTTCATTTAATACATGCACTGTTGATATTCTTTGTATACAGTTATTATATAATCTGAATCAGAGATACATGCAGAAAACAGATCTTTATTACTAGAATAAATGATTGCAGTAATTCTCTGTTTTCATATTATAAAGATAAGTTGTTCTCATTTCTTTCTTCTCTCTTTTCTCTTCTTCAAATCATCACTAATTTCAAGCTGATATGAAAACTATTAAAACACTCTCAGAAATTCTCAAATTGAAGAGTATAGACTAATTAAATTTTAAATAAATGCAGCAGAACTTAAATTATCTTCTATAATAATCAATTATCTGTTCTCTCTTAATAAAACAGTAGTCACATTCTCCTCCTCTCTCAAATGAACATGATCTGAGAAAAGTGAGTATCATGTCAGGTCATAATGACTAACACAGCCTCAGCACACAGAGCTGTATATACACAGTGCATGCTAAATTGAGAAGCTGCATGAGTTGCACACTAGTATCAGCATCTTAATGAGAGCTGTGTAACATGACTTACATGAGAAAGCTGCAACTCTTACTCATGTATGCAGAGAATGAATCACTGAAGTAAGTGTATATACATTGCATGAAAGTAATGCTTTTTGATAACACTCAGTCTCTGATATCATGAAAATAGAGTCTCTTCATAAGATTCATTTTTATCCGAAGTCAGAGAATTTTATATTTCTTAAGATCATCTTCACATGTCTTATCTGTGAAATCAATGAAGAGAATCATTGATTTCAGCATTCTGTTCTTAATACTATTCAAGTGGCAGCAGAGTTTATTCTGATCATACTTTTTAAGTGTATATTTTCTAATTATTCACATTTATACAGATATATACTGATTATTTATTAAATAATTTTAAGACAATGACTCATCACAGCTGTGTTATTCTCACTATAAGAGATACACAGTTAATAATGAACATTGTAAAGACTCTGAGAAGTGAGTATTTTAAGAGTACTGCAGCTCTGTGATTCTGATTTTTTTTATTTTTATTTTTTTTTATTTTTATTTTTATTTTTTTTTCTTATTTCTGTTGTGATTTTTCCTTATTTTTATTTTGTTTTTTGTTTTTATTTTTATTTTTTTTATTTTTTATTTTTTTCAGAATTAAAATAATATGAATTACAATTTATGATTAGAAAAGTAATGATATTTGATAACACTCTCTGTTGAGTTTTCAACAAATGAGCACTATGTGTAGAATATTATATAAGTGAGAAATAATTTTATAGTCTCATTTAATACCATTCTTTAGAATGAAATCAGAATGAAAATGTAACTAAGAATTTAAATATATTCTTTATCTGAGACTAAATTTTTATTTGAAAAGTGAATCTGAAATCTTTAATATTTAAAATAAAGTGATTTGAAATCAATGTAATGAACACAAATCATGATCAGAAGTAATGCTTTCAGATAATATAATAACTGTAAAGTTGGATTCTGATCTCAGACACGGTCACACGGTCAGTCTATATATAACTGAGTCTTCTATATTTCTCTCTACTTCTTCTGCTACTCTCTCTTAATCTTCTACACTTACTTCTGTGTCTAATTCTCTCACTTCTGCTACTTCTGCTTCTGCTTCTACTGCTTCTACTGTTATTACTTCTGTCTCTGCTGCTGCTACTTCTATCTCTGCTATCTCTACTACTTCTGTTACTTCTGATTCTCCTTGTTTTATGAAGATATTATGTAGACTCAGTAAATCTTATTTCTCAGTGTATACACTTCGACTCTTTTTATCAACTTCTAGAACAATCTATTATATAAAGACTGTGTATAATACAATCATCTGATATTCAGTCACAGATACTGATTATTATGTTTGTTTTAAATATTTATAATAAGATAATTGTATATTCATTTCTCAGAATTACTCTTCTTCTCAACAGTGTTAAAAGTATAAGTCTTTTCTTTTGTATCTTCTCTTTCTGACACTGATTTTTCTGTTCTTTAAGAAAATTGTTATGAGTTTTATTATATATGAAGTTATTATATTTATGAATATTAAGAAACTTTTTATAACTGTAAAATTCAATATTATAAGTATATTCACTCTGATAAATATTTTCAGAATAATATATCTGTATCAGTCTATTCTCTGATATCTGTTATCTGACTTTGTAATATAGATGAAGAATATCTATGTTTTTAAAAATAAAAATATGTATGTTATACTCTTCTACATCTGTAGATATGAGACTTGTACATCTTGTCTGAGATATTATTATAAGAATGAGCTGTTTATATACTGTGTTCTACTTTCTGTATTTCTCTGTGTCTCTCTCTCTCTTTCTGAGAAGTCTTGCATGTGTTATAATTATATATACAACTTCAAGACCAGTGAGTGTTTATTCAGTAACTATTTGTAAGAAATCCCGCTCCGCGTGGATTCTTTACCCCTATTCCTATCTCTCGCGTAATCAATACAGTTAGCAGCTCTTGGCTACATACAACTATATAGACTGGAGTTTGTGACTACTATTTATAACTCAGCTTGAATACTATTATATATTTAATCTCTACATTTATCTTTCTACTGTGAATACTTCTAGTAGCTATTAGTATATATTATGTCAAGCTGTAAATATCTGAATAATCATCTATAAGCACTTATTCTTACATTTCACACTCTGTCAGTCAGTAACTGTCTGTTATAACTGAAAGAACTAGAATCTTATATACTTTAATTCCTGCAAACTCTACTACAGACACTTAGAAGAAGTTATCTGAATCATGAATAATCTCTGTAAAAGAAGTCTTAGAGAACTTGTTAATTACTCACAGAACATTATTCTCTACATCTGTGACAGAGAAATTCTCTAAACTTATAAATTAATCAATCTCAGTAAAGAACATTCTTAAGCATCTCTTACAGAAGTAAGCAAGTTTTCTATAAGAAATACTTACTGTCTGTAAACACTCTTACACTGAGTCTCTAGACATAATCTTCAGAGATACTTATAAACTGAAAAGAAACTTTCTTAAGCTGTGATTACTTAAGATTATCTACTGAATTATAATCTATAAAAGCTTTTATAAGTTTATATTTGAAATTGACTCATAAGTCTGACTATGTGATATACAAGATAAAGAAGCTGTTATCTATATAATAACAGATCACTACTATACTGAAGTTAAGAATTGACTGAACTATCTAAAAAATAATTATAAGAGATTCTATTAATCTATTCTTAAGATCTATCTAGAGAATAAGTTAAGAGACTTTATAAGCTGAACAGAGAATATCTAGACTATAATTATTAATATTAGAAAAAGAGATGAGAAATCTGATAAAGACTGTTTATAATACTTTATAAAATTATAATATAAATTAAGATCTGTAAAAATAGAGCTCTGAAATAAGATCTGAATAATAATATTGATAAAGAGACTGAATAAAGATATGTAGAATAAGCTCATTGAGTAAGACTCTAAGCTCTTAATTCTGAAGAAACTGATAACTCTTATTCATTACTTATAGATTACTGTGAGAATCACAGGTCTACAGAGAGTGAATCACTGATCAGATTTATAAGAATCAGAATAACAGAGAATAGATTTATTAAAGAAAGATAATAAAATATAGAGAAATTTATATCTAACTACTGAGTAGAGAGAGAGAGCTTCATAAGCTTCTGTAAATAGAGTATATAATAGAGAGATTAAGAAAAAGAGTCTCTACTTTATCTATTTTAAATTAGAACATCTTCATATAAACTGTCTGAATAAATTAAAATAGAAATTTGAGAAGTTATAAACAGAGTTAGTAACAGTCTTCTTAAGAGTCTTGAAGCTGATATCTGAATCTGTTACTCTCTTAATGAAAATACATGCTTATGAGAAGAGACTATACTATAATACTACTGTTCTGTAAGTATGAAAAGTATTAATGAACTTGAGATCTCAGGTCACTGTAGTGTCTCTAAAGCTCACAGAGTGAATAAACTGAATGATAAAAACTGAGAATCTGCTCTTATAATAAGCAGAGTATAAGAACTCAGATCTGAGAATTGAGAGACTTATAAGAGTTATCTTTGAATTGCAAGATCTCTTCACAACTTGAAGAAGATTTATAAAAACTATGATTATTATAAATATTACAGATGATATATACTTAAGACTTATATAACTTTAAAGATATAATTTATACATAGCTGTCTGTGAGTCAGGGTTACACTACTGATCAGTGTTGACAGACTCACTTACAGAGATAGCCCCGGTGGCCGAATGGTTAATGCGGCCACCCGGCAGCGCCTTGGCGTGGGAAACCAAGGCGTGTGAGTTCGAAACCCGCAGGGGATACATTAAATCTGAAACTCAAGCGCCTCAGGTTTCTAATAAATACAGAGGTGTACAAATCACTTCAATAAATCGCTCTATGTTTCTGGGCTGGGAAGTTATTATCGCATGTATCTAATTGTCACTTCTTTGTATTTCCTATGTTCTTGTTATCTTGGCATACACCTGTATTTCCTTCTGTATAATTAACACTTGACCTGTATTTAACATCACGCAAGGACTCATTATATGCTCCGCTTGCATATGAGTATAATGAAAGAATAATAATAATAATAATAACTTACAGAGATAGAATCAGTTAATACTATAGAGTTAATTAAAGAAGACAAGCTTATTTATATAATAACTTTACAAATGTCTGAGAACTTTATAATCATGAAAACTAAGCTTCAGATATCTGGGAAATAGTGAGATTTTACAGAGATATTCAGTTCAGCTAAGATAGCTGAGCTTATATCTCACTGTGAGAAGAATCTGATAATAGATTTAATAGAAGAGTAGAAACTCTTCTGAGAATTAATTTATAAGCTCTCTCATCATGAAACAGAAGTCTTACAGACTTATGTAAAGAAGAATCTGAAGAATAACTTTATTCAATCTTCACAGATCTCTGCAGAAGTCACTGTGATATTTATAAAGAAAAAGAATAAAGATCTCAGATTATATATAAACTACTATAATCTGAACTTTAAAACTATAAAGAGTTACTACTTTCTATCTCTAATTGAGAATGTGATCAACTGTCTCATGAGAGCTGTTATATTCATATAACTGAATATGATTAATATATATACACAGCTGTAAATATAATCTGAGAATGAATAAAAGACTGTCTTTAGAACTGTACTGAGATTATTTGAATATCTAGTGATATCTTTTGATTTGACTAATATCTCTGCAGTATTTCAGTCTTTTATTAATAAAATACTTCATATATATCTGAATATCTTTGTGATAATATATCTGACTAATATGATGATGTACTCTGTGAAGAAGGAAAAATACACTGAGTATGTATAAACTGTGTTAAAGATCTTAAATGAGACAGAACTGTATATTAAGCTTATGAAGTGTAACTTCAGTACTCACTGAATTAATTTCCTAGAATATATAATCACTGTGAATGATATTCAGATGAAATCTTCACAGATTGAGACTATTCTATTATGATCAGAGTTAACTAGTATTTATGAGATTCAGATCTTTCTGAGCTTTGTGAATTTCTATAGATGATTTATCTTTGTATTTAGAAGAATCTTCTTGACTCTTACAGATATACTGAAGAATGAAAATAAGAAGAAGTCATTTCATAAATAAAGAATAAAAAGATTATTGAAAAGAGAGAGCTGTAAGAACTTTCTTATCTCAGAAGCTCACACAGTCTTTATAAGATTGAAATAGATATTCATAGATACAGTGATACTGTTTCACTTTGATTTCTTACTCTTAATCAGATTGAAGACAGATATCTTCTTCTTTATAATTTCAGAAATAGTCTTATAACTACAGTTAAATGAGAACTGAGTTTCAGTAATCTTTTTCTCACAGAAGATGCAACTTATGAAGATTAACTATAACATTTATAATCAGAAGCTTCTTATAATAGTGAAATTCTTTTATCACTGATATCACTACTTTGAGAGTCTTATAACAGTGATTACTGTTAGAACTAATTATAACAGCTTATAATAGTTTACTTTAATTAAGAAAGTGTCACAGTAGCAGATCTACTGAGCTCAGAAACTGAGTGAGTTCTGATTCAAGATAGAGTATATCAAGAGAACTAAGAACTCAGTGAATAAACTCTCTCACAGGTCTGACTATATCAAGAAGATCAGAGTGACAGACATAGAGAAATTAGAGAAGATAGAAAAGCTTCACAGAATACTCAGACTGAGTATTATGAAGAAATTGACTGAAGAGTCTCTCAATCTCTTATAAGAGAAGAGAGAAAAGAGAGAGAAGAAGTCTGTACAACTACTTTCTATAACACTGAGAGTCAACACTCTAAGAGTCTTTGTAAAGATTCTCAGAGAGAGTATCTATAATCTGAAGAATTTACAGACTTTTAGAAGTACTGTGAAAGATCTGATATAAGAAAAAACAGAGTATAAGTCTTTATAAGATCTTCTGTTCAGATTGTCAGAACTGCAAATGAAGAATGAATATACTTAGTATATTTAGAAACTACTCACAGCAGATTATGATTTCCACTTCTCAATTTAAATTCATTTTATTACTTTGAATGACTTTAAATCTCATTTGAGCATTATCAAAAATCGTTACTTTTTAAAAAATTAAAAATACTCTAAAAAAAAACCTTAAAATGTCTAAAAATAGTAACTTTATGTCAAGAATGAGACTAAATGCAATTAAATAAGATCACTTTCTTATTTTTTCTAAGTTATAGTCTCATTTTGAGATCTAATAAATAGTTACTTTGCATGTTTTTTTGATAATTAATCCCAGCGGGATTCACATCAAGAAATGTATGAGACTAGATTAAATGAGATCAAATGTGAAATTATAATTTCAGCGGTCAGTCTAGTCACACCAGAAATATACAGAATTTGTCAAGATACTAGACCTAGTTGATATATCAGATATTATGAAGACATAAGCAGAATAATGATATAAATAATCTATCTTGATATAATCTCTACAGATTCATCTACATTTCTTTTTGATTATTTTCTTACAGCTTCATTTACACTTTCTTTTACATGTTACATCTGCTGAAGAGAGTGTGTCAGAAAAAAGAGATTATACACTACTGAATACTATTAACATTATATTACTACTATATTTCTCATCATTATCAGCTTACTACAATACTTATTTAATACTCACTTATACTAGCTCTCTTAGCTCGCATATTTATTTTACTATAAATAGCTCTATCTTTTGTATAAAATTAGATATAATAGATAGTGCATAGATAATATAACAAGCAGATCTTGATACACATAAGATTTGTATATCTTTAACATATTCATCCGTGACACTCATTCTGACAATATATAACTAGTAATTAACTTCTACTTAATTAGTTACTGATCAGTTAGTTATCTTATAAATCTATTATATTAATTAATTAGTGAAGTATAAGTTTTCTTTTAATACAGAAAATTAAGTATATAAATCTGATTTCTGAATACTTTACAACTTCACTATATAAATATATATATATTATTTATATAGAGTATCTTGAAGAGAAGAATGTAAAGTGTGGCGGGCTGCGCCCGATCAATCATATAGACTATTTCATTACACTTCACAGATTCCGCTGAAAGCTCCGATCCTCAGTCGCTGATTCTCAGCTAAAAAATCCATGGAATTTCTATTCTTCCGCCCTGAAGTCTCACTGTGTACACGTATAAATATTCACTCTGATTATCAATTCCCACACTTTCTCTTTCTTTCCTTCTCTAATGTTTTTCACTTTGTTATATAAGACCTATATATTATACTGATCTATTCAGTGTAGGCTTCTTACACTTGAAAAATGTTCATTGTCTCCTTATTAGAAATGATTACTCACTGAGATATCTGAATATATAACAATGTGTAAGAAATAGAGAAACAGTCAAACAGTTAAGTGAACACTGAGATCTCAGATAGAAGCTTACTCATCAGTTGTGCTGGCCCTGTAACAAGATCTTATAAAGAGAGTAAGATTTTACAAAGAGAATGTCAGTGAAAGACCTGAGAGTTCTGACATCACAGATATATGAGATATTCATATAATTGTACTTCTTTCAACTTCATAGATATCACACATCTTATGATTGATATAATCATGTCTAATGATAATATGAGAGAACTCTCGAATACAAGCATAGATGTGATGCCACAGTGGCTTCAAGCAATGTTGAAATTACAACAGCAACAGATAGCTGATATGCATGTGACTTAACAACTTCAATATAAGAAAATTCAATAATTAACTTAACAAGAAACTCATGCAATTTCAACATCTACAGAATCAAATACAAAAGCACTGAAAGAATGCTTAAATACTTCTGTATATTTCAATGCTTCTGATCTCACTCTCTACTTATCATGAAGAATGGAAATGCTCATGAAACTGAGTATAGATGAAGATGTCATCAGTTCACTAATTAATCAAGATTGATATATCAATGAATGATTGAAGAATCACATGAAACAGAAGTTTCATTCATGAATAAAAGCATGTGAATCAGTGTTGTGAATATCTGATAATATTATCAAATATCTTGATATTCTGTTCTAAGACACTGTCATGCAACAGAAAGCACTAGATTGATTACAGAGTATCTAACAGAGAAACACTTCTCTCATAACATTTATCTCTGATTTTGACATCAAGATTCTAGAAGCAGATAATCAATCTTGAAAGAATTGAATAAAGATTAGCATGCTTAAGAAGACATTAACTTTTGAACTCTTACAGGCTCTTGTAAGTGTAGATGAAGACCAGACTTATGAAGATTTCTGTGTACAACTCCAGACATTGAATGACTGTCTTATCAAGCTCAAGAGTATACAGAACAGTAACAGAAGATGTTACACTTATACTTCTGCACTGAGAAATAACTCAGTCACTCATACATCTGCACTGAGAACTAACAACAATGATGCAGATGCTATGAACTGAGTAGACTCAAATGTCTATACATAAGTGAGAATCTCTGCTATTTGAACAGGCTTCTGAGTTCCTGAGATCACCTCTGAAGAAGTTGTCAATTGATGTCAATAAGAAGTGTGCATCAACTATAACTGATTAGAACACATTGCTTCTAACTGCTAATCAGTCTATATACCTTCTTATTCAAAAGAAAGATCAACACTGACAGTTCACATCAATCATGTTATATTAGAGAAAGATTCAGAACATAACTATGAGAATGCTCTGATGAAACAGGGAAAAGATTAGCTTCTGTTCAAATTCACAAGCAGGAGCTTGAAGAGGTCAGATGACAATAATTTGAAGAAAAAATGACAATAAATGCAATTCTTGTATCTACTGTGATAGATAACATGTATAATACAAAAGTCATAGTAGACAGTGATCTATGCTATTATACAATGATTAAATCTTCAGTTGTAAGATATTATAACCTTCAGTGTATTCTCTTATCAAAACCCTGACTTCTTGCAGAATTTGACAGTTCAAAGAACATTTGCACCTGTTACATGATAAAACTAAACATAGATGTTGAAGAACATCAATATGAAGATGTCTACATATATGAAGTTAATAATCTTGATTATAATCTTATGTTAGAACTTGTCTGACTATCTGAATAAGGCATCTTGCTGAACACTCAGAACAGAAGCTTAATATTCCCTAACAATGATAGAATTCATGAAGATGACATTCACAAAATCATGAATCTGACACAGATCTCTGCCAATATGTACAAAATACTCTGAAAAAGAAGTTACTGATAGAATCACTGATAAGGTCACTGACAGCAGAATTATGTGATAATCTACTTCATCAGTCTGACTGATATTAAAAAGGCTCTAGAAAAGTTATTCTGTGTCACAATAATAGATTCTTATATAAAACTTTGTCAACAATATTATGAATATCTAGATATCTTTCAATAAGATAATATTACAAGTATACCTCTCTTATGAGGCTCAGAAGTGAACCACAGTATCAAGTTAGAAAAGAAGAATGATAAAGACTCTGAATCATCATAAGGCCTTCTTTATAACATGTTCTAAGATGAACTTCTTCTCCTTCAAAAGACACTCAATGATCTGTTAAATAAAGAATTCATATATATTAGTAACTCTTTCACTGCAGTCTCTATTCTCTTTACAAAGAAATCAAGTGAAGAACTCTGATTCTTATTATTATTATTATTATTCTTCCATTATACTCATATGCAAGCGGAGCTTATGATGAGTCCTTGCGTGATGTTAAATACAGGTCAAGTGTTGATTATACAGGAGGAAATACAGGTGTTGAGACCACGCCAAGATAACAAGAACATAGGAAAATACAAAGGAGTGACAATTAGATACATGCGATAATAACTTCCCAGCCCAGGAACATAGAGCGATTCATTGGAGCGATTTGTACACCTCTGTATTTATTAGGAACCTGAGGTGCTTGAGTTCCGGATTTAATGTATCCCCTGCGGGTTTCGAACCCACGCGCCTTGGTTTCCCACGCCAAGGCGCTACCGGGTGAGAACTCTGATTCTGTGTGAACTATTGAGAAGTGAATAAATTAATAAAGAAGGACTGTTATTCTTTATCCCTTATCAATGAAACTCTAGCTTGTATTGAACAAGCTCAATGATTTATAAAGTTAGATATCATCACTGTGTTTTATAAGATTCACATCACTGAAGGAGATAAGTGGCTTACAGTATTTCAAATATAATATTATCTCTTTGAATGAGTAGTCACACTCTTTGAACTGTCTAACACTCTCAGTATATTTTAGAAGTATATCAACTGAACACTCTGAGATTTTCTTCATAAATTTACATCTGTGTATCTTGATGACATTCTCATCTTCACTGATAAGTTCAAGAAAGAACATCAAGAATATGTATGAAAGGTATTATAATAACTACAGAAAGCAGAACTACTGATAGACATAGACAAGTGTGATTTTAAGATTAAAAGTATAAAATATCTAGGCTTTATCATAGAAGCTGGCAAGAGAATCAGAATGAATTCTGAGAAGATCTCTGCTATTCTTGAATGAGAGGCCCTGCATACTATGAAATATGTATGAAGCTTCATCAGATTTGCTAACTTCTATCAGTGATTTATACAGAACTTCTCAGATATCACAAGACTACTTACAGAACTCACTAAGAAAGACTCAGTATTTCAATGATCAGCAGACACTGAAGCTGCATTTATATAAATGCAGAAGATATTCATTAATACTTCTCTGCTGATAATATTTGATTCTGATTATATAACAGTTATTGAAGCTGATTTCTCTGACTATATCACAGGAGAAGCTATATTGTAATATGATGATAAAGATGTCTTATAATCATGTGTCTTCATGTCTAAGAAACTGAGTCCTGCTGAATGCAATTATAAGATCTATGATAAGAAACTTCTTACAATTATACACTATCTAGAAGAATGAGACTCTGAACTCTGAAGTGTCTCTGAATTTGAGATAATCACAGATTATAAGAATCTCAAGTACTTCACTACTATCTGTAAACTTACTGAATGACAGATATGATGATCTGAGTTCTTAAGCTGCTTTTATTTTACAATACACTACTGTTCTGACAGTCAGAACTTGATAATAGATGCCCTCTCATGACAAGAGTAAGATATGTCTTTATTATTATTATTATTATTCTTCAATTATAGATGTATGCAGTCAGAGACTATGATATCTACCTGAGAATCTTTAGATCTCAGGGTTTTTCCTATATCTATAGAGTCAACTATTATACATTTATCAATTTCAGATATGCAAAATCAGAAAATTCCAGCCCAGAATACAAAAACTGTTTACAAATTGCAGTATTTCAACACCTTCTGATACTTTGAAATCATTTGAAAATATCATGACAAAGGAAAAGAGAACATAGTCTTAAAGATAGACACATTAAATAGATAGATAGAAAAGAACAGAAAGAAACAAGTACAGTAAAGAGAGACTATAACAAAATAAAATTATTAAAAGATAGTTTATAGCTGTTTTAACAGACTATATCTAATGAATTTCTGCCTCTTCATATTCAGATACTTCTGAATGCAGTCCTTTTCTTGTAGCTGCTTGAGCTTCTGATAGAAAGTCTATTAAGTATTTAATTTCTGTCTCAGTTGAGAATAAGAACCTCATATTTAATTGATTTAAATCATACTTCTTCTTTAATCTGACTCTGAGACTATTGTATAATGCACAATGCATTACAATATGCTCAGGATTTTCATTTGCATTGCAGAATGAGCACTCTGTTGAATCAAATCTGTCATCAAGTCTTTATATATAGAATTTGAAATAATCATGTCCTAGTTTCAGCTGAGTTATAGATGAGAATATTTTCTTTTTACATTTAATTGAACAAGATTTCCACTTTGGTTTTGTCTCAAATCTTGAATAATGTATGCTCTTCTTTTATTTCTGCCAGCTTTCATTTCACTTGTTTAAACAAGATTCTTTTATCTTTCTCTTTATGAAAGATCAGAACACTGTTTTTTAAATAGATCTGCTTAATTCTGAACCCTTTTTTACAACTCAATCAGTCAATTCATTGTCATGAATATTCATATGAGCAGGAACCCAATGCAGATAAATTATTAGTTTTGATGTTCTTCTCTTTTGAATTTTTAAAACAGAGTTTAAAATCAGTTCAAGATTCATTTGATCATTATGAATCTGACTGTTTCTAAGTCTTTCTAAAGCAGCTTGACTATCAGAGAATATTCATATCTCTTTCAAACTATTTTTTCTTTTATAAGATTTTATTTCAATGAGTTTGAAAGCTTTCACTATTGCAAATAGTTCAGCATCAAAGACTTCAGATTTATAGCCTAAATTTCAAAAATCTGAGATAAAATTGATATTATCTTCAGTATAAGCAATGCCTGTGCCTAATTTATTCAAATTCTCATTTTTTGAGTCATCTGAGTAAATCAGAATAGAGTGTTTTATATTGATTATAGAGATCTTCTTCAAATACTGTTCATATTCTCTCTCTTTAGATAGTTCACTTATTTGTAAGTCTATGAGAGATTTCAGCTTTTCTCTTCAGAGAGATATCTTCTCATGATCAATTTTCTCAACATTTAATGAAGAAAGTTGATTTTTAATAAGTGAACATAGTCTATACAGTTGAGAGAGTATTTTCTTTAAAGCATTATTCTTATTTCAATCAAGAAATCTATTTCAATCCAGTTCATTTCCTGAGTTAACTGATGAAAATAAAGAAGAGACTCTTTCTCTGATTATATGATTTAAGCTCATCTTCATGACTCTCAGAGCATACTTTATACAGGCCTTTTTAAATTAAATAGCAGAAGGCAGAATTGAGGCTTCAATTTCAATTGCTTTAATAGAAGATGATTTAAATGCTCTCAGAATTCTTCTCAAAGCTCTGTTTTATAGACTTTGAAAGAGTTCAGTGCAATGATCTTGATTGTTTCATCAAACTTGAACTTCATAATCAGCTACTGAGATAATACAGGCTATGTATAATTATCTCATAGCCTGAAAGAATAGACCTCTCTCAGTATTTGATAGTCTGATTATACTATTCAGTAGTCTCTCTGTCTTGATGATTCTTTGTTGAATATGATATTTAAAATTCAACTTGGAGTTTAATCATACTTCTAGTCATTTAACATTCAAACTGGGTTTAATCTCTTTACTTAAAAGAGTTAGACTTAGTTCTTTCTCATTAAACCTGGGAAAAAAGTGAATTAACTCAGTTTTATTTATATCAAATTGAATTAGATTGATATCTGCTCTAACAAAGATTTTCTTTACTACTTTCTCAATCACTTCTAAATTCTCTTGAATTGTCTTTGAACTGTAGAGTAGATCAATGTCATCTACATAACTTGAAGATCTCAATATTTTCATCTCTCTATTCTTGAATAGATATGCAGTGTATATTGCAAATAAAACAGGTGAGATTGAAGATTCTTGTGATACTTCTATTTTTATCTTAGTTTTATCTTGTTTTCTTTCATCAAAGAATAGTTGTATAATTCTTTTCAATATAAAATAATTAACTCATTTTATTAGAGAAAGTGACAGTTTTAACATCTTCAAAGTTTGAATCATCTTAGACTTTGAAACATGATCAAATGCATCTTTTATATCAATAAAAACTGCAGTTAAGACCAGGTCTTCATGCTTTGCTACTTGAATATCATGAATAACTGAAAGAACAGTGTCAATTGCAGAACATTGTTTTCTATCTTTCATTTGTTCATTAAATAGAAGAGAATCACTAATAGAGCTTATAAAAGATAATCTAGTAGCTATTATCTTTTCTAGAATTTTTCTTAAACAGTTCAACAGAGATATTACTCTATATGACTTAGAAATTGAAGCTTTTCTATTAGGTTTTGTAAGAATTACTCCAGTAGCTTCTCTCCAGCATTCAGAATGATAATCATTTTTTAAGAGATTGAAAAAGAGCTTAAAATATTCATTCTTCAAGTAGGAATATGTGATTTGAATAATCAAGTGACTAATTGAATCAGGCCCTGCAGCAGTTTTAATTGAACTTGAGAATATTGCTGACTCTAGTTCATCACATGTAAGCTCAGATCATTCCCAGTTATTTTCATCAATATATTCATAAAATGACATATTCTCCTCTTCTAAATGTGATGAGTTTTAAAAGAGAATTCTTATAAAAGCTTGACATTTTTCCTCAAAAGAGTTTGCTGTATACAATTCATTCTGAAATTCATATTCTAAGGTTGGAAGCTTTGCTACACTTCTTGTTTTAGTATAGTTGAAGGCTTTAAAAACTTCTTTTTCTTATGCTTCTTCAAGAAATTTGTTTCAGTAATCTGTTTTGACTCTTTTAATATCTGAAAAATATTCATTTTGAATAGCTTTGAACTCTTCATCAGATATTAAGTTATTCTTTCAATCTCTCTTAGCAGTGACTAATTGCTTTCTTTTAGAAGTGATATTCTCATTTCATCAAGGTTTGAAATACTCAGAAGACTTTTTCTTTGAAATATTTTCTTCAATACTTGTTAGAAGAATAGATGTAATCAGCTTTACTCTATTCTCAAGCATTTCATTTGAGATATCTTGACTTTGATTTCAATAGAGCTTACTCTGACTTTCAGATTTCAGCTGTTTTACTCTTTCTTTGACTGCTTTTCAATCAGCTTTTTCAAAGTTATACTGATTAGAGAGAAGAGGATTTTCACTTCTTTGTTTTTCACTCAGTTCAATATCAAATTGAATGATCTCATGACTCAATCCTGAGGTTTCATTTGAATCAATAAACCAGTTTATAAGTCTGTTTTTAATTAGACTTTGTGATATGAAAGTTAGATCTATAATAGATTTCTGTTTCATGCCTCTTCTAAGAAATGTTTGTTGATCAGACTTGTTAACTAAATCTATTGAATGCTTAAAAGTTCATTCAACCAGTTTATCTACTCTTACTACTCTTATGCACTCTGAGTTTCATCAGAAATAATGTGCATTGAAGTCTTCTGCAATTATAGAGTTTTTTAAGAAAGTTATATTCAAAAATTCTCTGTCAATTGTTCAGGTATTGTTGTTTTCTTTCAATGACTTTTCATTATAGATATTTATAAGTTGAATAGTATTAAACTCATTCTCTTTATCTATAATATCACTCACTAGAATATCAGAGTCAGATATAATATCAAATGTCAAATTAAATTGATATCTTGATCTTTTTCTCTCATAGATTGCTACTCTTGATTTTATCTCAGATTTTTCAGAAAGAAAGCAGTAATAGCTTGAATGAGAAATGATGTACTTTTGCTCAGTATCAAAGTTCAGTTCTTGAAGAAGTACAAAGTCAACTTTTTATTCAAATGCAATCTGAAGACAAGAATAAATGCAATTTGAGTTTCTATTCACATTATTTTGAATAAATGTGATTTTTGAAGAGTTTTTAAACTTTTTTTATTGTTTTTATTGTATATTCATACTAAAAGAGAGTATAGATAGAGTAGAATCTAATCACTATCATCAGATAGTAGATTATAACTATTTTGAAAAGTAGGAATCTCAACTGCTTACATTATATCTAGTTTATCACCAGAGTCATTTCTCAATTCTCTAATCTTAACAGGAGTTTGAGGATTTAAATTCTGTTTACACTTAGCTGGAGAATTGAAGTTTGAAGATCTAGATAGTTGAGACTTTCTTCTTTTTAAGCTTACAGTTGCAGATTTACTAGCTTGACTTTTCTCTTCAGTTTTAGATTCACTTTGAGCTTCATCTTTTCTCCAGTTCTTTTGAGTTCTTGGAGTAAATACACATTCTTTTGAGCTAGATGCATGTTTTTCTTTGCAATTGAAGCACTTAAGCAGAGTATATTGACATATTGTACCTCTTTTTAAGCATGTTTCACATTTATGCTCACTAGTTTTGTGATCTCTAGCACAGAATGCGCATTTTGAGTCTCTGAAATAAGAGATTGCAAAGTATCTATATCTTTGACAGTTTGAACACTGTGTTTGAGCTTTGAGATTCATTCTTGAGTCTTTGTATTCATGAACTCTCATTTTCAAATCTGCTACTCTTACTTCAGAGATTCTTGATTGTTCAAGTGTCTTTGTATACACTAGAACAGAGACATTTCTTCTACTCTGTCTGAACTCAATTGAATTAAGTTATACAGGCTCTTTTCTCAGTTAAATAGAATTATATTCTTCTACTTCATTTTTAAGAAGTAGCATTTCTTTCTCACAGTCAAAGATTTCAACTGAAATATCATGAAGAATGAATTTATCTCACTTTTCATCTCTCTCAGATAGAATTGTTGTGTTTAACAAAGATTCTACTGCTGATTTTCAGAGATTCTCATTCTGAATAAGAAATTCTGCACTGAATTCAGGCATTGTGGTCAGAATGATGGAGTTTTCAAAGAAGAATGGCTCAATTGAAGCTATAACTGGTTTTTGAACTTCAATATCAGTCATTAACTGAGAAGAGAACTGCTGATTGATTTCATTTCTAATTCTGAAAATGAGATTTGAGTTTAGCTTGTTTCTCTGTAAGATATCGTGATTTAAGACTTTGAGAATAAGTCTTCTACTTCTGGAGATTTGAAGATTTTTCTCTTTTTGCATTTTTTTCTTCACTCTTCTATCAATAGAAGTATGAGCAGTATTCTTCTCAGTTTCCCAGAATTTTGAGCAGGTTTTGAGACAGCAGATTTAGAGACAGCAGGTTTAGAGACAGCAGATTCAGCTGCTTGAGCATATGTTTTCTTCTGATTTAAAGAAGAAGAGGAAGAAGAAGTAGAAAAGAAAGAAGAGCAAACTGAAGAGTCAGTGATTGTATTAGAAATTTTCAAAGTTTTTTGAACTGTGTTTGAAATTCCAAGTTTGAATAAGATATGTCTTTCAATATAACAGACATCTATTGAATGAACTGAGAACACTGGCTCTTAAATTTGAAGATATTAGTTGATCAAGATAGAACAACTTATAACACTATATATGCTTCTCTGATTAGAACACTCTCTCTCTGAACTGCTACTGACACTGACACTGACACTGACACTGACACTGACACTGATATGTCAACTTCTCTCAAACCTACACTGAATGAATTATGTCATGTAACAGCTCAAACTGATGAACTTCTTCAAGCACTCACTGAAGCAGTATATTAAGAAGCACTCTGATTCCCCTCAGAAATATGTATAAGAACTGACATCTCAGAATGCTTAATTGATGATAATAATACTCTGCAGTTTCATGAATGATGTTAAGTCTCTCACTCTGAACTCTTCCACACCCGGATAATACAAGAGATGCATGATTCATGTATAATCAGTCATTCAGATTATAAACAATTATACTGAATAATCTCTCAAGAGTTCTACTGACCTGAGATATCAAACAGTATCAGATGTTTTATTTGAAACTGCAACTGTTGTTCTTTCATCATCTTATAAAAGAACTGTAGAAAAGGCCTACTGAAATCACTTAATATCTCTGATAGAATCTAGTGAGATATAGTAATTGACTTTGCTGTTGATCTCTCTGAGAGCAAGAGTTGTAAGAATGTTCTGATCATTATGAACTGATTGAGTAAAGATGTAATATTAGAATCTTATAATAAGATGAATACTGAATAAGTGGCTGAAGTCTTTCTATAAAGCCTGTTCTATCAGATGTATGAATTACTGAGATCTATAGTATTGAATTAAGACTGTCAATTTATAAGCACTCTCTGAATAAGAATCTGTCAAGTTCTTAAGAGTACACACTGTTTGTCAACTATCTATCATTCTGAGACTGATGATGCATCAGAATGAATAATTCAGACTGTAAAGAATTATCTTTATAAGTTCTGTAACTACTTATAAGTTGATTGACATAATTTTCTTCTACATACAGAGGTCACTATCAATGACTGAGATGCTGTTTTAACAGATGTAAGCCTGTTCTTTCTTATACATAGTTATCACATGAAAGTGTTGAATCTTCTAGAGATTACACAGTTCACACTGAACTTCTGCAGTCTGATTCAGATCACTGGTAACATAGTAATACAGCTTCAAAACACTCATAACTGAGCAGAAGCCTTGATGGCACGTGTTAAACAAGATTAAGAGAACTGAATTAATATTTACTGAGACCTTATCAAGCAATATAAGATAGAAGATCTGATATAATTGAATCTTAAGAATATACAGATCACACACTTATCTTGCACACTGAATTACTGTTATATAAAGTATAAAGTGATAGAAGTTCTAGACAGTTATAGCTACTGTCTTAACACATTATCAGAGATCTATAATGTCTTTCATATAAGCTTACTCTGCTGTGCTGTCACTGATTCACTCTCTTCTCAACTGACTTTCAACTGACAGCCGTCAGAGATCATAGAAGAAGATAACAAACTTGAATGAGAGATTGAAGATATTCTTGATAAGAGACTCTGTGACCACAGCTGATAATATCTTGTGAAATAGGTCAGCTATAATCATCTGACCTGAACTCTGAGCTCTGTGTTATCTGAGACAGCAGCTCTTAACTGATGAGAACTACATGTCTGTGACTCTATATAACTTCTGAAAAGAGAGAGTTAATGTGATAAGCTGTACCTGATCAATTATATAGACTATTTTATTACACTTTACAGATTTCATCAAAAGCTTCGATTCTCAGTCATCAATTCTCAGCTGAAAAACTCATGAAATTTCTATTCTTTCATCTCAAAGCCTCACTGTGTACATGTATAAATATTCACTCTGATTGCTAATTTTCACACTTTCTCTTTCTTTCCTTCTCTAATGTTTTTCACTTTGTTATATAAGACCTATATATTATACCGATCTATTCAGTGTAGGCCTCTTACATAATGAAATTATAACTTCTACTATAATTAACTAGTAAATAACTGATTGCTTACTAGTGTGATACTAATACATCTCTCTTATACAGATTTAATATGAAAAGTTTCAAGTCACTTCAGTTAAAAAGATATATTCATTATAATTAAGAATCTCTGTTTTTTATTATTAATATTAATATTCTGATATTCAATGTTATAAATATATATAATCAGATTTGAATAATTTTTAATATATTAAGATAGATAAGACTTTATAGCAGAGACTATCTATCTCTTGAATTATAATACTCTCAGAGTTAAGTTAACTATTAACTCAAGTAGTAATAAGATACAGTACTACTAGTTTCTCACTGATACTTAACTAACATATAACTAGTATATATTATAATGTAAAATAGTGATTTAATACTTAACTTTCATGTGAAGAAAGTAGTCTTTTAATATATAAATCTATATAAAAAACTTTCATATACTCAGTAAGTATTAAAATAATTATTATATTAGCTAGACAATGATCTGATACTAATTAATAACTAATTAATATACTAGAATATCTCTGATATTTTTCAATCTTATATTATCTATATTTACTATACATCTGAAAGCTTCACTTATCTGTTTCTTTCAATATTAACAACTGTTAAAATAAATACATTCTATCTAAAACAGCTGATATAGAATGAGATGCAGATTTAAGATAAATTATACAGTAGCTATTTTATAACAAGCACTTGATAAACACACTGTAGTAAGTATCTAACTAGTATATAAGTAGTATAAGAGTAGTTAATAACTAATATAATCTAGATATTAATCATATTCAAGAATAAGAAAAGTTAGTGTATTAATTATACAGTGTTATCTTTGATATTCTTATTTTAATTGATCAGTAAAATAAACTCTATATTGTATTAAGATTATATAAAGTATATTATTATCTATTATCTGCTCTATTCTGAATATTAATTAGTATCACATGTAATATTGTTTATATTGTAAGAGGCCTACACTGAATAGATCGGTATAATATTTATAGATCTTATATAACAAAGTGAAAAACATTAGAGAAGAAAAGAAAGAGAAAGTGCAAGAATCAGTGATTAGAGTGAATATTTATACATGTACATAGTGAAGCTTCAGAGTGAAAGAATAGAAATTTCATGAGTTTTTCAGCTGAGAATCAGTGACTGAGAATCAGAGCTTTCAGTGAAATCTGTAAAGTGTACTAAAATAGTCTATATAATTGATTGAGTGCAGCCTGTCACATTAGCCCTCTCTTTTCAGAAGTGATATAGAATTGTGAGCATGTAGTTCTCATCAGTCAAGAGCTGCTGTCTCAGATAATATGAAGCTCAGAGTTCAGATTGAGTGATCATAGTTAACTTATTTCACAAGATATTATCAGCTGCAGCTGTAGAGTCTCTTATCAAGAATATCTTCAATCTCTCATTCAAGTTCATTATCTTCTTCTATGATCCCTGATAACTGTCAGTCAGAAGTCAGTTAAGAAGAGAATGAATCAGTGACAGTGTGATAAAGCAAGCTCGTATAAAAGACATTATGAATTTCTGATAATATGTTAAGACAGTAGTTATAACTGTCTAGAACTTCTATCACTTTATACTTTATATAACAGTAATTCAGTGTGTGAGACGAGTGTGTGATCTGTATATTCTTGAGATTCAATCATATCAGATCTTCTATCTTATATTGCTCAGCAGAGTCTCAGTGAACATTGATTCAGTTCTCTTGATCTTGTTTAGTACTTGTCATGAAGACTTCTGCTCAGTCACAGATATCTTAAAGCTTCATTACTATGTTATCAGTGATCTGAATCAGACTGTAAGAGTTCAGTGTGAACTGTGTAATCTCTAGAAGATTCAACACTTTCATGTGATAACTGTGTGTAAGAAAGAACAGGCTTATATCTGTTGAGACAGCATCTTGATCATTGATAGTCAGCAGCGCTCCACCACGAACTCGCTCAATTTTTCGAATAAGAACCCGCCGATAGATCCATCGAAAAGCCCTCGATCATACGAGCATTTTGACCCCATCGCCGACCGCATACCCCGTGTGGTGGTGGAGTTATCCAGCCAAATGTGAACCAGACGTTGTTTGAAACTCCTGTGTGAGATTATCCCTCATTCACCCCTACCACACCACAACCCCGGGCCAAAGTGCCATACAAATTGTAAGGCGAAGAGACATAGCCATATGCGCCAATCTTCTTGATTTTGGAAGATCCCCAATCTGTAATTGTGGAGATATCTGAGAAGCAACTTCCACGAAAACCCTGTCTATCTTTGATGTTCCAAAACATCAACGCCAAGTCCCACCCACGTACCGCCCTTCCCAATCTGGCCCACCTCCGGCAGAAAAATACAAAAAGATACCTCGGCAATAGTATCAAGCACATAATCAACGGACACATCTGAAGTGCATCCTCCGCGAAAAACCCTCTCTGTCTTTGGTGTACCAAGACATCAACAACAAGTCCCATCCTTGTACCACCCCTTCCGATCTGGCCCATCCCCGGCAGAAAAATACAAAGAGATACCTCAGCAACTGTACTCAATACATAATCAGCAGACACAATAACTATAAAATCAGTATATTCCAAGGTCTGACTGAGCCTTTGATCCCTGCACAGTGAGATATATTAAATCTAGTTTTAATATCTCAATATTCAATAGATTCTGCAAGAGATTGAGAACAGCAATACTAGGTTTCTATTGAATTTGAGAATTAACTCTATATTAATATAATCATTGACAAAGTCTTCTATTTTGAGATATAAATAACTAGTTTCTCTACATCCCGCTGACAATATTTACATTATTATATAGAAACAGACTTATATTCTCTATAATATCAAGACTCTGAAGAGAGAAAGTCTTGATAGAGAGTATATAGTAGTGTATATCTTAGCAGTTTCTATCTCATTCTTCTGCAGCAGTTAATACAAAAAAAAAAGATCTTAGAAATAGTTTTTTACTTCTCTTGAAAAAGTAAGATGTTTTTCTCTGAGTTTTATACAATATTCTTATAAAGAATTAAAAACAGAGTTGTTTTCTGTTATAATTTCATATTCTTTTAAGTAAGAATTACTTTTTCAGTGACTAAAGAGCTTTTATTAATACTTAATTCTTTTTTATACTCTTTATTAACTGATTTGAGTTGCACACTTGTTGTGTGAGAAGAATTGAATAATTTAGAATAAAATTGAATAGTTTTAATCAATTTTGCTGCAAAAAATTGATTTATTTTTTATCAGTTTTTCTCTTAAAAACTGTCATATTATCTGATTTATTATCAATTGATATCATACTTTTTCTCACTGTATCTCAAGAAAGAGATTGTAAAGATTTTATTAATTTATCTTAAAAATCAATCTTAGTTTATTAGATTCTCTTTAAAAATCTAACCTAGTTACTGAACTAGTGTGAAAAAAAATCAGATATTTTATACATAGAAGTCTTTTATTCTTCTTTTAAAACAGTCTGACCAACTTTTCAATTGAAAACAGACTTAGAAATCTCTTAATTGAAACAGTCTGACCAACTTTTTAAAAGAGTTTAATAAATATCTCAATTGAAACAGTCTGTTCAACTTTTCATTGAGTGAGAATAATGAGTTCAAAAATACACTCAGTTGATGTGGAAAAAGATGCTTTCTCAAATGCTATTCCTGAGATTGAAATTCTGAAGAGAAGAAAGAAAGAAGAAATAGAGCAACAACAAGTTCTTGAAATACAGAAACTTGAAAAAGCAAGCAAGATTCTTAGAAAGCAGTGTCTGAGTGAGATGAATGAAGAAGTTCTGTTAATTCTTCATACTCAGGCTAGACAACTACAGGAGATGATCAAGTTTAAACTTGGAATTTCAAACACAGTTTAAAAAACATTGAAAATTCCTAGTATAATCACTGACTCATTATTTTACTCTTCTTCTTTTTCTACCTCTTCTTCTTCTTTAAATCAGAAGAAAATATATGCTCAAGCAGCTGAATCTACTGTCTCTAAATCTGCTATCTCAAAATCTGCTCAAAATTCTGAGAAAACTGAGAAGAATACTGCTCATACTTCTATTCATAAAAAAGTGAAGAAAAAAATGCAAAAAGAGAAAAACTTTTAAATCTTCAGAAATAGAAGACTTATTCTCAAAGTCTCAAATTAGAACATCTTACAAAGAAACAAGCTAAACTCAAATCTCATTTTCAGAATCAGAAATGAAATTAATCAGCAGTTCTTTTCACAGTTGATGACTGATATTGAAGTTCAAAAACTAGTTATAGCTTCAATTGAGTCATCATTCTTTGAAAACTTCATCATTCTGACTACTATGTCTGAATTCAGTGCAGAATTCCTTATTCAGAATGAGAATCTCTGAAAATCAGCAGTAGAATCTTTGCTAAACACAATAATTCTATCTAAGAGAGATGAAAAGTGAGACAAATTCATTCTTCATGATATTTCAGTTGAAATTTTTGACTGTGAAGAAGGAATACTACTTCTCAAAAATGAATTAGAAAAATACAACTCTATTTAACTAAGAAAAGAGCCTGTATGACTAAATTCAATTGAGTTCAGACAAAGTAAAAGAAATGCCTCTGTTCTAGTATATATAAAGAGCCCCGGTGGCCGAATGTGTAATGCGGCCACCCGGTAGCGCCTTGGCTTGGAAACCAAGGCGCGTGGGTTTCGAAATCTGCAGGAAATACATTAAATCCAGAACTCAAGCAACTTAAAATTCTATGAAGACGAGATGTACAATTTGCTTCAATGAATCACTCTATGTTCCTGGGCTGGGAAGTTATTATCGCATGTATCTAATTGTCACTCCTTTGTATTTTCCTTATGTTCTTGTTATCTTGGGCGTGGTCTCAACACCCTGTATTTCCTCCTGTATAATCAACACTTGACCTGTATTTAACATCACGCAAGGACTCATCATAAGCTCCGCTTGCATATGAGTATAATGGAAGAATAATAATAATAATAATAATAATAATAATAGTATATATAAAGATACTTAAACAGTCAAAGATCTCTGAAGTAAGAGTAGCAGATTTGAAAATGAGAGTTCATGAATACAAAGACTCAAGAATGAATCTCAAAGCTCAAACACAGTGTTCAAACTGTCAAAGATACAAATACTTTACAATCTCATATTTTAGAGACTCAAAATATGCATTCTGTGTCAGAGATCACAAAACTAGTGAGCATAAATATGAAATATGCTCAAAAAGAGATAAAATGTGTTAATATACTCTGCTTAAGTGCTTCAATTGCAAAGAAAAACATGCATCTAGCTCAAAAGAATGTATATTTACTTCAAGAACTTAAAAGAACTGAAGAAAAGATGAAGCTTAAAGTGAATCTAGAACTGAAGAGAAGAGTCAAGCCAGTAAACTTATAACTATAAGCTTAAAAAGAAGAAACTCTCAACTATCTAAATCTTCAAACTCTAATTCTTCAGTGAAATGTAAACAGAATTTGAATCCTCAAACTTCTGTTAAGATTAGAGAATTGAGAAATGACTCTGATAATAAGCTAGATATAATGCAAGCAGTTAAGATTCCTACTTTTCAAAATAGTTATAATCTACTATCTGATAATAGTGAATAGATTCTACTCTATCTCTACTCTCTTTTAGTATGAATATATAACAAAAACAATAAAAAAAGTTTAAAAACTCTTCAAAAATCACATTTATTTAAAATAATGTGAATAGAAACTCAAATTACATTTATTCTTGTCTTCAAATTATATTTGAATAAAAAGTTGATTTTATACTGCTTCAGGAACTGAATTTTGATGCTGAGTAAAAATACATTATTTCTCATTCAAGCTACTACTGCTTTCTATCTCAAAAGTCTGAGATAAAGTCAAGAGTAGTAATCTATGAAAGAAAGAGATCAAGATATCAATTTAATCTAAGATTTAATATTATATCTGACCCTGATATTCTGATGAGTGATATTATAGATAAAGAGAATGAGTTTGATATTATACAGCTCATAAATATCTATAATGAAAAGTCATTGAAGAAAAATAACAATATCTGAACAATTGATAGAGAATTTCTGAACATAACTTCATTAAAAAACTCTATAATTGCAGAAGATTTCAATGCATATCATCTCTGATAAAATTCAGCATGCAAGAGAGCAGTAAGAGCTGATAATCTGATTGAATAAACCTTTAAGCATTCAATAGATTTAGTTAATATGTCTGATCAACAAACATTCTTTAGAAAAGACATGAAACAGAAATCTATTATAGATCTAATCTTTATATCACAAAATCTAATGAAAAAAAGACTTGTAAACTGATTTATTGATTCAAATAAGACATCAGAATCAGATCATGAGATTATTCAATTTAATATTGAACTGAGTGAAAAACAAATGAGTGAAAATCCTCTTCTCTCTAATCAGTTTAACTTTGAAAAAGCTGATTGAAAAGCAGTTGAAGAAAGTATAAAACTGTTAAAATCTGAAAGACAGAGTGAGCTATATTGAAATTCTGATCAAGATATCTCAAATGAAATGCTTGAGAATAGAGTGAAGCTCATTACATCTATTATTCTAATAAGTGTTAGAGATAATATTTCAAAGAGAAAATCTTCTGAGTATTCAAAACCTTGATGAAATGAGAATATCTCATCTAAAAGAAAAGAATTAGCTATTACTAGAAGAGATTGAAAGAATGATATAATATCTGATAAAGAGTTCAAAGCTGTCAGAAATGAATATTTTTCAGATATTAAAAGAGCTAAAACAGACTGCTGAAATAAATTTCTTGAAGAAGTATAAGAAAAGGAAGTTTTTAAAGCTTTTAACTATACTAAAACAAGAAGTGTAGCAAAACTTTCAGCCTTAGAATATGAGTTTCAGAATGAATCATATACAGTAAACACTTTTGAGAAAAAATGTCAAGCTTTTATAAGAATTCTCTTTCAAAACTCATCAGATTCAGATTCAGAGAAAGAGAATATATCACTTCTCAACTACATTGATGAAAATGACTGGGAATAGCCTGATCTTATATAAGATGAATTAGAGTTAGCTATCTTCTCAAGTTCTGTTAAAACTACTGCAGGGCCTGATTCAATTAATCACTTAATTATTTAAAATACATATTCCTACTTAAAGAATGAATATTTTGAGCTCTTTTTCAATCTCTTGAAAAATGAATATCATTCTGAATGCTGGAGAGAAGTCACTGAAGTGATTCTTGTAAAATCTAATAGAAAGACATTAATTTCTAAGTCATATAGAGTAATATCTCTATTAAACTGTCTAGAAAAGGTTTTGAAAAAGATAATAGCTACTTAACTATCTTTTATAAGCTCTATTAATAAGTCTCTTTTATTTAGTGAATAAATGAGAGATAGAAAACAATGTTCTATAATTGACACTGTTCTCTCAGTTATTTATAATATTCAAATAGTAAAGCATGAAGATCTGATCTCAACTACAGTTTTTATTGATATAAAAGAAGCATTTGATTATGTTTCAAAGTCAAAGTTAATTCAGACTTTGAAGATGTTAAAACTGTCACTTTCTCTAATAAAATGAGTTAACTATTTTATATCTAACAGAATCATACAACTTTTCTTTGATGGAGTGAAATAAGACAAGACTGAGATAAAAATAGAAGTACTATAAGAATCTTCAATCTCATTTATTTTATTTGCAATATACACTGCATATCTATTCAAAGATAGAAATATGAAAATAGTGTGATCTCTGAGTTATATAGATGATATTAATCTAGTCTACAGCTCAAAAACTATCAAAGAGAATTTGAAAGTGATTGAAAAAGCTGCAAAGAAAATCTTTGTCAGAGCAGATATCAATTAAATTCAATTTAATATGAATAAAACTGAGTTAATTCATTTCTTTTCTAGATTCAATGAGAAAGAACTATCCCTAACTCTTTTAAATAGAGAGATTAAACTCAGTTTAAATGTCAAATGATTAGAAGTATAGTTAAACTTCAAGTTGAATTTTAAATATCATATTCAACAAAGAACTGTCAAGGCAGAAAGACTATTGAACAACATAATCAGACTATCAAATACAGAGAGAGGTCTATTCTTCCAGGCTATGAGACAGTTATATATACTCTGCATTACCTCAGTAGCTGATTATGAAGTTCAAGTTTGATGAAATAATTAAGGAAATTTCACTGAACTCTTTCAAAGTCTGCAAAACAGAGCTTTGAGAAGAATTCTGAGAGCATTCAAATCATCTTCTATTAAAGTAATGAAAATTGAAGCTTCAATTCTTTCTTCTGCTATTAGATTTGAAAAGACCTGTATGAACTATACTCTGAGAGTTATAAAGATGAGCTTAAATTATATAATCAGAGAAAGAGTCTCTTCTTCATTTTCATCAATTAACTCTGGAAATGAACTGGATTAGAATAGATTTCTTGATTGAAATGAAAATAATTCTTCAAAGAAAATGCCTTCTCAACTGTACAGACTGTGCACCCCGGTGGCCGAATGGTTAATGCGGCCACCCGGTAGCACCTTGGCGTGGGAAACCAAGGCGCGTGGGTTCGGAACCCGCAGGGAATACATTAAATCCGGAACTCAAGCACCTCAGGTTTCTAATAAATACAGAGGTGTACAAATCGCTCCAATGAATCGCTCTATGTTCCTGGGCTGGGAAGTTATTATCGCATGTATCTAATTGTCACTCCTTTGTATTTTCCTATGTTCTTGTTATCTTGGCGTGGTCTCAACACCTGTATTTCCTCCTGTATAATCAACACTTGACCTGTATTTAACATCACGCAAGGACTCATCATAAGCTCCGCTTGCATATGAGTATAATGGAAGAATAATAATAATAATAATAATAATAATAATGTACAGACTATGCTTACTGATTAAAAATCAATTTTCTTCTTTAAATATTGAAAAAGTTGATCATGAGAAGTTATCTCTCTGAAGAGAAAAGCTTGAATCTCTTATAGACTTACAAATAAGTGAACTATCTAAAGAGAAAGAATATGAACAGTATTTGAAGAGAATTTCTATAATTAATATAAAAGACTCTATTCTGATTTATTCAGATGACTCAAAAAATGAGAATTTGAATAGATTAGATGCAGGCATTGCTTATACTGAAGATAACATTAATTTTATCTCAGATTTCTGAAATTTAGGCTGTGAATCTGAAGTCTTTGACACTGAACTATTTGCAATAGTGAAAGCTTTCAAACTTATTGAAATAAAATCTCATAAAAGAGAAAATAGTTTGAAAGAGACATGAATATTCTCTGATAGTCAAGCTGCTTTAAAAAGACTTAGAAATAGTCAGATTCATAATAGTTAAATAAATCTTGAACTGATTTTAAACTCTGTTTTAAAAATTCAAAAGAGAAGAATATCAAAACTAATAATTCATCTGCATTGAGTTCCTGCTCATATGAATATTCATGACAATGAATTGACTGATTGAGTTGTAAAAAAGGGTTCAGAATTAAGCAGATCTATTTAAAAAACAGTGTTCTGGTCTTTTATAAAGAGAAAGATAAAAGAATCTTATTTAAATAAGTAGAATGAAAGCTGGCAGAAACAAAAGAACAGCATACATTATTCAAGATTTGAGACAAAATCAAAGTGAAAATCTTGTTTAATTAAATGTAAAAAGAAAATATTCTCATCTATAATTCAGCTGAAACTAGAACATGATTATTTCAAATCCTATATATAAAGACTTGATAATAGATTTGATTCAACAGAGTACTCATTCTGCAATGCAAATGAAAATCCTGAGTATATTGTAATGCATTGTGCATTATACAATAGTCTCAGAGTCAGATTAAAGAAGAAGTATGATCTAAATCAATTAAATATGAGATTCTTATTCTCAACTGAGACAGGAATTAAATACTTAATAGACTTTCTATCAGAAACTCAAGCAGCTACAAGAAAATGACTGAATTCAGAAATATCTGAATATGAAGAGAAGGAAATTGATCAGATATAGTCTGTTAAAACAGCTATATACTATCTTTTGATAATTTATTTTGTTACAGTCTCTCTTTATTTTACTTTACTTTTTCCTTTCTATTCTTTTCTATCTATCTATTTAATGTGTCTATCTTTAAGACTGTGTTCTCTTTTCTTTTGTCATGATATTGTCAAAAGATTTCAAAGTATCAGAAGATGTTAAAATACTGCAATTTGTAAACAGTTTTTGTATTCTGAGCTGAAATTTTCTGATTTTATATATCTGAAATTGGTGAATGTATAATAGTTAACTTTATAGATATAGGAAAAACCCTGAGAAATTTTAGTTCTCAGTTAGATGTCATAGTCTCTGACTGCATACATCTATAATTGAAGAATAATAATAATAATGATCATTGATAGTGACCTCTGCATGTAGAAGAAGATCATATCAATCATCTTATAAATGATTACAGAACTTATGAAGATAATTCTTTACAGTCTGAATTATTCATTCTGATGCATTATCAGTCTCAGAGTTATAGGCAGTTAACAAACAGCATATAATCTTGAGAACTTGACAGATTCTTATTCAGAGAGCACTCATGAATTGACAGTCTCAATCTGATACTATAGATCTCAGTAATTCATACATTTGATAGAACAGACTCTGTAGAAAGACTTCAGTAACTTGTTCAGTATTCATCTTATTACAAGGTTTTAATATTACATCTTTACTGAATCAGTTCACAATAATCAGAACATTTCTACAATTCTTACTCTCAGAGAGATTAATAGCAAAGTCAATTATCACATCTTATCAGATTCTATCAGAGACATCAAGCAGTTTCAGCAGGTCTTTTCTACAATTCTTTCATGAAGTGATAGAGAAATAACAGTTACAGTTTCAGACAAAGTATCTGATACTGTTCAATATCTCAGATCAGTAGAATTCTTGAGAGATTATTTAATATAGTTATTCACAACCTGAATGATCAGTTATACATGAATCATACATCTCTTGCATTATTCAGGTGTGTAGAGGTTTGAACTGAGAGACTCAATATTATTCACAGAATTGCAAAGTATTATTGTCATCAATTGAACATTCTGAGATATCAGTCTTTATATGTAGTTCTGAAGGAAATCAAGACACTTCTTATTATACTGCTTCAGTGAGGACCTGGAGAAGTTCATCAGCTCAGGCTGTTATATGTCACAGTTCATTCAGTGTGAGAGAAGTTGAGATATTGATATCAGTGTCAGTGACAGTTCAGAGAGAGAATGTTCTAATCAGAGAAGCATGTATAGTGTCATGAGTTATTTCATCTTGATCAACTAATATCTTCAGATCTAAGAGTCAGTGTTCTCAGTTTATTCAACAGATGTCTGTTATATCAGAAGGCATATCTTACTCTCATTGTGAGAGAGCATCTATCATTGAGTTCTGACTGCTGAGGTGATGGTGTATAGTGAAATGAAAACAGCTTAATAGCTCAGATTTTCACATCTGACATTCAGTAAGCTTACAGATGATTATGAAATGCTTGAGATTCTTATGATCTGTGATTATCTCAAATTTGAAGACACTTCAGAGTTCAGAGTCTCATTCTTCTAAACAGTGTACAATTGTAAGAAGTTTCTTATCATAGATCTTGTAATTGTATTCAGCAAGACTCAGTTTCTTAGACATAAAGATATATAATTGTAAGACATCTTCATCATCATATTGCAATATAGCTTCTTCTGTAATATAGTCAGAGAAATTGACTTTAATAACTATCTTATGATCAGAATCAAATATTATCAGCAGAGAGATATTAATGAATATCTTCTTTATTTATGTGAATACAGCTTTAATGTCTGCTGATCACTGAAATACTGAATTCTTCTTGATAAGTTCTGTAAGTGATCTCATGATATCTGAGAAGTTTCATATAAATCATTAATAGAAGTTAGCAAATCTAATAAAGCATTATACATCTTTCACAGTACATGAAGCTTCTCACTTAAGAATAGTGAAGATCTTCTCAGAATTCATTTGAATTCTCTTATCAACTTCTATGATAAAATCTAGGTATTTTATACTCTTGACTTCAAAATCACACTTATTAATATCTATTGATAGTTCTGTCTCTTATAATCATTATAATATTCTTCACACATGTTCTTGATGTTTCTTTCTGAATTCATCAGTGAAGATAAGAATGTCATCTAGATATGTAGATACAAACTTATTAAGAAAATCTCAGAGTGCTCTGTTGATATACTTCTGAAATGTACTGAGAGCATTAATCAGTTCAAAGAATGTGACTACTTATTCAAAGAGGTCATAACATATTCAGAATGCTGTAAGTCATTCATCTTCTTCAGTAATACAAATCTTATGAAATGTGATAATGATATCTAGCTTTATAAATCATTGAGCTCATCTGATACATGCTAGAGTTTCATTGATAAGAGATAAGAAATAATGATCTTTCTTTGTCAATCTGTTCAGATCTCAATAGTTCACACAGAGTCAGAGTTCTTTATCTGATTTCTTTGCAAAGAGAATAGAAGCTGCAGTAAAAGAGTTACTAATATATATAAATCTCTTATTCAACAGATCATTGAGTGTCTTCTAAAGAAGAAGAAGTTCATCTTGAGACATATTATAAAGGAGATCTCATGATGACTCAGAGTTCTTATCATTCTTCTTTTCTAACTTGATACTGTGATTCACTTCTGAGCCTTGTAAAGAGAGAATATTTATAATATTATCTTATCAGAAGACATCTAGATATTCATGATATTATTAAGAGAGTTTTGTGTGAGAATCTGTTATTATAGTACAGAATAACTTCTCTAGAGCTTTCTTGATATCAGTCAGACTGATGAAATAGATTGATATATAATTCTGTTATCAGTGACTTTGTCAGTGATCTCATTGATGACTTCTTTTTCAGAGTATTTTATAAGTGTTAGCAGAGATCTGTGTAAGATTCATAGTCTTATGAATATCATCTTCATGAATTCTATCATTGTTAGAGAATATTAAACTTCTATTTTAAGCATTCAATAAGATGTCTTGTTCAGATAGTCAGATAAGTTCTAGCATAAGATTATAGTCAAGATTATCAACTTCATATGCATAGACATCTTCACATTGATGTTCTCTGATATCTATGTTTAGTTTCATCATGTAACAGGTGTGAATGTCTTTTAAATCATCAAATTCTGCAAGAAGTCAGAGTCTTGATAAGAGAATACACTGAAGATTATAATGTCTTATAACTGAAGATTTAATCATTGCATAATGACATAGACTGCTGTCTATCATAATCTTCATATTATACATGTTATCTATCACAGTAGATACAAGAATTGTATTCATTGTCATTTTCTCTTCAAATTGTTGTCATTCAACCTCTTTAAGCTCCTGCTTGTGAATTTGAACAGAAGCTAATCTTTTCCCTCTTTCATCAGAGTATTCTCATAGTTATCTTTCAAATCTTTCTCTAATGTAACATGATTGATGTGAACAGACACTGATCTGTTCTTTAAGCAAGAAGATACTGATCTTTCTCTTGAGTGAGAAGACATGTAGACTGATTAGCAGTTGAAAGCAATGTGTTCTGATCAGTTATAATTAATGCATATCTCTCATTGACATCAGTCAGCAACTTCTTCAGAAGTGATTCCAGAAACTTGAAAGTCTGTTCAGACAGCAGAGACCCTTGCTTATATATAGATATTCAAGTCTACTCAGTTCATAGCATCTGCATCATTGTTGTTATTCCTCATTACAGATGTATGAGTAACTGAGATGTAATATCTTCTATCACTGTTCTGTATACTCTTGAGCTTGATAAGACAGTCATTCAATGTTCAGAGTTGTACACAGAAATCTTCATAAGTCTCGTCTTTGTCTACACTTATAAGAATCTGTAAGAGTTTGAAAGTTAATGTCTTCTTAAGTATACTGATCTTTATTCAATTCTCTCAAGATGTAAGAAATCCCGCTCCTCGCGGATTCTTTACCCCTATTCCTATCTCTCGCGTAACCAATAGGGCTAGCGGCCCTTGACTACACACAACTATATAGACTGGAGTTCGCGAATACTATTTGCAACTCAGCTTGAATGCTATTATATACTTGATCTCTATATTTATCTTTCTACTGTGAACACTTCTAGTAGTTAACAGTACATATCACATCAAGCTGCAAACACCTGAATAATCACCTGCAAGCACTTATTCTTACATTTCAAGCTCAGTCAGTCAGCAATCACCTGTTATGACTGGAAGAACTAGAAACTCGCATGCTCCAACCCCTGCGAACCCTACTGCAGGCACCCAGGAGCAGCCACCTGAACCATGGATAATCCCTGTGGAAGAAGTCCCAGGGGACTTACCAACCACTCGCGGGACACCATCCTCTGCATCTGTGACAGAGGAACCCTCCGAACCCATGAACAAACCAATCTCAGTGAAGAACATTCTTGAGCATCTCTTACAGAATCAAGCTATTTTTCTACAAGGAATGCTTGCTGCCTGCAAACACTCTCAAACTGAGTCTCTAGACATGATCTCCAGAGACACCTGCAAACTGAAAAGAAACTTTCTCAAGTCATGATCACTTAAGGTCATCTATCAAACCACAATCTATAAAAGCTTTTGCAAGTTTGCATTTGAAATTGACTTGCAAACCCAGCTGTGTGACATGAAAGATGAAGAAGCTGTCATCTATGCAATGACAGGCCTCTATTACACTGAAGCCAAGAACTGGTTGAACCATCTAGGGAATGATCATGAGAGATCCCGATGATCTGTTCTCAAGACCTATCTAGAGAACAAGTTGAGGGACTCCGCGAGCCAGACAGAGAACACCTGGGCCGCGATCACCAACATTAGAATAAAGGCATGCAGGACAAGCTCATTGAGCAAGGCTCTAAGCCCTTGGCTCTGAAGGAACTGATGACTCTCATCCATCACTTGCAGATCACTGTGAGAGCCACAGACCCGCAGAGAGTGGACCATCAACCAGCTTCACAAGGGCCAGGACAACAGAGAACAGGTTTGTCAGGAAAAGATGACAAGACACAGAGAGATTCATGTCTGACTGCTGAGCAGAAAGAGAGAGCTTCACAAGCTTCTGTGAACAGAGTGTATAACAGAGAGATTAAGGAAAAGAGACTCTGCTTCATCTGTTCTAAATCAGAACATCTCTGTGCAAACTGTCTGAACAAATCAAAATAGGAATTTGAGAAGTCATGGACAGAGTCAGCAACAGCCTTCTTAAGAACCTTGAAGCTGACACCTGAATCTGTTACTCTCTCAATGAAAATGCTTGCTTGTGAGAAGAGACTGCACTGCAGTACTGCTGTCCTGCAAGCATGGAAAGCATTGATGAACTCAGGATCTCAGGTCACTGTGATGTTTCTAAAGCTTGTGAAGCAAATGAGCTGAAAGATGAAGACTGAGAACCTGCTCTTATAATAAGCAGAGTGTGAGAACTCAGACCTGAGAACTGAGAGACTTACAAGAGTCACCTTTGAATTGCAAGATCTCTCTGAAACCTGAAGAAGATTTATGAAAACTGTAATTATTGCAGACATCACAGATGACATATATTTAAGACTTGTATGACTTCAAAGACATAATTCACACATAGCTGTCTGTGAGTCAGGTTTATACTTCTGATCAGTATTGACAGACTCACTCACAGAGATAGAAGCAGTTAATGCTGCAGAGTTGATTAGAGAAGACAAGCTCATCTATGTAATAACTTTACAAGTGTCTGAGAATCTTATGATTATGAAAACTGAGCTTCAGATATCAGAGGAATACTGAGATCTCACAGAGATGTTCAGCTCAGCTAAGACAGCTGAGCTTTCTTCTCACTGTGAGAAGAATCTGATAATAGATTTGATAGAAGAACAGAAACTCTTCTGAGAATCAATCTATAAGCTCTCTCATCACAAGACAGAGGTCTTGCAAACCTATGTGAAGAAGAATCTGAAGAATGACTTCATCTGATCTTCACAGGTCTTCACAAAAGTCTCTGTGATATTTATAAAGAAGAAGAATGAAGATCTCAGATTATATGTAGACTATTATAATCTAAACTCTAAGATAATAAAGAGTCACTATTCTCTGTCTCTGATTGAGAATGTAATCAATCATCTCATGAAAGCTGTTATATTCATATAACTGAATATGATCAATGTATATACACAGCTGCAAATACAGTCTGAGAATGAATGAAAGACTGTCTTTAGAACTGCACTGAAATTGTTTGAATATCTAGTGATGTCTTTTGATCTGACTAATACTCTCACAGTATTTCAGTCTTTCATCAATAAAACACTTCATGTATATCTGAATGTCTTCATGATAATATATCTGAATGATGTGATGATGTATTTCATGAAGAAGAAAGAACACACTGAGCATGTGTGAAGTGTGTTAAAGGTCTTAGATGAGGCAGAACTGTATGTTAAGCTTATAAAGTGCAACTTCAGTGCTCACTGAATTAATTTCCTAGAATATGTAATCACTGTGAATAATATTCAGATGAAATCTTCACAGATTAAAACTATTCTATCATGACTGAAGTCAACTAGTATTCATGAGATTCAGATCTTTCTGAGCTTTGTGAATTTCTATAGACAGTTTATCTTTGTATTCATGAGAATCTTCTTAGTTCTTACAGACATGCTGAAGAATGAAAATAAGAAGAAGTCATTCTATGAATAAAGAATGAAAAGGTTGTTGAGAAGAAAGAACTGTAAGAACTTTCTTATCTCAGAAGTTCACAGAGTCTTTGCAAGATTGAAACAGATATTCATGAATGCAGTGATACTGTTTCACTTTGATTTCTTGCTCTTAACTAGATTGAAGACAGATGTCTTCTTCTTTACAATTTCAGAAATAGTCTTATAACTATAGTCAAATGAGAACTGAGTTTCAGTGGCCTTTTTCTCACAGAAGATGCAACCTGTAGAGATCAACTATGACATTCATGATTAGAAGCTTCTCATGATAGTGAAATTCTTCTATCACTGATATCACTACTTTAAGAACCTCATGATAGTGATTACTGTTAGAACTGATCATGACAGCTTGAAACAGTTTACTTCAATCAAGAAACTCTCACAGCAGCAGGTTCACTGAGCTCAGAGACTGAGTGAGTTCTGATTCAAGATAGAATATATCAAGGAAACTAAGAACTCAGCAGACAGACTCTCTCACAGACCAGACTATGTTAAGAAGATCAGGGCAACAGACACAGAGAAGCTAGAGAAGATAGAAAAGCTTCATGAGATGCTCAGACTGAGTGTTACAAAGAGATTGACTGAAGAGTCTCTCAATCCCTCATAAGAGAAGAAAGAGAAGAGAGAAGAGAAGTCTGTACAACTACTCTCTATGACACTGAGAGTCAACACTCTGGAAATCTCTGTGAGAATTCTTGAAGAGAGTATCTATAATCTGAAGAGTTTGCAGGCTTTGAGAAGCACTGTGAAAGACCTGATATAAGAGAAAACAGAGTATAAGTCTTCACAAGATCTTCTATTCAGATTGTCTGAACTACAACTGGAGAATGAATATGCTCAGTATATTCAGAAACTGCTCACAGCAGGGATCAACCCTGCAGAAATAAAGAATTGAAGAGACTTAAATAATCTCTTATGAAGAGAGGGCTGAATTTATATGCCTGTAAATGAGTTTCTATGTGTAGAACTTATTAAAAGGTATCATGACTCTTCTCTAGCAGGTCATTTTACAGACACTAGAACTCATGAGCTGCTCACAAGGAAATACTTCTGACTGAAGATGCAAGGACTTGTAAAGAAGATAGTGAATTCTTATGCTGTTTATCAGGATTTGCAGGTAGTGCAGTTCAGATTATATAAAGAACTTACTTCTCTACTCATCTCACAGAAACCTTGGAAACAGCTAGGAATGAATACTCTTGTGAGCCTCTCTGAAAGCAAGGACATATATAATGCCTGCTTTAACAGTGTGCTGATGATAGTGAATTACTTCATTAAGATGGCACACTTTATATTCATCTGCAAGGACTTGAAGTCAAAGAATTTGACTCACATCTTTGTCTGCAATGTGATCTGATTGCATGAGTTGCCTGCAAATATTGTCTTAGATAGAGAATCAATCTTCACAGAAGAGTTCTGATCTGATCTGATAACTATACTGAAGATCTCATGAGATCTAAGCATGACTTTTCATTAACAGACAGATGATCAGACAGAACATCTGATAAGTATATTGAAACAGTATCTGCAGTGCTTTATCAATTACAATCAGAATGACTGAGTGTATTAATTATCACTTATGAAGTTTATATACAACAACTCAAAGTATGTCAGTACAGATAAAACTCTCTTTGAGATACTCACTGAGACTCATCTGTGAATAATCTTGATGAACCTGTGAGAGTACACTATAGAGTGTGATGATGTCTGTGAATGAGCTGAGAGAATTCAGAAGATTCAGGAGAAAGTCTGTGAATTCTTGAGAAAGACTCAAGAGTATCAGAAGAGATACTATGACTTCAAGTATATTATGAAGAGTTTTAAGAAAGATGATAGAGTCTGACTGAGTCTAGAAAATATCATCACATAGAGATTTAGTAAGAAGCTGAATCTCTTGTAGACAGAATCTTGTAAGATTATGAAGAAAGTTAGCTCACAGTTCTACAGATTGAAACTGTTATCTGAGTTACAGATATACAATATTTTTCATATCTCTTTGCTCTGTGAATATAAGAAATTCTCAGAAGAGAACTCTATGACTCATCACTCTGTCTGCAAAGTACTAGAGAGTGAAAGAGAATATCAGATCAAAGAGATTATTGACTCAGAGAAGTGAGATCATGAGCTCTGATTCAAGGTTCAGTGATAAGAGTATTCTGACAAGATGAATGAGTTCACTTGAGAATCATCTGAGCAGATAAGATATCTGTAGAAGCTGAGACATGACTTTCATACTGTGAATTCTGATAAGCTAGAATGATATAGTCTTCACTAAGAACCTGATTGTGATAAAGACATTAACACTGTTATTTGCAAACCCTAGTCTATAAGATGATGAATTTCTACTGAGATGAACAGTCTGCAGTGTACATAAGAGAAGAAGAAAACATATTCTTATTAAAGCTAAAAAACAAGAAAATAAACAGAACTGTGAATGCAATTTAGAGATTAATAAAGAAAAAATAAAGAAAACTCACACTCACATTATTAATATTCATAACACTCAATCTCTTCACAACTATCAATTTCTTTCTTCAAAGAAGTAGAGAGTATCATATCTGTGATACAGACAATTATTGCATTTGACATGAAGACTGTCAGAAATGCACAGACTTCAGAGAAGCCAGACATCAGAGTGTATACAGTTGCAGCAGAGTCTTGAAGACTGATCATCTGTGTGTGTGATCAGATACTTCTCATGAAGCTGTGTCTGCTCTTTCAGTTATGCTGAAGTATTCAGCTCAGAAACAATGAAGACACAGAGAGAGGGCTTATCTACTCAGGCCAACTTTCATCATGAATTCATAGCATTCACATTGCCTTGACTACTCAGATTTTGCAGGTACTCAGGGACTCATCTCTCATTGACAATGAGATTGTGGAAATGCGCTGTGGTGTGAGGACCATTGATAGAGAACCTAGGCATATTCATATATACCTGGTCAGAGATTGTGCAGGCAGGGAAGAGATGATCATAGGCCTGCAGAGCTGCAGAAGACACTGGCAACACCAGAAGCTTTGCAAGAACTGTCAGCTAGAATCTGTAAGAAATTACTTGTGAGAAGACTTATAGCAAAGAGAGGAACTGTGCTGCTTGAAGCCAGGGACTGGCCTGGGGAAGAGATGAGGTGAGCTGCTGGCCTGAAGATCAGGTGCAGTGATGAGACTGAGAGAGATGAAGACATGATTGTGAGCAGCAGTGTTCCTGCTTCATCAGCCAGTAAAAAGTGATTAGAGGAGTTGCAGAGACACTCATAAGAAGCTCAGCAGTGGCCAGACATTATGTACAAAGATGTTGAAATTGAAAAAATTTTTATTCTTGAGAAGTTCTTGAATCAATATATGAACATTGTCAGGAACACTCTCTCTCTATCATCTGAGTGAAAACACTTCACAGATGAATAAGAATACTCACAGTTTGTGAGAATGAGAGCTGTTACAGAAAAAGGAAAAAGAAGATGAGATTTTACAGACAGATCTGAGATATTTATACTACTCTAGAGAGGTTTACTTACACTGTGAGTGATTCTGTGAAACAGCCAGATCACTCTAGTAAACAAGAGTGATTGTGAATCACAGACCTGAATCTTTCTATGTGATTATAAAGAGTGATTGCAGACTGTGAATATCTTGATTCTACAATTCTACAGAGTTGATGAAAGAATGGAAAATTCCTCACAATTCTACAGTGTTAAAGAGCAATGATTTGTGAGAATGAATGAAAGATCAACTCATGAATGTTTCTCTTTGATGAGAGTGATCTCACAGAGAGTGATTCATCTGTGAGATGAATCTATGTAATGATCACACAAGAATCTTGTGAAAATGATTGAGAGTCAATCAGAACCCTTCTGTATGAAAGGTGTGAGATAAATCTGTGTGATAGTCAGAGAAGAATCTGTAGGTCACAAAGAATCTCACAGAACAAGGAACTGAGTGACAGACTCTTTTCTCTTTATGATAACAAGGGATTTTTCCTCACTGAGGTTTTTTACAGATATGAAGGATTTTTAGTGAGTATCACTGCAGTGCTGAGCTGACTATGAAGTCACTCAGTGAAAGGCTTCACAGATGAAGTCTTAGAGAGGGGGAAGTATGTAAGAAATCCTGCTTCTCACAGATTCTTTATCTCTATTCCTATCTCTTGTATAATCAATAGAGCTAGTGGCCCTTGGCTACACACAACTATATAGACTGGAGTTCGCAAATACTATTCATAACTCAGCTTGAATACTATTATACACTTAATCTCTACATTTATCTTCCTACCGCGAACACTTCTAGTAGTTAACAGTACATATCACGCCAAGCTGCAAACACCTGAATAATCGCCTGCGACCACTTATTCTTACACAAGATTGATCATCTACTTCTAGAATCTTAGTGTCAAAGTCAGAGATAAGTATTATGAGAGAAGTGTTTCTCTGTCAGATACTCTGTAATCAGTCTAATACTTTCTGTTGCATAGCAGTGTCTCAGAACAGAATATCAAGATATTTGATGATATTGTCAGATATTTGCAATACTGGTTCACATGCTTTCATTCATGAATGAAACTTCTGTTTCATGCGATCTTTCAATTGTTCATTGATATATCAACCTTGATTGATTAGTGAATCAATGACATCTTCATCTACACTTAGTTTCACAAGCATTTCCAGCCTTCATGATGAGTAGAGAGTGAGATCAGAAGTATTAAAATATGTGAGAGCATCTACGCATTTCTTCAGCACTTGTATTGTGTTTATATTCAATTCTGTCAGTGTTAAAATTACAGAGATTTCTTGTTGAGTTAATTATTGAATTTTCTCATATTGATGTTGTTGATTTGCATGCATATCAGCTATTTATTATTATTGTAATTTCAACATTGCTCAGAGTCACTGTGATATTGCATCTATGCTTGCATTCAAGAGTTCTCTCATGTTATCATTAGACATGATTATATTATTCATTGAATGTATGATATCTGTGCAATCTGAAGAAGTGTAATTATATGAATATCTTATACATCTAGAGTGTCAGAACTCTCAGATCTTTCACTGATATTCTCTTTGTAAGATCTTGTTACAGAGTTAGAATAACTGATGAGTAAGCTTCTATCTGAGAACTCAGTGTTTACTTAACTGATTGCTCATTTTTCTATTTCTTATGCATTATTACATGTTCAGATATCTTCTCAATAAATAATCATTTCTAATAAGAAGACAATGAACATTTTTCAAGTGTAAGAGATCTACACTGAATTATTATTATTATTATTCTTCAATTATAGATGTATGCAGTCAGAGACTATGACATCTACCTGAGAACCTTTAGTTCTCAGGGTTTTTCCTATATCTATAGAGTCAACTATTATACATTTATCAATTTCAGATATGCAAAATCAGAAAATTCCAGCCCAGAATACAAAAACTGTTTACAAATTGCAGTATTTCAACACCTTCTGATACTTCGGTCTACACTGAATAGATCAGTATAATATTTATAGGTCTTATATAACAAAGTAAAAAACATTAGAGAAGAAAAGAAAGAGCAAGTGCAGAAATCAGTGATCAGAGTGAATATTTATACATGTATGTGATGAAGCTTCAGAGTAGAAGAATAGAAATTCCATGGGTTTTTCAGCTGAGAATCGGCGACCGAGGATCGGAGCTTTCAGCGGAATGTGTGAAGTGTAATGGAGTAGTCTATATGATTGATCGGGTGCAGCCCGCCACATATATCATTTATTATATGAATGATTCTGATCTTATACTTAGTATATTACTAGCTCTTTATTAGTCACTGACTAGTCTATTATTAATAATCTCTCTCTTCAGTACTCTTTCTTAACTTCTCATAGATCAAAGAACTCTGTTATAAATATAATACAATAATCTTTACTCAAATTCATGAGAGTTTGATTAATATAAATAGAATTTCTATCTTTATTTATAAGAAGCAGTTATTTCACTGTTCAGAGAAAAGAGATTTTACTGATATAATTTATCAATATAAGCAAGATTGAGAAGATAATAATATAAGTACTAGTCATTCATTGATCACAGATCAGTTATTAATTAGTTAAACTAATCAATTATAACTTTATATTCAGTGAATTCATTAGAATAATAATGAATTCATGATTTTCTATACATTCAAAGAACAAATTAAGATTCTTATAATATTAAAATTATTTGAAATTAATATATTATTGAAATGAATTCAGTATTAATATATAAATGAGATTATTCTTATAACAATGCTATCAGAGTATAATAAAAGTAAGTTTTAATAATTTATAACTAGTATATAACTGATATCTAATTAGTTAAGCACTAGGTTTTACTCTTCTATATATTATTGTCAATACTGAAACAGCTCTTATATATAAGAATATGTTTCTGAAACTGTTTTCTCTGATTAAAGAGATAATAGAATAGAATATAACTTTTTAACATTTATATAATACAGAATTTCATGCTATTGTGATGAATATAAATATAAAAGAAACATTGAACCTTTCATAGTTTCAAGTAGTCAAATGAAGGCCATAAAAAGCAAGATTTATGACTTTTTCCCTCTTACTCATTGAGACCGATTAGATATGCGGCCCTCTTATTGATCTCATAGAAAATATCAGGCCACTGAAAGAGAAAATTTAGCATTTTCATCAAGCTACAGACACTCAATTGCTACAAATATTCAGTCATTCCCCAGCTTCTTACTAAGACAGTATTTGCCATTTAATGCATATCACAGCAAATGAAATCATTCTCACCAGGACAAACAGAGTCTATATATTTTCAGTGCGCTCACGGGTGGCAACATGTCAGCCAACGTATTCTATCTAACTCAATCAAATCAGTAATTTCTACAAGAGATGAAAAGCTTACTCAGCAACATAATCCCCGAATATGTTAGAGGTCCCGGGTTGATCGGCTCTTCTATCAGCAGTGCGCTGGTGATGACTGAGCTCTTTTGCCTCAGTAGCCTACAGGTTATAGCCCGGATGACACGTTTTTCTTTTTAGAATGTTACACCAACATTTTCACGCGGGTAGTTCACCTTTTTTGAAAAGACTCTCACTTCTTACTAGAGATATTTCATTCTCCCTGAATTCACCGGTCAGCATATTGATATTCTTTTTTTTTTCAAAGAGAAGATGCGTTCTTCATTGTGAAGAACATCACCTGTTTTTACATATCTAGAAGAAGCAGAGCTATCTCAATATAAGTAATACATCTGTTACTTCAGAGTTCAGCTCAAGGCTCAGAATCACTCACTCTACTAGATATCTTATTGATAGAATAATCACTTATTATGAGAAGAATTCCGAGTTGCAAGATGAGAGTGATGTCAGTTTTCACCAGAGTATGAAATTTAATAATGAGACAATAGAAGTGCTTCAGAATAAAGAAAAGCAGAGTTAATATTCATCTGTAGAATCTGTTCATTTCAACTCAATAAATTCTTCACTATTTCTCATCTTCAGAATGCTAACATTTAATGATAATCTGAATTAACTCATCTATTGTATCACAGACAATCTTATAAATCTTATACAGATAATGCTTCAGAATCAACTGACTGTAACTGTATTTATATAACATCTTACTACATCTGTCTCTGTATAAAGCTTATAAGATATCATAAGAGATCAGTTGTAGAAATATTAGAAGAAAGTTAAATATACTCTAGATATCAAATCAGTGACTATATTTAACAGCTCTAATTATAAAGCCTGATGTATTAATATGTTAACTGATACAGAAGTTATTGATGAAACTGACATTCTATTGAAGACTCAATGAGAATTCTCTTTTACATATCATATTAATTTTAAGAAGTGAAAGATTCATTTCAAGTCTCTATACAGATATATACTGTCAAGCCTTGTTGAAAACCTTCAAACTACTATTAAAATCTTAGAAGCTGATAATGTTGTGACTCTGTGAGACAAGATGAATGTTGAATACATAATATCACTGACTGAAGAACATGTTAACATCTTTAAGAAATTGACAAGATTACAGGTCAAGAATGATGATTATCTTATTTTTCAGATATATTTTCACTATCTTATTACTTATTACAAAGAGCTCTGTCAGAGTACTGAAGATGTATATTATAACCTTTTTCTGAACAATCTACAAGATTATCAAAGATTATTTGTCAAGACATATCTGAATGAGTTTTTCTTCACTGATTAAGAACTCATTGTTAACATTGATATCAATGATTTGATGAAGAAACTGATCAATTGTACATTTCAGAAGATCATCAGTGAATTAAAAAAAGCAGGCTCAGACTGACTCTGAGACTGTGAAAAAGGATGAGAATAAAGGCTCAGATGTACAGAAGTGCATTCACTGTAAAAGAGATGAATATACAGTTAACAGGTATTTCATCTTACACTCTGATAAAAAGAGAAAGAAGAAGAACAAAAAGAAAGACAAGAAGAATGATGATAAAAAGAAAGAGAAGAAGAATGACTTGATAAGTTCTCAATCATTAGCAAATGCAGTAATTACAAAGATTGAGTTCTATTTCTCTTTCACAGTCATCAGAAAAGCATTTTCTAGATCTTGATATTTAGACACATGTATAAGTCTGAATATAATTAGTGAGCTTTATTCTTTTTCAAATATCAAACCTTTTAATAATAACATCGATGTCAATTCTACAACTAAGAGAACTGAGTTTGTCAAGAAGATTGAAACTGTCATCTTGAAGATTGAGAGTAATAATGTTAACTTGCAGAGTGTTCACTATATCTCTAATATTACAGTTAACCTGCTCTCATTTGCAAAGCTTGAAGATCAGTGATTTCAATTTACATTGCCTTTTACTATTCTCTTATTTTTCATTTGCAAAGCTCTGAATAATGTCATTTTTCATGCAGTTCAGATCACTTAGAACAACATATATAAGATCACTAAACAGAAGTTCAATGAGAATTCTAATCATCTAAGTAAGGCAGTCAAGTATATTATAATGTCTCATAAGTACAATTTTGACTGAAAAGTTGATTTTTCTGTGACTGCTGCTACTACTGTTAATACTATTAATTCTGCAGACACACAGATATCAAAGATATCAAAGACTCTTTTAAATTGATATTATAATCTTAAGCCTGTTCATGCTGATGCTATAATTACTATAACTAAGAATCTTCATATCATAGTCACAATTAAAGATTCTAAGACTAAGTTCTTTTATAATGAATGTGTCAAGACAGGTATAACATGAGATTATTTGAAAACATCAATGCCTAGATCTATTAGACTCATTGAAAAGATTCATATTAATCTTGTAGATAATAGATATATATTGAAAGACCTGTCTGATTACTCTTTAGAGTTCTATCAGAAAATTAAATACTAAATACTTATCATCTGTGATGCAACTTAATATCATTGAGTATATTTTTTAAAGTTCAAGAATGAAGCTGTTCAATACTTTGAGTTATGACTCAGATTTATAGATAATCTTGATTATACTGCTCCTGCTTTTCTACAGACTGATATTAACAGTGTTTTTCAATTCACATATATGCACACAGTTATGAATTTATATATTGCCACGGTGGCCGAATGGTTAATGCGGCCACCCAGTAGCACCTTGGTGTGGGAAACCAAGGCGCGTGGGTTCGAAACCCGCAGGGGATACATTAAATCCGGAACTCAAGCACCTCAGGTTCCTAATAAATACTGAGGTGTACAAATCACTCCAATGAATTGCTCTATGTTCCTGGGCTGGGAAGTTATTATCGCATGTATCTAATTGTCACTCCTTTGTATTTTCCTATGTTCTTGTTATCTTGGTGTGGTCTCAACACCTGTATTTCCTCCTGTATAACCAACACTTGACCTGTATTTAACATCACGCAAGGACTCATTATAAGCTCCGCTTGCATATGAGTATAATGAAAGAATAATAATAATAATAATAATAATGAATTTATATAGTATCAAATTAGAATTAACAATACTATATTTATCACATCAAGATAATGTTTCTAAGTGTGAGATTCAGACTATTATAAGACAGATTAAAGCTGCTCTTTTAAAAGATAATCTCTCTAAGAAGTTCTGAGTAGATGTTCTAGAGACAGTTATTGCAATAATTAATAATACTCTTACATCTACAGTTCTTTACAACTCAAAATTCTGACCCTCTACTGCAGAGACTTCTGTGATTTTAAGTTTATATAAGATGTCTTAATGTGCTCTTACAAATGCTTCACTGAATGTAAAGCATTTTTATCAATTGAGTATAAAGGTTTTTGCTCAGTTGCATAAATCTCAAAAGTCTGTGAATAAGCTTTCTTTATATGCTGATTTCTATTATATCATTGAATTCAGTGACACATTGATCTATCATCTATGAAATCTCAAATCTGACAAGATTATTGCCAGTAGTAATATGAGGTTTCTGATTGCTGAAAAATTGAAATCAGCTATATCTGTGACACTCACTAATTATATCACTGAATCTATTAATTATATCACTGAACTGAAACCTGGTATTTATCTAATTAATAATAAAGATGCTTCTGACATTGATAATCTGAATTCTATATAATTGCAGTCTGCAAAATTGCTGACTACATATACTTCAAGTTCTATTACAGATAATCTCTCAAAATTCTATAAGAATGTCACATCACAGTTAGAGAAGATAGAGAATTATTGAAAGAAGTTTATATAATATAAGATTATCAATCTGAAGAGTTATAATATATGAAGTTTAATGCTGAAATCTGATGTTCTAAAGAGTGAATTAACTACTTCAGATTATTAAGTGTTTCTTGAGAAAGATAGGCTTACAGATCTGAATACTGATTCTGATAATATTCTTAGAAAATTATGTTAAGTGATTTATAATAACTGACTTAAGAAGAATTCTAGAGAAGAGATCTATACTTCTGTCATCACTGATACTGCTAATTATATTCTTTTTATCATAGCAGTACTACATGATTGAACACTCTGTTAAGTGAATATAGTAATAATATATCTGCATGAGTATCTCACTAAGAAGGTCTATATAAGATAATTCATCAGATTTGAGACAGGTTCACTGAAGATACTTATCTGCATAATTAAGAGTAGTTCATACAGTCTAAACTCTGTGATAAAGATCTGATATAATTACTTAACAGCTCTGTTGAGTGATCTTGAATTTGCAGTCAGTGTCTATGATTCAGTACTCTGATATCATTCATCTAAACATTATCTATATATAATAATTTACATTGATAATTTCAACGTTCTATATGAAGTCTCTGAGAATGCTAATTGATTAGTAGATATACTTAGTAAGAAATTGAAAGTCAAGAATCTATATTAATCAACTAAGTATTTGAGTATAAAAGTTAATTATTTTAACAAAGAAATTGAGTTAATACATCATCAATATATTAAATGTCTTATTAAAGATTTTTATCTTAATAACATAGTTGTTATCAGAACACTAATGAAGAATGATTTCTGTATAGATAATTTCTCAATATCTGAGAAAGAGACTAGTTTTACAATTTAGTAATATTAATATAATATAAGCTGTTTACAGTATCTTGCAGTTAAAACACACTCTGATATCACTTACACTGTCTCACTACTCACTTAACAGAATATTGATTCAATATCTCAATATTGAAAGACTCTGTTACATATTATACATTATTTAGAAGAGATACTGAATGTAGGCATTTACTACAGACACAGCTCACACACTGATTCTTCTATTCTCATTAATTCTTTCATTCTTATCAATTATTCTATTCTCATTAATTCTTTCGTTTTCACTGATTCTTTCGTTCCCTTTGATTTCTCTGATAATTTTTACTTACTCTTTGACTACTCAGATTCTGATTGAGCAGGCCTCTTAAATAATGATAGAAAATTAATATTCAGTTATATTTTTAAGCTTGCAGATAATCAATCTGATTTCATGATGTTCAGTAAAGTAGTTCTGCATATCTCTAAGCTTTAATAAGACTGAATATATAACTCTTAGTGAGACAGTCTGTGAAGTAACATGAATCTGAAATCTTATAATTGAGCTTGACTTTATTATTATATCTCTGATACAGAATCTTATCAATAATAAGAGTATCATAGATCTTATGAAGATAACAGGTATTATAGCTCAGAGTAAGCACATTGACACATATTTTCATTTTTCATGTTGACAGTTGAATAAGAGAGTCATTGATTTGAAATATATTTCTACTGCTCAGATAATAACAGATGAACTTACTAATTCTTTAGACACTATAATATTTATATAATTCATGATTTTATTAGGTCTTACAGACAGAAAAGTCAGAAATACTTAATTTTACATTTGTATTTAGTTTTTGACAGACTATCTTAATGAATTGAGTGTTTTTGTATGTAATTCTTATTATCTCAAGAGGGAGTGTTGACCGTTACTAGACTGGCCGGCGGGACTATGAATTTCACATTTAATCTCATTTGATCTGATCTCATACATTTCTTGACATGAGTCTCACCAGGACCAAGCATTAAAAAAACCTGAAAATGAACCATTTCTCAAAGAAATAGCATGAAAAATAACCAGATTTAATTCAAGAACAGTGAAATGAAAGTAATTTCTCAGAATAAATAGTAAAAGATGATTATTCTTTCAAAATCAGAATGAGACTGAGACTGAAGATCAAATTCAGTCTCATTCAATTCATTGAGTGATTACTTATATAATCAGAATTTAGTAATAATTATTAATAATGCTTATGAAATAACTAAATACATTCTTGTGTAAGTTTATTCTTTACTTTCTCATGAAAAGTACACTTCTCTGATATACTGTAATCAGAGATATTAAACTGTCTGATAATTTCATGTTTTACAATCATGAGTTTCTTGATTATTTCTTCTTATAATTGTTCTCAGTAATAGTGATAAATATCTTAGCTTGAGTTAAACTTTTACTTCATTCTCACCTCTGTCAATGAAATTATCAGAATATCACACACTATCAGTGCAATAGTTGAATATATACTCTTAACAATTTTTCATAACTCTAGAATTGATTTAGCATGTAAATTTGTCAGATCATCTTGAAGATAGCAGTCAAATTCAGTTTTATAAGTATATAGTTTTATCTGATTTTCAGTTGTAATCAATATATGCAAGTTCTATTTCAAAGTTAGTATTATAGTTCTATATAATATAAAGTGTTATCAAAGATCATTACTTACTAGAGAATTGTATTTCACTGTCTTTACATCTCTAACATCTGCTTATTCAAATCTCTAATAGTTGATATTATAGTAGTCTCAGACTAATTTAATATGTGAGTCTCATTTCTCCTCTGTTCAATCTTGAGAAGTGTAGATATTAACTCAATAAGAGAGATCTAGTAGAGCTGCTATAGTATAGTACTCTGTAAAAGATTGTTCAGTTTTACTGTAGTAATATGTCAGTTTATCTCTTATAGTAATAATAGCCTGCACTATAGTATTATCTCAGACTGAATTTCTTTTTGAATGATTCAACTGCTTCTTAAGATAAGTAAATAAACTGTTATATACTCATCAGACTGACTGCAGTATTGATGTATAAGTGATTGAAACTGTCTTAGTTATCTTATAAAACTGAAACAGTAAATGAATCACATATTTCAACTGAGTTCACTTCATATCAGAAAGTTTCAATATTTAAATCTTTTCTCAATCAGAGTATTATACTCAATAATTAATCATCTGATACAATTGAAAAGTCTGAATAGTTATTTCATATATTAAACTTCATTATATGCTAACATTCTGTATCATATTCAGTTATATGACTGATTTGTTTATTTATTGAATATTATAAAATCATTATTATTATTTAGAGAAGATACAAATTATATTAACAATGTTTTGAATCTGTGATATTTAAATTATTAGTCAATCTATTCAAAATTAACAGTAGTATTATTAAAAAGTGTTATCAAAAAGCATTATCAAAAAGTATTATTAAAAAGCAATATTAAAAAGTGTTAATAAAAAAACATTCTCTTTTACAGAGTAAATGTAAAAGTTACTTAAGTAATCACTTTCATCTCATTCTCATTCTAAGAATTAGTCATCTCATTATTCTTTATCTTGATATTAAGATTCTTTATCAGTGTTTATATCACAAGTTGAATCATATGAGTAATGCAGAGAATATGATCTTATTTATCATTTCAGAAATGCAAAGCTAATTTTTACTCTAAGCTCTTCATCATAGTGTAGTTATTCACAGTGTTATCAGTTATAATTATAAGAAGACTGAGACTAATATCTTAATAATCATTTTTAATCACAGTTATTAATATCTCTGTTATATAATTCTCAGTATGACTACTGATCAATGATTTAAATTCAATTAATGTCTCTTAATAAGTTCAGTTCTCATCAATGTAATAATATATAACTGTTATAAATGCAAGATTGTTTGTACTAGTTCATGTATTCACTGTAAGAGACACTCTTCAATGATTCTTCAACTCTGATTCTAGATATTATATATTAACTTTATAGTGTGTCTCAATATTGAATCAAAGACATGATCAATGTGAAATATGAAGATTTGAATTAAGCATTTAAAGAAGTGTTCAGAATTCAGAGTTTTCAATTGATTAAAGAGAAAGATTCAGAGATATACACATGTGAAGTAATTATTCACAGAAGTTATTAGATGAGAGTTGCGAAATCAGAGTACTGATATATAATTATTTTCACATGATTTTCTTCAAATTAGAAAGTTAGTGTTATCAAAAATTATTATCTGATAGAGTAACTTATCAGCTTAGTAGTAATTTTCTAATTATTTTTCTTTTATTATCTGCATTCTGATAACTTCAGATGTCAGAAAATTCTGCCAAAGCTATAATCAGTTTATAATAAATATTTCTGAATAAAGTTATAGTGATTATAGTAGAGAAATGACTCTTCAGTAATCTGTAATACAATCTGTTGATAATTATTTTATAGTTCATCTCAGTATTTGTGTTGAGTTTTAAATAAATTTCATGACCTGAAATCAGATGTGAAGAATGAAGTGATTATTTATTATAATTAAAAGAGAGTATTCTGTATTGAATTATAAATAATATAGACTTTGTAATTCACAGTGATTTCTTAAAGAGTTTATAAATCTTTAATAGAAGTGAAAGAAGTGAAAGAAGTGAATTCAGAAGATATAATAAAGATTTAAGAAAGATAATAATTTATTTTCAATAAAGATAATAACTGATCACTGATATATATAAGAAGAATTATTATAAGAGAAAATAATTATCTTTCTTAACTTAGTTATATTTTTAGTACTAACTCAGATTGAATATTATCAATATATAAAAGTAAATAAACAATCTTGATTAATCTCTGTCATATTTCTTGAAATATATTAATATTGTGAAAGAGAGTATTATTAAATTATATTATCAGATAATATTATTAAAAATATATTAATATTATAAATATCAATATTGAAAAAATATTGATATATATATATTATAGTGATTTGTAAATCATGATAGTTAAATATATATATATATATTATTTCTGATATTAATAATTGATTACAACTTGTATAATAATTTTTGAAAACTTAAAATTAATTTCAATTATTAACTAATAGTTATCAACTTATAACTAATTAATATAAAAAGAAAAAAACTTTTTCTACTTATTATCTTTCTTCTCTTTCTCATTCTTCTTATTATTCTTTACAATTCACTTCTGATTCTTATTCTTCTTCTTCTTCTTCTCATCTGAGATGATAATCATCTTAAAATCTCTCTCTACTGCTTTCTCAGAGAAGGGTTTCTACTGCTTCCTCTCAGCTAGATCAATCTATATCTTAAAATCTCACATTTTCTGATCTACTGTCTCAGGTTTCATCTCAGCAGTAAGCAGATTGATATACTCAGAGAGCAGAACTGTCTTCTCAATGTTCTGAATCATGAAGTGCATTTGAGATCTGAATAAGATCATAATTCTCTTCTTCTCTGTCAGCTTCTGCTAATCAATTAGAGAATAGAAGTATTATCAAAACTTGTTATCTCTTAATAAAAAACTTATCAGTTTTAACTTCTTTGTCTCTCACTTTAACACTCTCTCAATCTTCTTCTACTATTACTTATTTACAGTAATACTCTTCTTCTCTCTCTCTCTCTTTATCTTAGTCTCAAATTATTCTCAGAACTTCTTCTGATCTTATTACTACTGTATGAGACTCTTCACTATCTTCTTTTTCAATCTCTCACAGACAGTGTCATCTGTATTATTTCTATACTTAGTTCAGTCTAAATCTATCAGAAGTATTACTTAAAATTATTATCATTCTACTCTCTTACAGAGTCTCTTCAAGGTATTATAACATGTCTTATAATCTGTCTTCTCTCACTTAAACATCTTCTTCTTCTCTCTCTTCAACCTGTGACAGTACTCATATGCCTTGATAATTCACAGAATCATAGAATATTTGAAGAAGAATGACATAATTAATTTTAATAAGTATTGAAGAGAAGTGAAGACAGAGAAGACAGCTAGCAATAATATAATAATGATAATGATAATGATAATGATGATAATAATAGTAATAGTGATGATAATAATAGTAATAATAATAATAATAATAATAATAATAATAAAAGAGAGAGTGTATTAAAATATATTATTAACTTATCAAATATAAAGAGACTTAAAGAAAATATTAACAGCTTTCAGAGATGTACAGAAACAGCTACAGTATTATATAGCAATATTATCTTTATTCAATGCATGCACTATTGATATTCTTTATATACAGTTATTATATAATCTATATCAGAGATATATGCAGAAAACAGATCTTTATTACTAGAGAGAATGATTACAGTAATTCTCTATTTTCATATTATAAAGATAAGTTATTCTCATTTCTTTCTTCTTTTTTTTCTCTTCTTCTTCAACTCATCACTAATTTCAAGCTGATATGAAAACTATTAAAATACTCTTAGAAATCCTCAAATTGAAGAGTATAGACTAATTAAATTTCAAATGCAGAAGAATTAAATTATATTCAATAATACTAATTATTCATTCTCTCTTAATAAAATAACAGTTACATCTTTCTTTCCTCTCTTCAAATAAAACATAATCTGTAAAAAGTAAGTATCATGTCAGATCATAATAATCAATACAGTCTCAGTATACAGAGCTGTATACATACAGTATGTACTGAACTGAGAGACTGTATGAGTTGTAAACTAATGATAGTATCTCAAGAAGAGTCATGCAGTGTAAGATAGCTATAACTCTTAGTTATATATATAGAGAATAAATCACTACAGTAAGTGCATATATATTATATAAAAGTAATACTTTTTAATAATACTCAGTCTCTGATATTATGAAAATAGAGTCTCTTTGTAAGATCTGTTTTTATCAGAAGTTGAGAAATCTTATATTTCTCAAGATTATCTTCATATATCTTATTCATGAAATCAATGAAGAGAATTATTAATTTCAGTGTTCTACTCTTAATATTATTTAAGTGATAGCAGAGTTCACTCTGATCATACTTTTTAAGTGTATATTTTCTAATTATTCACATTTATACAGATATATACTAATTATTTATTAAATAATATTCAGATAATAACTTATTACAGCTGTATTACTCTTACTATAAAAGATATATAGTTAATAATAAATATTACAAAGACTCTGAGAAGTAAGTATTTTAAAAGTACTGTAGTTCTACTATCTTAATTTTTATTGTTTTTTTTTATTTTTTTATTTTTTGATTTTTTATTGTGATTTTTTCTTGTTTTTGTTTTATTTTTTATTTTTTTGTTGTTTTTTTATATTTTATATTTTTTTTATAATTAAAATTATATAAATTATAATCTGTGTTTAGAAAAGTAATAATATTTAATAATACTCTCTATTGAATTTTCAATAAATAAGTACTATGTTATGATATTATGTAAGTAAGAAATGATTTTATAATCTTATTTAATATCATTCTCAATAATGAGATCAGAATGAAAATGTGATTAAGAATTTAAATATATTCTTTATCTGAGACTAGATTTTTATTTAAAAAGTGAATCTGAGATCTTTAATATTTGAAATAACATGATTTGAAATTAATGTAATGAATACAAATCATGATCAGAAGTAATGCTTTTAGGCAATGTGACAACTGTAAAGTTTGGTCCTGGTCCCAGACACGGTCACACGGTCAGTCTAGCCGTTACAGCCGTTGCGGCTATTGGCTGTGGCGATCTCCCTAGATCATGTGACCCACCACTATATTAAGCTCTTTGTAGATAGATCTATCAATACAACCTTCAACTATTCTACAGGTTATGAGACTGTTAAGCGTGAGCCCCGCTGTGGTCAACATGCATGGGTTCGATCCCAGAATGGACTTCAAAAAATCCCAAACAAATACCCTGGACATTTAAAACAGTGCCAAGAGACATCCTAGGAGTGTGCCCTAGGAGTAAGCCCTTGAAAGAATGAGCCCTAGGAGTGAGTTCACTGAGAGGAGCCACTGAGAGGAGCCACTGAGAGGAGTACTGTACTCTGTGGTAGCTGGTCCGAGGGGGGGTGTTGGGGGTCCCGGGTTGATCGGCCCTTCTACCAGCAGTGCGCTGGTGGTGACTGACCTCTTTTGCCCCAGTAGCCTACAGAATACTGTCCTGTTCCTGTGCAAACGCTCCTCCACCCGCAATAAGAATCATGCGTCACGCACGGGTAGCCGAACATGCAGCCCCAGACATTGGGTGGCATCCCATGGACATGGCCAGTTATCCGGAGATCCCTGGACGGCATGGCCCTTCCACTTATTCGTGCACTCATTGCGATCGATGCAGATGCAGTCTGGGCGCGAGCCCCATTCGGATCTCGCATCGCAGCGGCCGTTTATGGCCAGGATCGGCGTTACGAGGAGAGAGGAGAGGGATAGGGGGGTGAGTTTCATATTGATGTTACGATGGTTGGATCTCTATGTCGGTATTACAGATGTATACGGAAATAGGGGGTTGGAACAGACACCGGATAAAAGGTCCTGACGAATAGGCTGCGCTGCGAAAGAAACTATCTTCTAAATTCAAATAAGAATGACCGTATGCGGGGGATTTCAACTGTTTAAATAAATCTCAAGCTACATACAGACCGCCAGCTCGTATTCTTCATTGTGCCCTCTCAGCTTGCTCGAGCATCCGCCAGCCCGTAGGAGCAGAGCCTCAACATGCCCCGAAAATTTTCACCTATCACTGGCTCATCAGGCTCCTGCGAAGATCCTTTCCCTCAGCTCCACTAAGCTCTTGGCCGGGACAGTGGGAGCCACTGATAATGACATGCCCCAAGAATACGCTAAGTTTTTTCAAGGAATTGCGGTACTGCATGGGCTTCGCTGAGCCTGCACTATTCCTTTCAGAAGATAGTATGTTTTTTTAAGGGAGGTCATGCTTTGGTATCCCACTTACAGCCCCAGATCCTGGCAGGGAGGATCAAGAAAGAGCTTCTACCGGTTATCCTGTCTGTCTGAAGGTGTTCTGAAAGGAGCGGGCAAAGGTGGTTGGTGACCGGAGTGCCTGGAAAGATTTGGTAGAAAGCTTTACAGAGTATACTCCATGATGCTGTCTAACAGCCATAGTATACATTAATGACAGAAAATATACCCTGCAGGTAACAGAGAAAAAGGAAACAAGGAAAACACAGCGAAATGGCCCGTCATTGAATAAAACAAACCCCTAATCCTCCATGAAGCGAGCGGACCAATGTTTTGAAGAACACATATCGCTAGAACATAAACTCCCAACGACCAAATGGGAAACATAACATAACAACCTTGGAAACGTCCCAAATCTCTAAATCATTTACTCGAAAATCGCCGTCTCATACAACTTCTTATCCCCATATTCATCTGTCACCCTATACAGACGCTTGGTGTGTTCGCTGCTCGAGCGACTCACAGAAAAGCCCCCCACGTATTTCCCGGGAGGATCCTGAATCTTGCCCGCAGCACTATACGCCTCGATGGTCGCTCGCACGGGGTGAAATTCCGACTTAAGCATGGACGGGAACAAACACAAGCCGGTTGCCTTTGTCCTTTCCTCGATGTTGTCAATGCAGATGAGATACCGAAGCCCGCGCTTCCGGTGGTAGTGCTTGAATTCACGGACATCGTCTGGAAGCAGTGGGAAGGTCTTCGCGGCCGGCATGGCGTCCCATAGGTAAGGTAATGGGATTATAGCGCTAACTTGGTTCCAACCCGGGTGCAGACTATACTTGGTTGTTCTAACTGGGCTGTTGAAGGTGAATGGGCTGACGAGGTTTTCTTTTGTGTGCCATTGCATCAGGGGCTTGGAGCCGGGGTAGCCGCTGATGAGGAAGTAGAGGTGCTCCTTCTCTTTGAGCTTAACTTCGATTTCCTTGGCTGTGGGCAAGACGGTGCGGACGAAATTGGAGAAGGATATGGATTTTGGGGGATCCAAGTCGGCGGAATCTCCGTCTGTATTAGGGTGGGGTTTGGAGACAGCTCTGGGAATTACATCCGCGAAAATTCCTTCTTTCTTCTTCTCCGGCTCCTGCTTTGACGCCTTGTGCTTCATTTGGGTGTCTTCGAACATATATACTTCTTTCGGAATATCACTTGGCGCCAAATACTTTCTGGCCATATCATCCTTTGTGAGGCCGAGTTCCTCGAACAACTTTTCCGCCACAACGATATTACCCGCTTTAGGGGGTTTCTGTGGACGCAGATAAATTTTCGGATCGCAAAGTACTCTCCACTGGCGGTCCAGTTCTTTGAAATCCAGGCCCTCCTTAACGCCTTCTAGAAGCTTAGAAAGCGCACCCGAGCGCAATTGATTCAAACATCCAATGAAAGCAGACGCTGCGACATGGGTCTGCATGTTATGTCGCTTTGTTCCGGGAGAAGCTTGAGAGAATAGCAGGTCTCCATGTGACTTCCGCACCTCAAGAAGCCACCCAATGGCCCCCTTATGAGCATCAGCATATGGAAGGCGGTTCTCGAGTAACATACCTGCCACTTTACGAACAGTTTCCATGTCGTAATCTTCCAGGATACGCTGTAACATTTCCCTCTGCTCGTCCGTGGATGGCAGCGTGCGCGCCATAGCTGGGGTAACCACCCGCCGATTAGATGGGATATCAAATGCCATGTGCGAGAAGTCTCCCTTCTCCTTGGATCCCAAGTAGGGGCGTCTATCGCCGGTGATTCTATATTCTTTCCCCACAGTTCCATCTTCAAAGAGCTTGCAGATGGCGCTGACGGGGGCTCGGAAGATGACCGAGAGAGACTTGTCCTCTTCCCAGAATAGCGGGACGAGCTTCCCCGTTGAGTCATCGACGATGCAAAGGTCCCCGTAGCGATTCATGAAGTGGGCACACGTATTGCATCTGAATTCCTGGCGGTACTCGGGCGGGAAAGCATATTCGAAGACTGTGTTCATTTTGATTGTAGAGTTTTTCATGTTGACATGGAAAACGGGGGCAGCTGGGCGGGATTTCAAAACATCGGCTGCGCGTTTCGCCATCCGCTGATATAGACGCTTTGGGTCGATGTGGCCCCCCTTAAGCCGCACTTGAAGTTTGTCCTGGCGAGCTGGGAGAGTAGGCCCATCGGTAGGGGTAACATCTACCCATTCATCGTCCATGATTTCAATCGTTTGATATAAGCTTCCCGGTGATAAAAAGTCGCTATATATGCTTTAAACACATAGACACGTAGGTTAAATGGTGAAAGAAGCTCGGTAAAGCGTCGGCTCTGCTAGCGCGGGAGAGCCAGCTTCCTCAGAGGACAGGATAATATGTGAATAGAAATGTAAAACTCTCAGGAAGAAGACATTTCTAACGAGGCATGACTCTCATTTATATATGTAGAGGAAGAAGAGGCAGCAGTTCTTGCTATGACTCTTACTAAGGCTTAGATGACAACAGAACCAACCTTCAGGTCAACATGCGGGCGAGGAAGAGTTAGATAATTCTTGGCCGCATTCTTCCTAAAAATAGCGGCATGACTTGGCCCGATCCTGCCAACGACAGACAATCGAATTAGGGGTGAATTGTCGAACAAGTGCGTAACGCAGTATATGGAAGAGGTATCACCCCATCATTCAAATAGGCATGTAGCGCGATTCTCTGCTCTCTAAGTACGGATCATGATCGAAGATATTTAGAAGAGGAGTTGCCTCAAGAGGCAAAAGATAGTTATGTTGGCGCATATACGCAGGAAAATGCCAAGCAGATGAGTCGCAGTCCCCATCCAACTCCGACCAACCCCGCAATGAGGCGGTACAAATTGCCGGAATAGGAAATATCCCATCAACTTGACACGAGAACAGATTCAAATCTCTGTGCTGAAAAAATAAAAATAAAAATAAAAATAAATAAAATAAAATAAATCTCCTTGAGCTAATTGCCCTAATCACTCCAGCGCCACATAAATCCTCGAAACCTTCTGATCAGCATAATTAAGCGTGACCTTCTCTCCAAGTGACTCCCCGGCAAATTCCTTCAAATTAATCTGACACACCACTTCTGCCTTATACTGCTGTGGTGGGGTGTGTCCACACATGGAATACAGCATCGCTGAAACTCTCGATCTTGATCCCCTTGTACCCTTTACCTGCCAATTCATGCATGAGCCAGTGAGCCAGAATCTTCATCAGTCCCATGCCGTTATAATCCTCGCGCGTGGCAGTCGAGTTGCGCTGGACGATCTTGCCCGGTCCGCTGGGTATTCGGGCATCCGAGTTTTTAGTGTCCAGGCCGTCGATTTGGCCCATGATGAACGGGAGTGATGGGACGATGGAGAAGATGTGCATCATCTTTTCCATGTCCAGAGGGTGGAAGGCGTCGTAGGAGAGGGCGATTGAGACGAGGGGAAAGTCCATTTGTTCGAGGAGGGATGCCTGTGTCGTTGCTTCCCCGTTCGGCATCTGTGGTGGGCTTTTGCCAGTACAATTTCCCACCTGTCTTTGAGGACTCGGGATTCTTGAATTTGTACTCTGTATCGAAGATGCCGTAGGATAGACCGGACTCTTCCTGACGGCGTATCAGGTGGTCAAAGGCGGGGAAGAAATCATGAATGGCCCAAGGTAGGGATTCAGGGTATAGGTTTGGCCAAACAGGGGAGAGAAAGGTGTTGCTGTGGCAGTGTATAGCTTTGGCCCATTCAATGTGCTCTAGGCCCAGGGGGCGGATTTCGAAGGGCGGTGGGAGGGGGGTGGGTTTAGACATGTCTGGGTTTCCCGTTATTCTGTTTTCTGTCTTTTACTTTTGTGACGTTTTCATAGTACTTGGGCGATATGATGGGACTCAGTTAAGAAGAGGGATTCGGTGTAGTCGAGGGAGGCGGACGCTGTAACATATATACCATCACATATCGGCTGGATTAAACATCACTGCATCAAAGTCCGCCCATAAGCACCAGCTGAATGCCATTCAGCTAGTCAAAACTGCCATGAAACGGCTGCCTGCCGTTGTCTCTTTGGCCTGGACACATATCTTCCCCAACCCACGGGACAGGCTTCCCTTGGCGAACAAAAATATACGAGTCAACAAATAGAGAGGAGGGATGACGGGCTTCTCGATAAGTAGAAGTTTAGTCAATTAACCACCACAGAGGGGATAGGGGTAACAATCAATGAATCAGAATAAATTCTGGAAAGAGATGATTTCGTCTTCCCGACCCTAAAATACAAGACCTCTCCTCGGCTAAATTTGTTAAAATGTTTCCGGCTTCCCGTGTATACACTGGTCAACCCACGGAGATATTTCTCGAGAATGAGGTAAGCTCCGGAGCTAAAACTACCTTCCCTGCACAACCGCTTGCAGGTGTTGGTGAATATCACCGCTTTGTAAGGAGTAGATGGCTCATCATGACATGTCGATTTGCAGAATGTGATTAGAAACAACCGGCACTAAAGTCAAAGTCCTCTGGCTTTTGGATATTACCACCCAATGTGTTTACTCAACCTAGGGGCGGGGCGGAGCGGGGCGGAGCGGAGAATATAAACCCATACCCTTATGTCAGAGTCTGCTAGTTGTGAGGGCTGGGAATATCAGTCACGGATAGTCCGCGTGCTATATATGTGGGATGGTTAATCTGTTGTATTCGTGTGGGAAGAGCTAGCTATATATATATTACATATGAGATCACGTGTAGGCGGAGCGGTCGCTATGGCAACGCCACTGGGGCGGACGCTGCACCCCCCCTCGCATCGCCATGCGAGATCTCAAAAATCATAAAAAAGATCAATCATCTCTTACAAATCTAGCTATGTCATTCTTGAATTCATTCAAATCATGCTACCTGTATTGAGTTTGAGTATTCCATCTCTCTTCATCTATAAAACCTAGTAAATCAAGAAATTGATAAAATACAATTATGTTTAAGAGTTTAGTTAATTCATCTGCTGCTATTTCTTCAGTTGAGATATAATTAATTGAGATTATATCATTGTTCAACTGACTGCAGATGTAATGAAATCAGATATTAATATACTTACTTCTTACAGTGATTATAGTCACTGTAATAAGATTAATTATCTTTTTATTATTTATCTTAATTAGTAGAAAGTCTTCTGTTTCAATGAAGCTCAGATTTATTATTATACTTTTTAATTATATTACTTTATATTAGACTGGCCGGCAGAATCATGAATTTCACATTTGATCTTATTTAGTCTGATTTTATACATTTCTTGACATGAGTCTCATCAGAACCAAGTCTTAAAAAAATCTGAAAATAAATTATTTCTGAGAGAAATGATGTGAAAAATGACCAGATTTAATTCAAGAACAGTGAAATGAAAGTAATTTCTCAGAATAAACTGTGAAAGATGATTATTCTTTCAAAATCAGAATAAGACTGAAACTGAAGATTAAAATCAGTCTTATTCAATTCATTCAGTGATTGTTTATATAATCAGAATTTGATAATGATTATTGATAACACTTATGAAATAACTAAATACATTCTTGTACAAGTTTATTCTTCACTTTCTTATGAAAACTACACTTCTCTGATATACTGTGATCAGAGATATTAAACTGTCTGATAATTCTATATTTTATAATCATGAGTTTCTTGATTATTTCTTCTTATAATTGTCTCTGATAATAGTGATAAATATCTCAACTTGAGTTGAACTTTCACTTCATTCTCACCTCTGTCAATAAAATTGTCAGAATATCTGTAAGAGGCCTACACTGAATAGATTGATATTATATTGATAGGTCTTATATAACAAAGAGAAAAACATTAGAGAAGAAAAAGAAAGAGAAAGTGTAAGAATCAGCAATTGAAGTGAATATTTATACATGTATGTGATGGTGTACACAGTGAAGCTTCAGAGTGGAAGAATCTATACATATTCATAGCAGCTGAGAATCAGTAATTGAGAATGGCTGAGAATTGAGGTATACACATTTGAGAATGAAGTGATTGAAATCTGTGAAGTGTAACAGAATAGTCTATATAATTGATCAGGTGCAGCTCATCACATTAACCCTCTCTTTTCAGAAACAGTTCTTATCAGTCAAGAGCCTCTGTTTTGAATAATGCAGAACTCAGAGTTCAGGTCAGATGATCATATCTGACTCATTTCATGAGATATTGTCAGCTGCGGCTGTGAAGTCTCTCATCAAGAATATTCTCAATCTCTCACTCAAGCTCATTATCTTCTTCTATGATACCTGGTGGCTGTCAGTTGAAAGTCAGTTGAGAAGGAAACAGGTCAGTGACAGTGCAGCAGAGCAAGCTTGTGTGAAAGACATCATGAATCTCTGATAGTGTGTTAAGACAGTAGTTGTGACTATCTAGAACTTCTATCACTTTATACTTGACATGGCAGTAATCCAGCATACAAGATGAATATGTAGTTTATATATTCTTAAGATTCAATCATATCAGATCTTCTATCTTATATTGTTCAGTGAGGTCTTGATAAACATTGATTTGATCTTCTTAATTCTGTTTAGCACTTGCCATGAAGACTTCTGCTCAATCACAGATATCTCAGAGTTTTATTACTATATTATCAGTGATCTGAATCAGACTGCAGAGATTTGATATGAAATGTGTGATTTCTAGAAGATTCAGTACTTTTATATGATATTCATGTGTGAGAAAGAATGAGCTTATATCTATTAAAACAGCATCTTAATCATTGATAGCAATCTCTGTATGTAGAAGAAGATCATGTCAATCATCTTATAAGTGATTGCAGAACTTATAAAGATAATTCTTCACAGTCTGAATTATCTGCTCTGATGCATCATTAGTCTCAGAGTGATAGACAGTTGACAGACAGTGTGTAATCTTGAGAACTTGACAGATTCTTGTTCAGAGAGTACTCACAAATTGACAGTCTTAATCTGATACTATAGATCTCAGTAATTCATGCATCTGATAGAATAAGCTCTGTAGAAAAGCTTCAGTGACTTGTTCAGTATTCATTTTATTACAAGGTTTCAATATTACATCTTTACTCAATTGATTCACAATGACCAGAATGTTTCTACAACTCTTACTCTCAGAGAGATTGATAGTGAAGTTAATTATCACATCTCACCAGATTCTATCAGAGATATTGAGTGATTTCAGCAGATCTTTTCTACAGTTCTTCTATAAGATGATAGAAGAACAATGATTACAGTTTCAGATGAAGTGTCTGATACTGTTTAATATCTCAGACTAGTAGAATTCTCAGAAGATCATTCTATACAGTTATTCACAGCCTGAATAATCAGTTATATACAAATCATGCATCTCTTGCATTATCTGAGTGTGTAAGAATTTGAAGTGAGAGACTCAGCATCATTTATGAAATTGTAGAATATTATTGTCATCAATTGAATATTCTGAGATGTCAGTTTTTATACATAGTTCTGAAGAGAATTGAGATGCTTCTTGATATACTGCTTTGATAAGTGCTTGAAGAAGTTCATCAGTTTGAGCTGTTATATATCATAATTCATCTAGTGTAGGTTCAGAAGAAGTTGAGATATTAATGTCAGTGTCAGTGTCAGTTCAGAGAGAGAGTGTTCTAATTAAAGAAGCATGTATAGTGTTATGAGTTGTTTCATCTTGATCAACTAATATCTTCAGATCTAGAAGTCAGTGTTCTTGATTTATTCAATGAGTATCTGCTACATCAGAAGGCATATCTTGCTCTTATTATAAGAGAGCATCTGTCATTGAGTTCTGGCTGCTGGGATAATAGTGTATTATAAAATGAAAGCAGCTTAAGAACTCAGATCATCATATCTGTCATTCAGTGAGTTTATAAGTAGTTGTGAAGTATTTGAGATTCTTATAATCTGTGATTATCTCAAATTTGAAGACACTTCAGAGTTCAGAGTTTCATTCTTCTAAACAGTGTATGATCACAAGAAGTTCCTTGTTATAGATCTCATAATTGCATTCAGCAGGACTCAGTTTCTTAGATATGAAGACATATGATCATAGAATATCTTCATCATTATATTGCAATATCACTTCTCCTGTTATATAGCTAGAGAAATCAGCCTTAACAACTGTCTTGTGATCAGAATCAAATGTTATCAGCAGAGAGGTATTAATAAACATCTTCTTCATCTATATAAATGCAGCTTCAGCATTCACTGATCATTGAAATACTGAGTCTTTCTTAGTGAGATCTGTAAGTGATCTCATGATATCTGAGAAGTTTTATATAAATCACTGATAGAAGTTAGCAAATTCAATGAAGCTTTATACATCTTTCACAGTACATGAAGCTTTTTAACTCTTAACTTCAAAATCACACTTGTCAATATCAATTGATAGTTCTGCTTCTCATAGTCATTGTAATACTCTTCATACATGCTCTTGATACTCTTTTCTGAATTCATCAGTGAAGATGAGAATATCATCTAAATAAGCAGATACAAACTTATCAAGAAAATCTCAGAGTACTCAGTTGATATACTTCTGAAATGTACTGAGAGTGTTAGTCAGTTCAAAGAGTGTGACTATTTATTCAAAGAGATTATAATGTGTTTAAAATGCTGTAAGCTATTCATCTTCTTCAGTGATATAAATCTTATGAAATGCAGTGATGATATCTAGCTTTGTAAATTATTGAGCTCATCTGATTCATGCTAGGGTTTCATTGATGAGAGATAAGAGATATCAATCTTTCTTTATCAATCTGTTCAGACCTCAGTAGTTCACACAGAATCAAAGTTCTTCATCTGGCTTCTTTACAAAGAGAATAGAAGCTGCAGTGAAAGAGTTACTAATATATATGAATTTCTTATCTAACAGATCATTGAGTGTCTTCTGAAGAAGAAGAAGTTCATCTCAAGACATATTATAAAGAGGGTCTTACAGTGACTCAGAGTTCTTATCATTCTTCTTTTCTAACTTAATACTGTGATTCACTCCTGAGTCTTATAAAGAAGATATATTCATAATGTTATCTTATCAGAAGACATCTAGGTATTCATGATATTATTGAGAGATTATTATTATTATTATTCTTCAATTATAGATGTATGCAGTCAGAGACTATGACATCTACCTGAGAACTTTAGTTCTCAGGGTTTTTTCTATGTCTGTAAAGTTAACTATTGTACATTCATCAATTTCAGATATGCAAAATCAGAAAATTCCAGCTCAGAATACAAAAACTGTTTACAAATTGCAGTGTTTTAACATCTTTTAATACTTTGAAACCATTTGACAATATCATGACAAAAGAAAAGAGAGAAAGAACACAGTCTCAAAGATAGACACATTAAATAGATAGATAGAAAGAAATTGAAAGGAAAAGATACAGAAAAAGATAAAGTAAAGAGAGACTATAACAAAACAAATTATTAAAAGAGAGTGTATAGCTGTTTTAACAGACTATATCTGATTGATTTCCTCCTCTTCATATTCAGATAATTCTGAATTTAGCCATTTTCTTGTAGCTGCTTGAGTTTCTGATAGAAAGTCTATTAAGTATTTAATTCCTGTCTCAGTTGAGAATAAGAATCTCATATTTAATTGATTTAGATCATACTTCTCTTTCAATCTGGCTCTGAGACTATTGTATAATGCACAGTGCATTATAATATGCTCAGGGTTCTCATTTGTATTGCAGAATGAGCATTCTATTGAGTCAAATCTATTATCAAATCTTTGTATATAAGATTTGAAATAGCCATGTTCTAGTTTCAGCTGTATTATAGATGAGAATATTTTCTTTTTACATTTAATTGAACAAGATTTCCACTTGGGTTTTGTTTCAAATCTTGAATAATGTATACTCTTCTTTTGTTTCTGCCAGCTTTCATTTCACTTGTCTAAACAAGATTCTTTTATTTTTCTCTTTATAAAAGACCAGGACACAATTTTTTGAATAGATCTGCTTAATTCTGCACCCTTTTTTGCAGCTGAATCAGCCAATTCATTGTCATGAATATTCATATGAGCAGGAACTCAGTGCAGATGAATTCTCAGCTTTGATGTTCTTCTCTTTTGAATTTTTAAAACAGAGTTTAAGATCAGTTCAAGATTCATTTGATCATTATGAATCTGACTATTTCTAAGTCTTTTTAAAGCAGCTTGACTATCAGAGAATATTCATGCCTCTTTCAAACAATTTCCTCTTTTATGAGATTTTATTTCAATGAGTTTGAAAGCTTTCACTATTGCAAATAGTTCAGCATCAAAGACTTCATATTCAGAGCCTAGATTTCAGAAATCTGAGATAAAATTAATATTATCTTCAGTATAAGCAATGCCTGCGCCTAATCTATTCAAGTTCTCATTTTTTAAGCCATCTGAATAAATCAGAATAGAGTCTTTTATATTGATTATAGAAGTTCTCTTCAAATGCTGTTCATATTCTTTCTCTTTTGATAGTTCACTTATTTGTAAGTCTATAAGAGATTTAAGCTTTTTTCTCCAGGGAGATAACTTCTCATGATCAACTTTTTCAACATTTAAAGAAGAAAATTGATTTTTAATTAGAGAGCATAGTCTGTACAGTTGAGAAGGCATTTTCTTTGAAGAATTATTTTCATTTCAATCAAGAAATCTATTTCAATCCAGTTCATTTCCAGAGTTAATTGATGAAAATGAAGAAGAGACTCTTTCTCTGATTATATGATTTGAGCTCATCTTTACAACTCTCAGAGCATAGTTCATACAGGCCTTTTCAAATCTAATAGCAGGAGAAGGAATTGAAGCTTCAATTTTCATTGCTTTAATAGGAGATGATTTGAATGCTCTCAGAATTCTTCTCAAGGCTCTGTTTTGCAGACTTTGAAAGAGTTCAGTGAAATTCCCTTGATTATTCCATCAAACTTGAACTTCATAATCAGCTACTGATGTAATACAGGCTATATATAACTGTCTCATAGCCTGGAAGGATAGACCTCTCTCTGTATTTAATAGTCTGATTATGTTGTTCAATAGTCTTTCTGTCTTGACAGTTCTCTGTTGAATGTGATATTTAAAATTCAACTTGGAGTTTAACCATACTCCTAATCATTTGACATTTACACTGGGTTTAATCTCTCTATTTAAAAGAGTTAGAGATAGTTCTTTCTCATTGAATCTAGAAAAGAAATGAATTAACTCAGTTTTATTCATATCAAATTGAATTTGATTGATATCTGCTCTAACAAAGATTTCCTTTGCAGCTTCTTCAATTACTTTCAAATTCTCTTTGATAGTTTTTGAGCTGTAGACTAGATCAATATCATTCATATAACTTGGAAATCGCACTATTCTCATATTTCTATTTTTGAATAGATATGCAGTGTATATTGCAAATAAAATGAGTGAGATTGAAGATCTCTGTGATACTTCTATTTTTATCTCAGTCTTGTCTTGTTTCATTCCATCAAAGAAGAGTTGTATAATTCTTTTAGATATAAAACAGTTAACTCATTTTATTAGAGAAAGTGGCAGTTTTAATATCTTCAATGTCTGAATTAACTTTGACTTTGAAACATGATCAAATGCTTCTTTTATATCAATAAAAACTGCAGTTGAGACCAGATCCTCATGCTTTGCTATTTGAATATCATGAACAACTGAGAGAACAGTGTCAATTGTAGAATACTCTTTTCTACCTCTCATTTGTTCACTGAATAAAAGAGAATCACTTATAGAGCTTATAAAAGATAGTCAAGTAGCTATTATCTTTTCTAAAACCTTTCCTAGGCAGTTCAATAGAGATATTACTCTATATGACTTAGGAATTGAAGTTTTTCTATTAGGTTTTGCAAGAATCACTCCAGTGGCTTCTCTCCAGCATTCAGAATGATATTCATTTTTCAAGAGATTGAAAAAGAGCTCAAAATACTCATTCTTTAAGTAGGAATATGTATTTTGAATAATCAAGTGATTAATTGAATCAGGACCTGCAGCAGTTTTAACAGAACTTGAGAAGATAGCTAACTCTAATTCATCTTGTGTAAGATCAGGCCATTCTCAGTCATTTTCATCAATATAGTTGAGAAGTGATATATTCTCTTCCTCTGAATCTGAATCTGAATCTGGTGAGTTCTGAAAGAGAATTCTCATGAAAGCTTGACATTTTTCCTCAAAAGAGTTTGCTGTATATGATTCATTCTGAAACTCATATTCTAGAGCTGGAAGTTTTGCTACACTTCTTGTTTTAGTATAGTTAAAAGCTTTAAAAACTTCCTTTCCTTGTGCTTCTTCAAGAAATTTATTCCAGCAGTCTGTTTTAGCTCTTTTAATATCTGAAAAATATTCATTTCTCTCAGCTTTGAACTTTTCATCAGATATTACATCATTCTTTCAATCTCTTCTAGCAGTAGCTAATTCTTTTCTTTTAGATGAGATATTCTCATTCTATCAAGATTTTGAATACTCAGAAGATTTTCTTTTTGAAATATTATCTCTAACACTTGTTAGAATAATAGATGTAATAAGCTTCACTCTATTCTCAAGCATTTCATTTGAGATATCTTGATCAGAATTTCAATATAGCTCATTCTGTCTTTCAGATTTTAACAGTTTTATACTTTCTTCAACTGCTTTTCAATCAGCTTTTTCAAAGTTATACTGATTAGAGAGAAGAGGATTTTCACTCATTTGTTTTTCACTCAGTTTAATATCAAATTGAATAATCTCATGACCTGATTCTGATGTCTCATTTGAATCAATAAATCAGTTTACAAGTCTTCTTTTCATTAGATTTTATGACATGAATGTTAGATCTATAATAGACTTCTGTTTCATGCCTTTTCTAAAGAATGTTTGTTGATCAGACTTATTAACCAAATCTATTGAATGCTCAAAGGTTCATTCAACCAGATTATCAGCTCTCACTGCTCTCTTGCATTCTGAATTTCATCAGGGATGATGTGCATTGAAATCTCCTGCAATTATAGAGTTTCTTAATGAAGTTATGTTCAGAAATCCTCTATCAATTGTCCAGATATTGTTATTTTTCTTCAATGACTTTTCATTATAGATATTTATAAGCTGTATAGTATCAAACTCATTTTCTTTATCTATAATATCACTCACCAGAATATCAGAGTCAGACATGATATCAAATCTTAGATTAAATTGATATCTTGATCTCTTTCTTCCATAGATCACTACTCTTGACTTTATCTCAGACTTTTGAGGTAAAAAGCAGTAGTAGCTTGAATGAGAAATGACATATTTTTACTCAGCATCAAAATTCAGCTCCTGAAGCAGTATAAAATCAACTTTCTGTTCAAATGCAATCTGAAGACAAGAATAAATACAATTTGAGTTTCTATTCACATTATTTTGAATAAATGTGATTTTTGAAGAGTTTTTAAACTTTTTTTGTTGTTTTTATTGTATATTCATACTAAAAGAGAGTAGAGAAGAATCTAATCACTATCATCAGATAGTAGATTATAACTGTTCTGAAAAGTAGAAATCTCAACTGCTTGCATTATATCTAGTTTATCATCAGAGTTATTTCTCAATTCTCTAATCTTAACAGAAGTTTGAGGATTCAAATTCTGTTTACATTTCACTGGAGAATTGAAGTTTGAAGACTTAGATAATTGAGAGTTTCTTCTTTTTAAGCTTGCAGTTGTGAGTTTACTGGCTTGACTCTTCTCTTCAGTTCTAGATTGACTTTGAGCTTCATCTTTTCTCCAGTTCTTTTGAGTTCTAGAAGCAAACATACATTCTTTTGAGCTAGATGCATGTTTTTCTTTGCAATTAGAGCACTTAAGCAGAGTATATTGACAAATTTCATCTCTTTTTGAGCATGTTTCACATTTATGCTCACTAGTTTTATGATCTCTGGCACAGAATGCACATTTTGAGTCTCTAAAACATGAGATTGCAAAGTGTTCATATCTTTGACAGTTTGAACACTGTGTTTGAGCTTTGAGATTCATTCTTGAGTCTTTGTATTCATGAACTCTCATTTTCAAACCTGCTACTCTTACTTCAGAGATCTTTGACTGTTTAAGTGTTTTTATATATACTAGAACAGAGGCATTTCTCCTGCTTTATCTGAACTCAATTGAATTTAGTCATACAGGCTTCTTTCTCAGTTGAATGGAGTTGTATTCTTTCAATTCATTTTTGAGAAGTAGCATTTCTTCTTCACAGTCAAAAATTTCAACTGGAATATCATGAAGAATGAATTTGTCTCACTTTTCATCTCTTTCAGATAGAATTGTTGTGTTTAGCAAAGATTCTACTGCTGACTTTCAGAGATTCTCATTCTGAATAAGGAATTCAGCACTGAATTCAGGCATTGTAGTCAGAATGATGAAGTTTCCAAAGAATGATGACTCAATTGAAGCTATAACTGATTTTTGAACTTCAATATCAGTCATCAACTGAGAAAAGAACTGCTGATTAATTTCATTTCTGATTCTGAAAATGAGATTTGAGTTTAGCTTGTTTCTTTGCAGAATGTCCTGGTTTGAGACTTTGAGAATAAGTCTTCTATTTCTGAAGATTTGAAAGTTTTTCTCTTTTTGCATTTTCTTTTCCACTTTTCTATGAATAAAGGCATGAGCAGTATTCTTCTCAGTTTTCTCAGGATTTTGAGCTGGTTTTGAGACAGCAGGTTTAGAGACAGCAGATTCAGCTGCTTGAGCATATGTTTTCTTCTGATTCAAAGAAGAAGAAGAAGTAGAAAGAAAGAAAGAAGAAGAGCAAGATGAAGAGTCAGTGATTGTACTAGGAATTTTCAAGGTTTTTTGAACTGTGTTTGAGATTCCAAGTTTGAACTTGATCATCTTCTGTAGTTGTCTAGCCTGAGTATGAAGAATTAACAGAACTTCTTCATTCATCTCACTCAGACACTGCTTTTCAAGAATCTTGCTTACTTTTTCAAGTTTCTGTATTTCAAGAACTTGTTGTTTCTCTATTTCTTCTTTCTTTCTTCTCTTCAGAATTTCAATCTCAGGAATAGCATTTGAGAAAGCATCTTTTTCCACATCAACTGAGTGTATTTTTGAACTCATTGTTTTCACTCAATGAAAAGTTGGTCAGACTGTTTCAATTGAGATATTTCTAAGTCTGTTTTCAATTGAAAAGTTGGTCAGACTGTTTCAAAAGAAGAATAAAAGACTTTTGTGTATAAAACACCTGATTTTTTTC
>NW_003101667.1:1159505-1177316 GCF_000003855.2 Blastomyces gilchristii SLH14081
CTAGTTCAGTAACTAGGTTAGATTTTTGAAGAGAATCTAATAAACTAAAATTGATTTTTAAGATAAATCAATAAAATCTTTACAATCTCTTTCTTGGGATACAGTGAGGAAAAGTATGATATCAATTGATAATAAATCAGATAATATGACAGTTTTTGAGAGAAAAACTGACAAAAAATAAATCAATTTTTTACAGAGAAATTGATTAAAACTATTCAATTTTATTCTAAATCATTCAATTCTCCTCACACAACAAGTGTGCAACTCAAATCAGTTAATAAAGAGTGTAAAAAAGAATTAAGTATTAATGAAAGCTCTTCAGTCACTGAAAAAGTAATTCTTACTTAAAAGAATATGAAATTATGACAGAAAACAACTCTGTTTTTAATTCTTTGTAAGAATATTGTATAAAACCCAGAGAAAAACACCTTACTTTTTCAAGAGAAGTAAAAAACTATTTCTAAGATCTTTTTTTTGCATTAACTGCTGCAGAAGAATGAGATAGAAACTGCTAAGATATGCACTACTGTATACCCTCTATCAAGACTTTCCCTCTTCAGAGTCTTGATATTATAGAGAATATAAGTCTGTTTCTATATGATAATATAAATATTGTCAGCGGGATGTAGAGAAACTGGTTATTTATATCTCAAAATAGAAGACTTTGTCAATGATTATATCAATATAGAGTTAATTCTCAAATTCAATAGAAACCTAGTGTTGCTGTTCTCAATCCCTTGCAGAATCTATTGAATATTGAGGTATTAAAACTAGATTTAATATATCTCACTGTGCAGGGATCAAAGGCTCAGTCAGACCTTGGGGTATACTGATTTTATAGTTGTTGATGTGCTGTTGACTCGTTGTCCACTGATTATGTATTGAATGCTGTTGCCGAGGTATCTTTTTGTATCGTTCTGCTGGGGATGGGCCAGATTGAGAGGGGTAGTACAGGGGTGAGACTTGGTGTTGAAGTCTAGATACACTGGCAGCGGACCGTGGAGGTTGCACTTCAGAAGAGTCCGTTGATTATGTGCTTGATATTATCGCCGAGGTATCTTTTTGTATTTTTCTGCCGGGGATGGGCCAGATTGGGAAGGGCGGTACGAGGGTGAGACTTGGCGATGGTGTTTTGGAACATCAAAGATGGACAGGGTTTTCGCGGAGGTCACTCCTCGGATATCTCCACAACTACAGGTCGGGGATCTTCCAAAATCGAGAAGATTGGTGCATATGGCTAGGTCACTTCACCTTACAATTTGTATGGCACTCTGGCCCGGGGTTGTGGTGTGGTAGGGGAGAACGGGGGATAATCCCACACAGGAGCTTCGAACAACGTCCGGTTCACGTTTGGCTGGATAACTCCACCACCACACGGGGTATGCGGTCGGCGATGGGGTCAAAATGCTCGTATGATCGAGGGCTTTTCGATGGATCTATCGGCGGGTTCTTATTCGAAAAATCGAGCGAGTTCGTTATTATTGAGAGAGTTTTGTGCAAGAATCTGTTATTGTAGTACAGAATAACTTTTCTAGAGCTTTCTTGATATCAGTCAGACTGATGAAATAGATTGATATATAATTCTGCTGTCAGTGACTTTGTCAGCAGTTTTGATGACTTCTTTTTCAGAGCATTTTATAAGCATTGACAGAGATCTGTGTCAGATTCATAGTCTTATGAATATCATCTTCATGAATTCTATCATTATTAGAAAATATTAAACTCCTGTTTCAAGTGTTCAATAAGATACCTTGTTCAGATAGTTAGGCAAGTTCTAACATCAGATTATAATCAAGATTATCAACTTCATATATGTAGATGTCTTCACACTGATGTTCTCTGATATCTATGTTTAGTTTCATCATGTAACAGATGCAAACATCTTTTGAATCATTGAATTCTGTGAGAAGTCAGGGTTTTGATAAGAGAATACACTGAAGATTATAATATCTTACAACTGAAGATTTTATCATTGCATAGTAGCATAGATCACTGTCTATCATGGCTTTCATATTATACATGTTATTAACCACAGTAGATACAAGAATCACATTCATTGTCATTTTCTCTTCAAATCATTGTCATCTGATCTCTTCAAGCTTCTGTTTGTGAATTTAAACAGAAGCTAATCTTTTCTCTGTTTCACTAAGATATTCTTGTAGTTATCTTTCAAATCTTCCTTCACTGCAATGTGATTGACATGAACAGACACTGATTCATCTTTCAAACAAGAAGACACTGATCTTTCTCTTGATTGAGAAGGCATATAGGTCAATCAACAGTTAAAAGTAATGTGTTCTGATCAGTTACAGTTAATGCATATTTTATGTTGACATTAATCAGCAACTTCTTCAGAAGTGATCTCAGGAACTCAGAAGCCTGTTTGAACAGCAGAAACTCTTGCTTGTGTGTAGACATTTAAGTCTACTCAATCCATGATATTTGCATCATTGTTATTCTTCAGTGCAGATGTGTGAGTGACTGAGTTATTTCTCAGCACAGGTGTGTGAGTGTAATGTCTTCTGCCACTGTTCTGTATACTCTTGAGCTTGATAAGACAGTCATTCAATGTTCAGAGCTGTGTGCAGAAACCTTTATAAGTCTGGTCTTCATCTACACTTACAAGGGTCTGTAAGAGTTCAAAAGTTAATGTCTTCTTGAGTATACTAATCTTCATTTGATTCTCTCAAGATTGATCACCTGCTTCTAGAATCTTGGTGTTGAAGTCAGAAATGAATGTTGTAAGAGAAGTGTTTCTCTATCAGACACTCTGTAATCAATCTAACACTTTCTGTTGCATGGCAGTGTCTCAGAATGGAACATCAAGATGTTTGATAATATTGTCAGGTATTTACAATACTGATTCACATGCTTTCATTCATGAATAAAACTTCTGTTTCATGCGATTCTTCAATTATTCATTGATATATCAATCTTGATTGATTAATGAACTGATAGCATCTTCATCTACACTCAGTTTCACAAGCATTTTCATTCTTCATGATGAGTAGAGAGTGAGATCAGAAGCATTAAAATATGTAGAAGCATCTAAGCATTCTTTCAGTACTTTTATATTCAATTCTGTAGATATTGAAATTGCATGAGTTTCTTGTTATAATAATCATTGAATCTCTTCATATTGGCATTGTTAAGTTGCATGCATATCAGCTATTTGTTATTGTTGTAATTTCAACATTACTCAGAGCCACTGTGGCATCATGTCTATACTCACATTTGAGAGTTTCATATTATCATTAGACATGGTTATATCAATCATTGAATGTGTAATTGTATGAATATCTCATACATCTAAGGTCAGAACTCTCAGGTCTTTCACTGACATTCTCTTTGTAAGATCTTATTACAGGGCCAGAGTGACTGATGAGCAAGCTTCTATCTGAGAACTCAGTGTCTGCTTAACTGTTTAACTGTTTCTCTATTTCTTACATATTATTATGTGTTCAGATATCTTGATGAGTAATCATTTCTAATAAGAAGACAATGAACATTTTTCTAGTGTAAGAGGCCTACACTGAATAGATCAGTATTATATTGATAGGTCTTATATAACAAAGAGAAAAATGTTAGAGAAGGAAAAGAAAGAGAAAGTGCAAGAATCAGTGATTGAAGTGGATATTTATATGCATATGTAGTGGTGTACACAGTGGAGCTTCGGAGCGGAAGAATCTATACGCGTTTGTGGTGGCTGAGGATCAGCGATTGAGAATGGCCGAGAATCGGGGCATACGTGTTTGAGAATGAAGCGGTTGGAATCTGTGAAGTGTAACGGAATAGTCTATATGATTGATCGGGCGCAGCCCGCCACAATACATATATTATCAGTGTAATAGTTGAATATATACTCTCAACAATTTTTCATAACTCTAGAATTAATTTAATGCATAAATTCATCAGATTATCTTGAAGATAACAGTCAAATTCAGTTTTATAAGTATATAGTTTTATCTGATTTTCAGTTGTAATCAATGTATATAAGTTCTGTTTCAAAGTTAGTATTATAGTTCTATATAATATGAAGTATTATTAAAGATTGTTACTTACTAGAGAATTGTATTTCACTGTCTTCATATTTTAAATATCTGCTTATTCAAATCTCTGATAGTTAACATTGTAGTAGTTTCAGACTAATTTAATATATAAGTTTCATTTCTTCTCTGTTCAATCTTGAGAAGTGTAGATATTAACTTAATAAGAGAGATTTAGTAGAGCTGCTATAGTATAATACTCTGTAAAAGATTGTTCAGTTTTACTGTAGTAATATATCAGTTTATTTCTTACAGTAATAATAGCCTGTGCTATAGTATTATCTCAGACTGAATTTCTTTTTAAGTGATTTAACTACTTCTTAAGATAAGTAAATAAACTGTTATACACTTATCAGACTGACTGCAGTATTAATATATAAGTAATTAAGACTATCTTTATTATCTTATAAAACTGAAACAGTAAATCAATTATATATTTCAACTGAGTTCACTTCATATTAGAAAGTTTCAATATCTGAATCTTTTTCTAATCAGAGTATTACACTCAATGATTAATTATCTGATACAATTGAAGAGTCTGAACAGTTATTTTATATATTGAACTTCACTATATTCTAATATTCTGTATTATATTCAGTGATATAACTGATTTATTTATTTGTTAAATATTATGAAATTATTATTATTATTTAGAGAAGATACAAATCATATTAACAATGTTTTGAATCTGTGATATTTAAATTATTAGTCAATCTATTCAAAATTAATAGTAGTATTATTAAAAAGCATTATTAAAAAGTATTATTAAAAAGTATTATTAAAAAATATTATCTTTTATAAAGTGAATATAAAAGTTACTTAAGTAATCACTTTCATCTTATTCTCATCTCAAGAATCAGTCATCTTATTATTCATTATCTTGATATTAAGATTCTTTATTAGTATTTATATCACAAGTTAAATTATATGAGTAATACAGAGAATATGATCTTATTTATTATTTCAGAAATGCAAAGTCAATTTTTGCTTCAAGCTCTTTATTATAGTGTAGTTATTCACAGTATTATCAGTTGTAATTATAAGAAGACTGAGACTAATATCTTAATAGTTATTTTTAATCACTGTTATTAATATCTCTGCTATATAATTCTCAGTATGACTACTGATCAATGATTCAAATTCAATTAATGTCTCTTGATAAGTTCAGTTCTTATCAATATAATAACATATAACTCTTATAAATACAAGATTATTTATACTAGTTCATGCATTCACTGTAAGAGATACTTTTTGATAATTCTTCAACTCTGATTCTAGATGTTATATATTAACTTTGTAGTATATCTTAAGATTGAACTGATAACATAATCAATGTGAAATAGAAAGATTTAAATTAAGTATTTAAAGAAGTATTCAGAATTCAGAGTTTTCAATTGATTAAAGAGAAAGATTCAGAGATATATATATATGAAGTAATTATTTATAGAAGTTATCAGATGAGAGTTGTGAAATCAGAGTACTAATATATAATTATTTTCACATGATTTTCTTCAAATTAGAAAGTTAGTATTACTAAAAATTGTTATCTGATAGAGTAACTTATCAGCTCAGTAGTAATTTTCTGATTATTTTTCTTTTATTATTTATATTCTGATGACTTCAGATATCAGAAAATTTCATCAGAGCTATAATCAGTTTATGATGAATATTTCTGAATGAAGTTACAGTGATTATAGCAGAGAGATGACTCTTTAGTAATCTATAATACAATTTATTGATAATTATTTCATAGTTCATCTCAATGTTTGTGTTGAGTTTTTCATAAATTTTATAACCTGAAATCAGATATGAAGAATGAAGTGATTATTTATCATAATTGAAAGAGAGTATTCTGTGTTGAATTGTAAATAATATAGACTTTGTAATTCACAGTGATTTCTTAAAGAGTTTGTAAATCTTCAATAGAAGTGAAAGAAGTGAAAGAAGTAAATTTAGAAGATATGATAAAGATTTAAGAAAGATAATAATTTATTTTTAATAAAGATAATAACTAATCACTGATATATATAAGAAGAATTATTATAAGAGAAAATAATCTTCTTTCTTAGCTTAGTTATAATTTTAGTACTAACTCAGATTGAATATTATTAATATATAAAAGTAAATAAATAATCTTGATTAATCTCTGTCATATTTCTTGAAATATATTAATATTGTGAAAGAGAGTGTTACTAAATTATATTATCAGATAATATCATTAAAAATATATTAATATTATGAATATCAATGTTGAAAAAATGTTGATACTTATATATTATAGTGATTTGTGAATCATGATAGTTAAATATATATATATATATATATTATTCCTGACTTGATTACAACTTGCACAATAATTTTTGAAAACTCAAAAATAATTTTAATTATTAATAATTATGAACTTATAACTAATTAATATAAAAAGCAAAAAACTTTTTCTACTTATTATCTTTCTTCTCTTTCTTATTCTTCTTATCATTCTTTATAATTCACTTCTCATTCTTCTTCTTCTTCTTCTTCTGCTCATCTGAGATGATAACTATCTCAAAATCTCTCTTCACTATCTTCTCAGAGAAGAGTTTCTGCTGCTTTCTCTCAGTCAGGTCAATCTGTGTCTTAAAATTCTGCATTTTCTGATCTGCTGTCTCAGGTTCCATCTCAGTGATAAGCAGATTGACATGCTCAGAGAGTAGAGCTGTCTTCACAATATTCTGAATCATGAAGTGTATTTAAGACCTGAATAAGATTTTAATTCTCTTCTTCTCTGCCAGCTTCTGCCAATTAATTAGAGAACAGAAGTATTATCAAAAATCATTATCTCTTAATAAATAAAAAACTTATCAGTTTTGACTTCTTTATCTCTTACTTTAATACTCTCTCAATCTTCTTCTACTGCTGCTTATTTACAGTAACACTCTTCTTCTCTCTCTCTCTTTTCATCTTAGTCTTAAATTATTCTCAGAACTTCTTCTGATCTTATCACTGCTGTATAAGACTTTTCACTATCTTCTTCTTCAATCTCTCACAGACAGTGTCATCTGTATTATTTCTATACTTAGTTCAGTCTAAATCTATCAGAAGTGTTACTTAAAATTGTTATTATTCTACTTTTTTACAGAGTCTCTTCAAAGTATTATAACATGTCTTATAATCTGTCTCTTCTTACTTAAACATCTTCTTCTTCTCTTTCTTCAATCTGTGACAGTACTCACATGTCTTGATAATTCACAGAACTGCAGAATATTTGAAGAGAGATAATATAATTAGTTTCAGTGAGTGTTAAAGAGAGATAAAGACAGAAGAGACAGTCAGAAATAATATGATAATAATAGTGATAATGATGATAATAATGATAATAATGATAATAATAGTGATAATGATAATGATGATAATAATAATGATAATAATGATAATGATGATAATAAAAGAAAAAGTGCATTGAAATATATTACTGACTTATTAAATATAAAGAGACTTAAAGAAAATATTAACAGCTTTCAGAGATGTATAGAAACAGCTACAGTGTTACATAGCAATATCATCTTCATTCAATACATACACTGTTGATATTCTTTGTATACAGTTATTATATAATCTGTATCAGAGATACATGCAGAAAACAGATCTTTGTTACTAGAGTAAATAATTACAGTAATTCTCTGTTTTCATATTATAAAGATAAGTTATTCTCATTTCTTTCTTCTCTCTTTTCTCTTCTTCAATCAATCACTAATTTCAAGCTAGTATGAAAACTATTAAAACACTCTCAGAAACTCTCAAATTGAAGAGTATAGACTAATCAAATTTTAAATGCAGAAGAAATCAAATTATCTTTCACAGATTTAATTATTCGCTTTCTTTTAAATAAAACAGCAGTTGCATCTCTCTCTTCTCTCAATCAAATGAAACATAGTCTGTGAAAAGCAAGTATCACATCAGATCATAATAATCAACACAGTCTCAACACACAGAGCTGTATATATGTAGTGTGTACTGAACTGAGAGACTGTATGAGTTGCAAACCAGCAGCAGCATCTCAGAGAGAGTCATGCAGTGTGAGAAAGCTGCAACTCTCAGTCACATGCACAGAGAGTGAATCATCACAGTAAGTATATATGTATTAAAGTAATGCTTTTTAATAATACTCAGTCTCTGATATGATGAAAATAAAGTCTCTTTATAAGATTTATTTTTATCAGAAGTCAGAGAATCTTATATTCTCTAAGATTATCTTTGCATATCTTGTTCATGAAATTGATGAAGAGAATCATTGATTTCAGTGTTCTATTCTTGATACTATTCAAGTAGCAGCAGAGTTCACTCTGGCCACACTTTTTAAGTGTATGTAAGAATAAGTGCTCGCAGGCGATTATTCGGGTGTTTGCAGCTTGGCATGATATGTACTGTTAACTACTAGAAGTATTCACAGTAGAAAGATAAAATGTAGAAGTCAAATGTATAATAGCATTCAAGCTGAGTTGTGAATAGTATTCACAAACTTCAGTCTATATAGTTGTGTGTAGTCAAGAGCCGCTAATTCTATTAGTTATATGAGAGATAGAAATAGAGATAAAGAATTCACAAGGAGTGAGATTTCTTACATATCTTCCTCTCTCTAAGGCTTTGTCTGTGAAGCCTTTCACTGAGTGACTTCATAGAATCAGCTCAGCACTGCAGTGATACTCACTAAAAACCTCTTACATCTATAAAAAACCTCAGTGAGAAAAAATCCCTTGTTATCATGAAGAGAAAAGAGTCTGTCACTCAGTTTCTTATTTCACAAGATTCTTTATAATTTACAGATTCTTCTCTGACTATCACACAGATTCATCTCACATCTTTCATACAGAAGAATTCCAGTTGACTCTCAATCATTTTCATGAGATTCTTGTGTGATCATTATACAGATTCATCTCACAGGTGAATCACTCTCTGTGAGATCATTCTCATCAAAGAGAAGCATTTATAAGTTAATCTTTCACTTATTCTTGTAAATCATTGTTCTTTAACACTGTAGAATTGTGAGAAATTTTCCATTCTTTCATCAACTCTGTAGAATTGTAGAATCAAGATGTCTGTGATCTGTAATCACTCTTTATAGTCATATAGAAAGATTCAGATCTGTAATTCATAATTACTCTTTATTTGCTAGAGTGATCTGACTGTTCTGTGAGATTATTCACAGTGTAAGTAAACCTCTCTAGAGTAGTATAAATATCCCAGATCTGTCTGTGAAATCTCATCTTCTTTTCTCTTTTTCTGTAACAGCTTTCATTCTCATAAACTGTGAGTATTCTTATTCATCCGTGAAGTGTTTTCACTCAGATGATAGAGAGAGAGTGTTTCTAACAATGTTCACATGTTGATTCAAGAACTTCTCAAGAATAAAAACTTTTTCAATTTCAATATCTTTATAAATAATGTCTGATTATTACTGAGCTTCTTATGAGCATCTCTGTGACTTCTCTGATTACTTTTTACTGGCTGATGAAGCAGAGATGTCATCATTCACAACAGTATCTTCACTTCTTCCAGCTCTGTCACTGCACCTGATCTTCAGGCCAGCAGTCAATCTCATGTCTCTTCCAGGCCAGTCCCTGACTTCAAGCAGTGCAGTTTCACTCTTTGCTGTAAGTCTTTCTATAAGTAATTTCTTACAGACTCTAGTTAACAGTTCTTATAAAGCTCTCAGTATTGTCAGTGTCTTCTGCAGTCTCATAGGCCTACAATCACTCTCTCTCTATCTGCACAATCTCTGATCAGATATATGTAAATATGTCTAGATTCTCTATCAATGATTCTCACACTGCAGTGCATTTCCACAATCTCATTGTTAATGAGAGATGAGTTCTCAGATACTCATAAAATCCGGGTAATCAAGACAATGTGAATGTCATGAATTCATAACAGAAGTTAATCTGAGTAGATAAGCTCTCTCTTCACATCTCAATTGTTTTCAGGCTGAATACTTCAGCACAACTGAGAGAGTAGACACAGCTTTATAAAAGATATCTGATCACACATGCAGATGATCAGCTCTCAAGACTCTGCTATAACTGTACACACTCTGATATTCAGCTTCTCTAAAGTCTGTGCATTTCTTACAGTCTTCACATCAAATATAACAATTGTCTGTATCACAGATATAATACTCTCTACTTCTTTGAAGAGAAAAATTGATAGTTGTGAGAAGATTAAGTGTCACAGATATTAAGAATGTGAGTGTGAATTTTCTTTATTTTTTCTTTATTAATCTCTAAATTGTGTTCACAGTCCTGTTTTTGTTTTCTTGTTTTTTAGCTTTAATGAGAGCATGATTTCTTCTTTTCTTTACATATATTATGAACTGTTCATCTCAGTAGAAACTCATTATCTTGTAGACTAGAATTTGTAAATAACAGTGTTAATATCTTTATCACAATCAGGTTCTTAGTGAAGACTGTATTATTCTGACTTATCAGAATTCACAGTATAAAAGTCATGTCTCAGCTTTTACAGATGTCTTATCTACTCAGATGATTCTCAAGTGAACTCATTCATCTTATCAGAATACTCTTATCACTGAATCTTGAATCAGAGCTCATAACCTCACTTCTCTGAGTCAACAATTTCTTTGATCTGATATTCTCTTTCACTCTCTAGTGTTTTGTAGATAGAGTGATGAGTCACAGAATTCTCTTCTGAGAATTTCTTATATTCATAGAGTAAAGAGACATGAAAAACATTGTATATCTACAACTCAGATAGCAGTTTCAATCTGTAGAACTGCAAGCTAACTTTCTTCATAATCTTATAAGACTCTGTTTACAAAAGATTCAGCTTCTTACTAGATCTCTGTATGATGATATTTTCTAGACTCAGTCAGACTCTATCATCTTTCTTGAAACTCTTTGTAATATGCTTGAAGTCATAGTATCTCTTCTAATACTCTTAGATCTTTCTCAAGAATTCACAGACTTTCTTTCAGATCTTCTGAATTCTCTCAGTCTGTTCACAGGCATCATCACACTCTATAATGTACTCTTGCAGATTCATCAAGATCATTCACAGATAAGTCTCAGTGAGTATCTCAAAGAGGATTTTATCTGTGCTGACATGCTTTGAGTTGTTGTATATAAACTTCATAAGTGATAATCAATACACTCAGTCATTCTGATTGTAATTGACAAAGTATTACAGATACTGTTCTAATATACTCATCAGATATTCTATCTGATCATCTGTCTATTAATGAAAAGCTGTGCTTAGATCTCACAAGATCTTCAGTATAGTTATCAGATCAGATCAGAACTTCTCTACAAAGATTAATTCTCTATCTGAGACAATGTTCACTGACAATTCATGCAATCAGACCACATTGTGAATGAAGATATGAGTCAAATTCTTTGACTTCAAGTTCTTGTAAGTGAGTATAAAGTATGTTATCTTGATGAAGTGATTCACTATCATCAGCACACTGTCAAAGCAGGTATTATATATGTTCTTGCTTTCAGAGAGGCTCACAAGAGCATTCATTCCTAGCTGTTTTCAAGGTTCTCATAGAATGAGTAGAGGAGTAAGTTCTTTATATAATCTGAATCACACTATCTATGAATTCTGATAAATAGTATAAGAATTCACTATCTTCTTTATAAGTTCTTATATCTTCAGTTAGAAGTATTTTCTTGTGAGTAACTTATAAGTTCTAGTATCTGTAAAATAACTTACTAGAGAAGAGTCATGATGCCTTTTAATGAGTTCTATGTATAGAAACTCATTCACAGGTACATAAATTCAGCTCTCTCTTTATAAGAGATTATTTAAGTCTCTTCAATTCTTTATTTCTGCAGGATTGATCTCTGCTGTGAGCAGTTTCTGAATATACTGAGTATATTCATTCTTCAGTTACAGTTCAGACAATCTGAATAGAAGATCTTATAAAGACTTATACTCTGTTTTCTCTTACATCAGGTCTTCTACAATACTTCTCAAAGTCTGCAATCTCTTCAGATTATAGATACTCTCTTCAAGAATTCTTACAGAGATTCTCAGAGTGTTGACTCTCAGTATTATAGAGAGTAGTTATACAGACTTCTTCTCTTTCTTTCTTTTCTTCTCTCACAGGGGATTGAGAGACTCTTCAGTCAATCTCTTCATAACACTCAGTTCAAGTATCTTATAAAGCTTTTCTGCCTTCTCTAGTCTCTCTGTATCTGTCACCCTGGTCTTCTTAACATAGTCTGGCCTGTAAGAGAGTTCATTCACTGAGTTCTTAGTTCTCTTGATATGTTTTATCTTGAATCAGAACTCACTCAGTCTCTGAGCTCAGTGAATCTGTCACTGCAAGAGTTCCTTGATTGAAGTAAACTGTTATAAGCTATTATAATCAGTTCTAACAGTAATCACTGTTATGAGACTCTCAAAGTAGTGATATCAGTGACAGAAGAATTTCACTATTGTAAGAAGCTTCTAATCATGAATATCATAGCTGATCTCTGCAGATTGTATCTTCTGTGAGAAAAAGACTACTGAAACTCAGTTCTTATTTAACTGTAGTTATAAGACTATTTCTGAAATCATAAAGAAGAAGACATCTGTCTTCAATCTGATTAAGAGTAAGAGATCAAAGTGGAACAGCATCACTGTATCTGCAAATGCCTGTTTGAATCTTGTAAAGACTCTGTAAGCTTCTGAAATAAGAAAGTTCTTGCAGCTCTTTCTTCTCAACAATCTTTTCATTCTCTATTCACAGAATGACTTCTTCTTATTTTTATTCTTCAGCATGTCTGTAAGAGTCAAGAAGATTCTTGTGAATGCAAAGATAAACTATCTATAGAAATTCACAAAGCTCAGAAAGATCTGAATCTTATGAATACTAGTTAACTTCAGTTATAATAGAATAGTCTTAACTTATAAAGATTTCATCTGAATATCATCTGCAGTGATTACATATTCTAGGAAATTAATCTGATAAGCACTGAAGTTGTACTTCATAAGCTTAATATACAGTTCTGTCTCATCTAAGATCTTCAACACACTTTACACATGCTCAGTGTGTTCTTTCTTCTTCACAGAGTACATCATCACATCATTCAGATATATTATCATGAAGACATTCAGATATGCATAAAGTGTTTTATTAATGAAAGACTGAAATGTCACAGAAATATTAGTCAGACTAAAAGACATCACTAGATATTCAAATAATCTCAGTGCAGTTCTAAAGACAGTCTTTCATTCATTCTCAGACTGTATTCACAGTCATGTATATACATTGATTATATTCAGCTGTATGAATATAACAGCTTCTGTAAGACAGTTAATCACATTCTTAATCAGAGACAGAGAATAGTAACTCTTTGTTATCTTAAAGTTCAGATTATAATAGTCTACACACAATCTGAGATCTTTATTCTTCTTCTTCACAAATATCACAGAGACTCCTGCAGAGGCCTGTGAAGATTGAATAAAGTCATTCTTCAGATTCTTTTTCACATAGGCTTATAAGATCTCTGTCTTATAATGAAAGAGCTTATAGATTGATTCTCAGAAGAGTTTCTGCTCTTCTATCAAATCTATTATCAGATTCTTCTCACAGTGAGAAGAAAGCTCAGCTGTCTTTACTGAGCTGAATATCTTTGTAAGATCTCAGTATTTCTCTGATATCTGAAGCTTCATTTCCATGATCATGAAGTTCTCAGACATTTATAAAGTCATTATATAGATGAGCTTATCTTCTCTAATCAACTCTGCAGCATTAACTGATTCTATCTCTGTAAGTGAGTCTGCCAACACTGATCAGAAGTATAAACCTGACTCACAGACAGCTATGTGTGAATTGTGTCTTTGAAGTTATACAAGTCTTAAGTACATGTCATCTGTGATATCTGCAATAATCACAGTTTCTGCAAATCTTCTCCAGATTCTGAAAAGATCTTACAATTCAAAGATGATTCTCACAAGTCTCTCAGCTCTCAGGTCTGAGTTCTCACACCCTGCTTATTATAAGAGCAGGTTCTCAGTTTTCATCATTCAGCTCATTCACTCTGTGAGCTTTAGAGACACTACAGTGACCTGGGATCCTGAGTTCATCAATGCTTCTCATGCTTGCAGGGCAGCAGCATTATGGCGCAGTCTCTCCCTGCAAGCAAGTATTTTCATCAGGGAAGCAACAGATTCAGGTGTCAGCTTCAAGGCCCTTAAGAAGGCTGTTGCTGACTCTGTCCGCGGGAGCTTGTGAAGCTCTTTCTCTCTGCTCAGCAGTCAGACATGAACCTCTCTGTGCCTTGTCATCTTTTTCTGACAAACCTGTTCTCTGTTGTTCTGGCCCTCATGAAGCTGATCAATGATTCACTCTCTGCAGGTCTGTGACTCTCACAGTGATCTGCAAGCAGTGAATGAGAGTCATCAGTTTCTCCAGAGTCAAGAGCTTAGAGCCTTGCTCAATGAGCTTGTTCTGTATGTCTTTATTCAGTCTCTTTGTGAACATCATTATTCAGGTCTTATTTCAGAGCCCTGTTTCCACAGATCTCAATTCACATCATAATTTTATAAAGCACTGTGAGTAGTCTTCATCAGATTCCTCATCTCTTTTTCTAATGTTGATAATCACAGCTCAGATGTTCTCTGTTCAGCTCACAGAGTTCTTCAACTTATTCTCTAGATAGGTCTTGAGAACAGATCAGCAAGATCTCTTATAATCATTCTCTAGATGATTCAGTCAGTTCTTGACTTCAGTGTAGTAGAGGTCTGTCATTATATAGATAACAGCTTCTTCATCTTTCATATCACACAGTCAGACTTGTGAGTCAATTTCAAATACAAACTTGTAAAAGCTTTTATAGATTGTGATTTGATAAGTAGCCTTAAGTGATCACAGCTTAAGAAAGTTTCTTTTCAGTTCATGAGTGTCTCTGAAGATCATGTCTAGAGACTCAGTTCAAGAGTGTTTACAGACAGTAAGCATTTCTTATAGAAAAATAGCTTGATTCTGCAGAAGATGCTCAAGAATGTTCTTCACTGAGATTGATTTATTCATGGATTCAGAGAATTTCTCTGTCACAGATGCAGAGAATGATGTTCTGTAAGTGATTGATAAGTTCTCTGAGACTTCTTTTATAAGAGTTATTCATGGTTCAAGTGACTGCTTCTGAGTATCTGCAGTAGAGTTCACAGGGGTTGAAGTACACAAGTTTCTAGTCCTTTCAGTTATAACAGGCAGTTGCTGACTGACTGAGCTTGAAATGTAAGAATAAGTGCTCACAGGCAATTATTCAAGTGTTTACAGCTTGGTGTGATATATACTGTTAACTACTAGAAGTATTCATGATAGAAAGATAAAATGTAGAGATCAAATGTATAATAGCATTCAAGCTGAGTTATGAATAGTATTTGTGAACTCCAGTCTATATAGTTGTGTGTAGCCAAGAGCCGCTAACTCTATTGATTACACGAGAGATAGGAATAGAGGTAAAGAATCCGCGAGGAGCGGGATTTCTTACAGTGTATATTTTCTAATTATTCATATTTATACAGATATATACTGATTATTTATTAGATAGTGTTAAGACAATAACTCATCACAGCTGTGTTACTCTCACTGTGAGAAATACATGATTGATAATAAATATTACAAAGACTCTGAGAAGTAAGTATTTTAAAAGTACTGCAGCTCTGCAACCTTGATTTTTTTATTTTTATTTTTTATTTTTTTCTTTTTCTTATCTTTTTTTTTTCTTTCTCTTTCTTTCTTTCTCTTTTTTTCTTTCTCTTTTTTTTTTTTTTTTTTGTTGTTGTGATTTTTTCTTGTTATTATTTTGTTTTTTGTTTTTTTGTTTTTTTTTGTATTTTATATTTTTTTTTAATTAAAATGATATCAATTATAATCTGTGTTCAGAAAAGTAACAATATTTAGTAACACTCTGTTGAATTTTTAACAAATGAGCACTATGTTATGATATTATGTAAGTGAGAAATAATTTCATGATTTCATTTGATGTCATTTTCAATAATGAGATCAGAATGAAAATATGACTAAGAATTTAAATATATTCTTTATCTGAGACTAGATTTTTATTTGAAAAGTGAATCTAAGATCTTTAATATTTGAAATAACATGATTTGAGATCAATGTAATAAACACAAATTATGATCAGAAGTAATGCTTTTAGACAATATGATAACTGTAAAGTTTGATTCTGATCTCAGACACGGTCACACGGTCAGTCTACTTTATATACAGCTTTGCTCAATACTATATATTCAGTCTCATTAGAGCTTAATAATTCACAGAGTTACTTACTTAATTATTATAAAATCAGTATATTTTTCAATTTAAAGATATAATCAGATGTAGATTTATAATTATTATTTAACAGATCAGTTCAATCAGAATCTGTATATCTGACTGACATATATATTATGTTTAGAAATTTATTCTTGAATTCTTCATCATTCTTTATATAGAATATGTCAATCTTATATATTTCTTTTAAATATTAAATTATATGTAATAGAGTCTTTTATATTTTAGAAGTGAGAGCAGTGTTCTTCTACATCAGTAGAGATACTATGTAAGTAATATTTAGTCACAGCTTAACAGCTAAGTATTACAGACACTCAATGCTATACTGAAATCATAACTTTGTAAAATGTAATAAGTTACGTCTGATTGATAGATCATTTCATTACACTTCATAGATTTCTACTGAAAGATCTGATTCTCAGTGATCAATTCTTTCTCTGACATTCTCAGTTATTAATTCTGAGCTGAGAAACTCACAGAGTTTCTATTCTTCTACTCTAAAGCTTTATCTCATATATATATAAATATTCACTCTGATCACTGATTCTCACATCTTCTCTTTCTTTTCTTCTCTAACATTTTTCACTTTTATTATATAAGATATATATCTTAATGCTGATCTATTCAGTGTAGACCTCTTACACTTAGAAAACATTTCATTATCTTCTCATTAGAAATAATTATTTATTAAAAGATATTCAAACATGTAATAACACATAATAATAAAGAAAATAAATAATTACAAGACTAGTTAAGCAGATACTGAGTCTCTGCTAGATAAATAGAAGCTTGCTCATCAGCTGCTCTGACTCTGTAATAAGATCTTATAAAGAGAATGTCAGTGAAAGATCTGAGAGTTCTGACATCTTAGATATATAAAATATTTATATAAATACACTTCTTCTGAAGAATATGATTCTGAAGAACTTTTAAATATAGATACTATACATTCAATAAATAATATAGCTATGTCTACTAATAATATAAACGAACTCTTAAATGTAAGCATAGACACAGTACTGCAGTGACTCTGAGCAATATTGAAATTACAATAACAGTAGATAGCTGATATACATGCAAATTAACAATATCAATACAAAGAAATTCAATAATTAACTCAATAAGAAACCTCTGCACAGATAATTTCAACATTAACTAAATCAGAGATGAATACAATATAAGTGCTGAAGAAATGTCTAAATGCTTCTATATATTTTAATACTTCTGATCTCACTCTCTACTCATCATGAAGATTAAACATGCTTATGAAACTAAGTGTAGATGAAGATGCTATTAGTTTATTAACTAATCAAGATTGATATATTAATGATCAATTGAAGAATCACATGAAACAGAAGTTTCATTCATGAATAAAGACATGTGAACCAGTGTTATATATCTCTGATAATATTATTAAATATTTCAATATTCTGTTCAGAGACACTGCTATACAGCAGAGACATTAGATTAATTACAGAGTGT
>NW_003101667.1:1177416-1178108 GCF_000003855.2 Blastomyces gilchristii SLH14081
AAAAAATTAAATAAAGATAGCCATGCTTAAGAAAATACTAACTTTTAAACTCTTACAAGCTCTTATAAGTATTAATAAAAACCTGACTTATGAAGTCTTCTGCATACAACTCTGAACATTGAATAACTGGCTTACTAAGCTTAAGAGTATAGAGAATAACAATAGAAGATATTATATCTCAGTCACTTATACATCTGTATCAAAGAATAACACAGATATCATGAATTAAGTAAATTCAAGAGGTCTATATATAAACAAGAGTCTTCACTGCCTGAACAGACTTCTGAGTCTCTGAAATCACCTCTGAAGAAGCTGTTGATTGATGTTAATAAGGGATATATATTAACTATAATTAATCAGAATATATCACTTTCAACTGCTGATCAGTCTACATATCTTCTCATTCAATGAAAGAATCAGTGCCAGTTCATATCAACTATATTACATTGAAGAAAGATTTGAAAGATAACTATGAGAACATCTTAATAAAACAGAGAAAAGATTAGCTTCTGCTCAAACTCACAAGCAGAAGCTTTATTATTATTATTATTATTCTTCAATTATAGATGTATACAGTCAGAGACTATGATATCTATCTGAAAACTTTTAGTTCTCAAGGTTTTTCTAATATCTATAAAGTCAACTATTATACATTTATCAATTTCAGACATGCAACATCAGAAAATTTCAGC
>NW_003101667.1:1178582-1179080 GCF_000003855.2 Blastomyces gilchristii SLH14081
CAAATCTATTATCAAATCTTTGCCGGAGGAGGTGAAATAACCATGTTCTAGTTTCAGCTGAATTTTATATGAGAATATTTTCTTTTTACATTTAATTGAATAAGATTTTCACTTGAATTTTGTCTCAAATCTTGAATAATGTATACTCTTCTTTTGTTTCTATCAGCTTTCATTTCTCTTATTTAAACAAGATTCTTTTTTCTTTCTCTTTATAAAAGATCAGAACACTGTTTTTTGAATAGATCTGCTTAATTCTGAACTCTTTTTTACTGCTGAATCAGTCAATTCATTGTCATGAATATTCATATAAGCAGGAACTTAATGCAGATGAATTATCAGTTTTGAGATTCTTCTCTTTTGAATTTTCATAACAGAATTTAAAATCAGTTTTAAGATTTATTTTGCTTATTATAAATTTTGATTATTTCTTAGTTTTTTCGAAAGAAGCTTGACTATTAGATAAATTTATATTTCTTTCAAACTTTTTTCTCCTTTATA
>NW_003101667.1:1180206-1204370 GCF_000003855.2 Blastomyces gilchristii SLH14081
CTTGCAGTGAAGAGTACTACTTTGCATTAAGTCTTACTAATTAAACTCAGTCTTTATTATATAAAAGCTTTTATGAGTAAGAAGTAGCAGGTGTCAGTGATGAGATTTGAACTCATACATCTCTAATATATGTAATCTTGATTATCAGTCTTATTAACTGAGCTACACTGACTATAACACTGAGTTAATAAATAATGAAAAAGTAAAAATATACTTACATCTACAAGTTAATAATAAGAGAGCAATTAATCTAGTAAAGAAGAAATTCTTAATATGAAGATTATATTATATTAAGATTAAATATCATATTCTTTACAATCTGATTGAAAAAGAGAAAATCATGATAAAATATGTTAATTCTACAGTGAATATAGCTGACAGTCTTATTAAGTTACAGATAAAGCCTGCATTTAAAGATTTTGTCAAAAGAATTAATATTTAGGAAATTGAGAAGAAGAAATAATTGAATGATAATAATGATACCGCAGATCAATGAATTTTACATGTATTTCTTGAATTTTACAGTTATTACTGTATGAATGCCTTTTCTAATAAGAAAATTAAAGTCTGATTAATGTAATTAATTATTATTGTGTTTTTGAAAGAATTGAGAATGAGAAGAGGCTCTGAGTGACAGCTTATAGATCACAGTGTAGTAAGAGAGAGTGTTGATAATTACTACATCTACTCTAGTCACGTGCCACCTCAACTCTATTTAGTGTAACTCGCGTAGATAGATTACAACACATAACAATGTTATTCTTTAAGAAAAGTAAATATAAAAGAATTCTTCTATCTGAAGTGAACACATTCAATGCTTACACAGGTGTTTTTAAACAAAAGTAAAAAAATAAAAATAATGTAATACTTTGTAAAAACGTGCTATTCGGGTTATAATCTCTGAAAGTCTTAAATATCACAATTAGTGCTGCTGAAAAAGTGAAAATTAAGATTAAAAAGACAAAGCTGAATATTAAAATGATAAAACTTAAGCTCAAAAAGAAGAAAGTTACTGTTGAGAAGAAGAAAGTTATTATTAAGAAGAAAAAAGTCATCACTGAGAAGATTAAATTAAAAATCAAGAGAAGCAGACTTGCAGTGCAGTATGAGATTTTAATAATATTAAATCACTATATTAAAGCTTAAAAACAAGCAATGATGAATCTCACAAATATTATAAATAATATCAATCAGAATGTATTGATTATTGCTGTCAAAACATGTGAAATATTGAAGTAATTCAAGAGATTCATCAATCACTGATAGAAGTCTGATAAGAAATCTGATAATAGTAATAATTCTCTTTCTATCTTCACTGCTGATGCTGATACTGATGCTGATACTGATGTTTCTGCTACTGCTACTGATCTTCTTCTTCTCTTCTTCTCTGATCTTTCAACTTCAGTTGATTCTCTGGCTATGAGCAGTCTCAGAACTCTCAACATTCTCAGTTAAAAAGTAAGTTAGAATCAGTGAAATAATTCCCAGATTTATACAGAAGTTGATAATGATATAGATAAGTAAATACACTACTTCTAACTCTCTCTCTGAAATTCTCTCTCTTAAACAGTGAATAATTATTAACACTGACTCTTTAAAAACTTCAATATTAATTCACAAGTTCACAGAAATAAACATTAATACTGATATAAATATAATAAGAAATGATAACAATGAGAGAGAGATGATTCAGAGAATCTGAGAGAAATTAGATAGAGATATGACAGATTTTCAATAGAGAACAATTTCAGCAAATGAGATGTTTTTTAGAATTAGTAATTATATAGATAGAAATCAGTGATATTGTCAATATAATGATAATTTTCTTCTGTTCATAACTTGTTTATAATGATTTCATGGCTTATTCATCATTATATTAAGATTTACAGTTCAGTGACGGTGTCAGCAACTGGCACAGCAGAACAATCATAACCCAGTCATATAATAAGCCTATGTTTTTCCGGTATGATAGCTCTTCTCACATGAATACAACAGATTAACCATCTCACAGATTATAACCCGAATAGCACGTTTTTACAAAGTATTACATTATTTTTATTTTTTTACTTTTGTTTAAAAACACCTGTGTAAGCATTGAATGTGTTCACTTCAGATAGAAGAATTCTTTTATATTTACTTTTCTTAAAGAATAACATTGTTATGTGTTGTAATCTATCTACGCGAGTTACACTAAATAGAGTTGAGGTGGCACGTGACTAGAGTAGATGTAGTAATTATCAACACTCTCTCTTACTACACTGTGATCTATAAGCTGTCACTCAGAGCCTCTTCTCATTCTCAATTCTTTCAAAAACACAATAATAATTAATTACATTAATCAGACTTTAATTTTCTTATTAGAAAAGGCATTCATACAGTAATAACTGTAAAATTCAAGAAATACATGTAAAATTCATTGATCTGCGGTATCATTATTATCATTCAATTATTTCTTCTTCTCAATTTCCTAAATATTAATTCTTTTGACAAAATCTTTAAATGCAGGCTTTATCTGTAACTTAATAAGACTGTCAGCTATATTCACTGTAGAATTAACATATTTTATCATGATTTTCTCTTTTTCAATCAGATTGTAAAGAATATGATATTTAATCTTAATATAATATAATCTTCATATTAAGAATTTCTTCTTTACTAGATTAATTGCTCTCTTATTATTAACTTGTAGATGTAAGTATATTTTTACTTTTTCATTATTTATTAACTCAGTGTTATAGTCAGTGTAGCTCAGTTAATAAGACTGATAATCAAGATTACATATATTAGAGATGTATGAGTTCAAATCTCATCACTGACACCTGCTACTTCTTACTCATAAAAGCTTTTATATAATAAAGACTGAGTTTAATTAGTAAGACTTAATGCAAAGTAGTACTCTTCACTGCAAGTTAAGTTACTAATTAAGTAAGATTCTGTGAACACTTACTAGAGCTAATATAAAGTGTCAATATCTCACTAATCTACTATATACTTATCAAGATTCTAATGATATAGAGTCAAGTCTAATGTAGTAATTATATACTACTTAAGCTAGTCTCTAATTAAAGTTATTATCAGAGTCTAGCTCTCTTTTAAATACAGAGAATAATTTTAAAAACTATCTGACTAGCAGATTTAGATGCATATCTAGACTTTAGACAGAGTACTCTGATAGACTAGAGTCTGTAAGCTTACTACTAAGTTCTAATACTGACAGAGAGAACTGTAGTCATCAAGTCTATGATTAGTCTCTAACACAAAGTGAGATTATGATGACTGATTAATAGATCTATAAGCATCTAATGAGGCTGAAATCAGCAACTGAAAGCTTGATATATACACTACTAAGTAAGTAGTGACAGTCACTAAATAACATCTTAGAAAATTAGTGACTGGTCTGAGAGAACAGATGCAGTGATCAGTTAATTATACAGAGTTAAATGTAAATAACTTAAGACGCATTCTGCGGGTGACTAGCACTCATAGTTTGAAAAAATCTATATAAACTATGCTCTGAGAGTTATAAAGATGAGCTCAAATTATATAATCAGAGAAAGAGTCTCTTCTTCATTTTCATCAATTAACTCAGAAAATGAACTAAATTGAAATAGATTTCTTGATTGAAATGAAAATAATTCTTCAAAGAAAATGCCCTCTCAATTATACAGACTATATTCACTGATTAAAAATCAATTTTCTTCATTAAATGTTGAGAAAGTTAATCATGAGAAGATATCTCTCTGAAGAGAAAAGCTTGAATCTCTCATAGACTTGCAAATAAGTGAACTATCTAAAGAGAGAGAATATAAACAGTATTTAAAGAAGATCTCTATAATTAATATAAAAGACTCTATTCTGATCTACTCAGATGACTCAAAAAATGAGAATTTAAATAGATTAGATGCAGGCATTGCTTATACTAAAGATAATATTAATTTTATCTTAGATTTCTGAAATTTAGGCTGTGAATCTGAAGTCTTTGATGCTGAACTATTTGCAATAGTGAAAGCTTTCAAACTCATTGAAATAAAATCTTATAAAAGAGAAAATAGTTTGAAAGAGATATAAATATTCTCTAATAGTCAAGCTGCTTTGAAAAGACTTAGAAATAGTCAGATTTATAATAAGCAAATAAATCTTAAACTGATTTTAAATTCTGTTATGAAAATTCAAAAGAGAAGAATATCAAAACTGATAATTCATCTGCATTAAGTTCCTGCTTATATGAATATTCATGACAATGAATTGACTGATTCAGCAGTAAAAAAGAGTTCAGAATTAAGCAGATCTATTCAAAAACAGTGTTCTGATCTTTTATAAAGAGAAAGAAAAAGAATCTTGTTTAAATAGAGAAATGAAAGCTGATAGGAAACAAAGAAGAGTATACATTATTCAAGATTTGAGACAAAATTCAAGTGAAAATCTATCCATTTAATGTAAAAAAGAAAATATTCTCATCTATAATTCAGCTGAAACTAGAACATGGTTATTTCAAATCTTATATACAAAGATTTGATAATAGATTTGATTCAATGAAATACTCATTCTGCAATGTAAATGAAAATCCTGAGTATATTGTAATATATTGTGTATTATACAATAGTCTCAGAGGAAGATTGAAAGAGAAGTATGATTTAAATTAATTAAATATAAGATTCTTATTCTCAACTGAGATAGAAATTAAATACTTAATAGACTTTCTATCAGAAACTTAAGCAGCTATAAGAAAATGACTGAATTCAGAAATATCTGAATACAAAGAGATGAAAATTGATCAGATATAGTCTGTTAAAACAGATATACACTATCTTTTAATATTTTTATTTTATTATAGTTTTTCTTTACTTTACTTTTTCTTTTCTGTTCTTTTCTATCTATTTATTTAATATGTCAATCTTTAAGACTTTGTTCTCTTTTCTTTTGTCATGATATTTTCAAATGGTTTCAAAGTATCAGAAGATGTTAAAATACTGTAATTTATAAAAAGTTTTTATATTCTCAGCTGAAATTTTCTGATGTTGCATGTCTGAAATTGATAAATGTATAATAGTTGACTTTATAGATATTAGAAAAACCTTGAGAACTAAAAGTTTTCAGATAGATATCATAGTCTCTGACTGTATACATCTATAATTGAAGAATAATAATAATAATAATAAAGCTTCTGCTTGTGAGTTTGAGCAGAAGCTAATCTTTTCTCTGTTTTATTAAGATGTTCTCATAGTTATCTTTCAAATCTTTCTTCAATGTAATATAGTTGATATGAACTGGCACTGATTCTTTCATTGAATGAGAAGATATGTAGACTGATCAGCAGTTGAAAGTGATATATTCTGATTAATTATAGTTAATATATATCCCTTATTAACATCAATCAACAGCTTCTTCAGAGGTGATTTCAGAGACTCAGAAGTCTGTTCAGGCAGTGAAGACTCTTGTTTATATATAGACCTCTTGAATTTACTTAATTCATGATATCTGTGTTATTCTTTGATACAGATGTATAAGTGACTGAGATATAATATCTTCTATTGTTATTCTCTATACTCTTAAGCTTAGTAAGCCAGTTATTCAATGTTCAGAGTTGTATGCAGAAGACTTCATAAGTCAGGTTTTTATTAATACTTATAAGAGCTTGTAAGAGTTTAAAAGTTAGTATTTTCTTAAGCATGCTAATCTTTATTTAATTTTTTCAAGATTGACTGCCTGCTTCTAGAATCTTGATATTAAAGTCAGAGATAAATATTGTGAGAGAAGTATTTCTCTGTTAAACACTCTGTAATTAATCTAATGTCTTCTGCTGTATAGCAGTGTCTCTGAACAGAATATTGAAATATTTAATAATATTATCAGAGATATATAACACTGGTTCACATGTCTTTATTCATGAATGAAACTTCTGTTTCATGTGATTCTTCAATTGATCATTAATATATCAATCTTGATTAGTTAATAAACTAATAGCATCTTCATCTACACTTAGTTTCATAAGCATGTTTAATCTTCATGATGAGTAGAGAGTGAGATCAGAAGTATTAAAATATATAGAAGCATTTAGACATTTCTTCAGCACTTATATTGTATTCATCTCTGATTTAGTTAATGTTGAAATTATCTGTGCAGAGGTTTCTTATTGAGTTAATTATTGAATTTCTTTGTATTGATATTGTTAATTTGCATGTATATCAGCTATCTACTGTTATTGTAATTTCAATATTGCTCAGAGTCACTGCAGTACTGTGTCTATGCTTACATTTAAGAGTTCGTTTATATTATTAGTAGACATAGCTATATTATTTATTGAATGTATAGTATCTATATTTAAAAGTTCTTCAGAATCATATTCTTCAGAAGAAGTGTATTTATATAAATATCTTATATATCTAAGATGTCAGAACTCTCAGATCTTTCACTGACATTCTCTTTGTAAGATCTTATTACAGAGTCAGAGTGACTGATAAGTAAGCTTCTATCTAGAAACTCAGTGTCTGTTTAACTGATTATTATTTCTCTATTTCTTACATGTTATTATGTATTTGAATATCTCAGTAAGTAATTGTTTCTAATGAGTAGATGATGAATGTGAATAATTATTTCTAATAAGAAGATGATAGAACATTTTCTAAGTGTAAGAGGTTTACACTGAATAGATTGATCTAATATATAGATCTTATAATACAAAAGTGAAAAACATTAGAGAAGAAAAGAAAGAGAAAGTGTGAGAATCAGTAATCAGAGTGAATATTTATACATATACATAGTAAAGCTTCAGAGCAGAAGAATAGAAATTTCATGAGTTTTTCAGCTGAGAATCAGTGACTGAGAATCAGAGCTTTCAGTAAAATCTGTAAAGTGTAATGAAATAGTCTATATAATTAATCGGGCGCAGTCTGTCTAGACTGACCGTGTGACCGTGTCTGAGACCAGAATCAAACTTTACAGTTATTATATTGTCTAAAAGTATTACTTCTGATCATGATTTGTATTCATCACATTGATTCTAAATCACATTATTTCAAATATTAAAGATCTCAGATTCACTTTTCAAATAAAAATCTAGTCTCAGATAAAGAATATGTTTGAATTCTTAGTCACATTTTTATTCTGATCTTATCATTGAAAATGACATTAAATGAGACTATGAAATCATTTCTCACTTACATAATATCATAACATAGTACTCATTTGTTGAAAATTCAATAGAGAGTGTTACTAAATATTATTACTTTTCTGAATACAGATTATAATTAATATCATTTAATTAAAAAAAAAATATAAAATATAAAAAAAAACAAAAAAATAAAAAATAAAACAATAACAAGAAAAAATCACAATGAAAAAAAGAAAAAAAGAGAAAGAAAAAAAGAAGAGAAAGAAAAAAAGAGAAAGAAAGAGAAAGAAAAAAAATAAAAAATAAAAGAAAAAGAAAAAAATAAAAAATAAAAATAAAAAAAATCAAGATCACAGAGCTGCAGTATCTTTAAAATACTTACTTCTCAGAGTCTTTGCAATGTTTATTATCAATTATATATCTCTCACAGTGAGAGTAACACAGCTGTAATGAGCTATTATCTTAATATTATCTAATAAATAATCAGTATATATCTGTATAAATGTGAATAATTAGAAAACATACACTTAAAAAGTATGATCAGAGTGAACTCTGCTGTCACTTGAATAATATTAAGAACAGAATACTGAAATCAATGATTCTCTTCATTAATTTCACAGACAAGGCATGTGAAGATAATCTTAAGAAATATAAGATTCTCTGACTTCTGATAAAAACAGATCTCACAGAGAGACTCTATTTTCATAATATCAAAGACTGAGTGTTATTAAAAAGTGTTACTTTCATACAATGCACATGCACTTACTGCAGCAATTCACTCTCTGTGTATATAGCTGAGAGTTATAGCTTTTTCACACTACACAGCTCTCTCTGAGATGCTGCTGCTAATTTACAATATACACAGTCTCTCAGTTCAGCACACACTGTGTGTATGCAGCTCTGCATGCTGAGACTGTGTTAATTATTATAATCTGATATGATACTTGCTTTTCACGGGCCATGTTTCATTTGATTGAGAGAGAGAGGGAGAGAGACATGACTACTGTTTTATTTAAGAAAGAGATGAATAATTGAATCTGTAGAAGATAATTTAATTTCTTCTGTATTTAAAATTTGATTAGTCTATACTCTTCAATTTGAGAGTTTCTAAGAGTGTTTTAATAGTTTTCATACCAGCTTGAAATTAGTGATTGATTGAAGAAGAGAAAAGAGAGAAGAAAGAAATGAGAACAACTTATCTTTATAATATGAAAACAGAGAATTGCTGCAATTATTCACTCTAGTAATAAAGATCTGTTTTCTGCATGTATCTCTGATATAGATTATATAATAACTGTATACAAAGAATATCAACAGTGTATGTATTAAATGAAGATAATATTGTTATATAACACTGTAGCTGTTTTCATACATCTCTGAAAGCTGTTAATATTTTCTTTAAGTCTCTCTATATTTAATAAGTTAGTAATATATTTCAATGCACTCTCTCTTTCATCATTATTATCATTATTATCATTATTATCATTATTATCATTATTATCATTATTATTATTACTATCATCATCATTATTATTATCATCACTATTATTATTATTATTATTATCATATTATTACTGATCACTTCTTCTGTCTTCATCTCTCTTCAATACTCACTGAAATTAATTATGTTATTTCTCTTCAAATATTCTACAGTTCTGCAGATTATCAAGGCATATAAGTACTATCACAGATTGAAGAAAGAGAAGAAGAAGACATTCAAGTGAGAAGAGATAGATTATAAGACATGTTATAATATCTTAAAGAGACTCTGTAAGAGAGTAGAATAATAATAATTTTAAGTAACACTTCTGATAGATTTAGACTGAACTAAGTATAGAAATAATATGAATAACATCATCTGTAAGAGATTGAGAAAGAAGACAGTGAAGAGTCTTATACAGTAGCAGTGAGATCAGAAGAAGTTCTGAGAATAATTTAAGACTAAGATAAAGAGAGAGAGAGAGAAGAAGAGTATTACTATAAATAAACAGTAGCAGAAGAAGATTGAGAGAATGTTAAAGTAAGAGATAAAGAAGCTAAAACTGATAAGTTTTTTATTTATTAAGAGATAATGATTTTTAATAATACTTCTATTCTCTAATTGATTAGCAGAAGCTGACAGAGAAGAAGAGAATTAAGGCCTTATTCAGGTCTTGAATGCACTTCATAATTTAGAATATTAAGAAGACAGCTCTGCTCTCTGAGTATGTTAATCTGCTTACTGCTGAGATGAAACCTGAGACAGCAGATCAGAAAATACAGGATTTTAAGATATAAATTAACCTGGCTGAGAGAGAGCAGTAAGAACTCTTCTCTGAGAAGACAGTAGAGAGAGATTTTAAGATAATTATCATCTCAGATGAGAAGAAGAAGAAGAATGAGAATAAGAAGTGAATTATAGAGAATGATAAGAAGAATAAGAAAGAGAAGAAAGATAATAAGTAGAAAAAGTTTTTTTCTTTTTATATTAATTAGTTATAAGTTCATAATTATTAATAATTAAAATTAATTTTGAGTTTTCAAAAATTATTGTACAAGTTGTAATAAATGTCAGAAATAATATATAAATATATATTTAACAATCATGATTTACAAATCACTATAATGTATAAGTATCAACATTTTTTCAATATTGATATTTATAATATTAATATATTTTTAATGATATTATCTGATAATGCAATTTGATAACACTCTCTTTTACAATATTAATATATTTTAAGAAATATGACAGAGATTAATCAAGATTATTTATTTACTTTTATATATTAATGATATTCAATCTGAGTTAGTATTAAAATTATAACTAAGTTAAGAAAGAAGATTATTCTCTCTTATAATAATTCTTCTTACACACATCAGTGATTAGTTATTATCTTTATTAAAAATAAATTATTATCTTTCTTAAATCTTTATTATATCTTCTGAATTCACTTCTTTCACTTCTTTCACTTCTATTAAAGATTCACAAACTCTTCAAGAAATCACTATGAATTACAAAGTCTATGTTATTTACAATTCAATACAGAATACTCTCTTTTAATTATAATGAATAATCACTTCATTCTTCACATCTGATTTCAGGTCACAAAATTTATGAAAAACTCAATATAAACATTAAGATGAACTATGAAATAATTATTAATAGATTGTATTGTAGATTACTGAAGAGTCATCTCTCTACTATAATCACTGCAACTTCATTCAGAAACATTCATTATAAACTGATTATAACTCTGATGAAATTTTCTGACATCTGAAGTTATCAGAATACAGATAATAAAAGAAAAATAATCAGAAAATTACTACTGAGCTGATAAGTTACTCTATCAGATAATAATTTTTGATAATACTAACTTTCTAATTTAAAGAAAATCATGTGAAAATGATCATGTATTAGTACTCTGATTTCATAACTCTCATCTGATAACTTTCATGAATAATTACTTTATATATATATATCTCTGAATCTTTCTCTTTGATTAATTGAAAACTCTGAATTCTGAACACTTCTTCAAATACTTAATTCAAATCTTTATATTTCACATTGATTATGTCTTCAGTTCAACCTTGAGACACACTACAAAGTCAGTATACAACATCTAGAATCAGAGTTGAAGAATTATTGAAGAGTGTCTCTCACAGTGAATGTATGAACTAGTACAAACAATCTTACATTTATAAGAGTTATATGTTATTACATTGATAAGAACTGAACTTATTAAGAGACATTAATTGAATTTAAATCATTGATCAGTAGTTATACTGAGGATTATATAGCAGAGATATTAATGATAGTGATTAAAAATGACTATTGAGATATTAGTCTCAGTCTTCTTATAATTATAACTGATAATGCTGTGAATAACTACACTATTATTATTATTATTCTTCAATTATAGATGTATGCAGTCAGAGACTATGACATCTATCTGAGAATCGTTAGAACTCAGGGTTTTTCCTATATCTATAGAGTCAAGTATTATACATTTATCAATTTCAGATATGCAAAATCAGAAAATTTCAGCTCAGAATATAAAAACTGTTTACAAATTGCAGTATTTCAACATCTTCTGATACTTTGAAATCATTTGAAAATATCATGACAAAGGAAAAGAGAACATAGTCTTAAAGATAAACACATTAAATAGATAGATAGAAAAGAACAGAAAGAAACAAGTACAGTAAAGAGAGACTATAACAAAATAAAATTATTAAAAGATAGTGTATAGCTGTTTTAACAGACTATATCTAATCAATTTCCACCTCTTCATATTCAGATACTTCTAGACTGGCCGCCGAGACTATGAATTTCACATTTGGTCTCATTTGGTCTGGTCCCATACATTTCTTGGCGTGAATCCCGCTGGGACTAGTCATTAAAAAAACATGCAAAGTGACTATATATGAGATCTTAAAATGAAACCATGACTTGAAAGAAATGAGAAAGTGGTCTCATTTGGTTCCATTTAGTCTCATTTCTTGGCATAAAGTTACTATTTTTAGATATTTTAAGGTTTTTTTTAGACTATTTTTAATTTTTTAAAAAGTAACACTTTTTGATAACACTCAAATGAGATTTAAAGTCATTTAAAGCAATAAAAATAATTTAAATTGAGAAGTGAAAATCATGATCTCATTTGAAAAATGTGACAAGAGTAGACAGTAAGTCTCACTGAGACAGTATGAGACTACTATCTAATGTTAAAACCGTGTAATGGGATCGGTCGAATTGGTAATGAGACTATCAAAAAATCTGGTCCTGGTCCCAGACACGGTCACACGGTCAGTCTAGATACTTCTGAATTCAGTCATTTTCTTATAGCTGCTTGAGTTTGTAATAGAAAGTCTATTAAGTATTTAATTCCTGTCTCAGTTGAGAATAAGAACCTCATATTTAATTGATTTAAATCATACTTCTTCTTTAATCTGACTCTGAGACTGTTGTATAATACACAATGCATTACAATATGCTCAGGATTTTCATTCGCATTGCAGAATGAGTACTCTGTTGAATCAAATCTGTCATCAAGTCTTTGTATATAGGATTTGAAATAATCATGTTCTAGTTTCAGCTGAATTATAGATGAGAATATTTTCTTTTTACATTTAATTGAACAAGATTTTCACTTTGGTTTTGTCTCAAATCTTGAATAATGTATACTCTTCTTTTGTTTCTGCCAGCTTTCATTTCACTTGTTTAAATAAGATTCTTTTATCTTTCTCTTTATAAAAGACCAGGACACTGTTTTTTAAATAGATCTGCTTAATTCTGAACCCTTTTTTGCAGCTGAATCAGCCAATTCATTGCCATGAATATTCATATGAGCAGGAACTCAATGCAGATGAATTATCAGATTTGATGATCTTCTCTTTTGAATTTTCAAAACAGAGTTTAAAATCAGTTCAAGATTCATTTGATCATTATGAATCTGACTATTTCTAAGTCTTTTTAAAGCAGCTTGACTATCAGAGAATATTCATGCCTCTTTTAAACTATTTTCTCTTTTATGAGATTTTATTTCAATGAGTTTGAAAGCTTTCACTATTGCAAATAGTTCAGCATGAAAGACTTCAGATTCACAGTCTAAATTCCAGAAATCTGAGATAAAATTGATATTATCTTCAGTATAAGTAATGCCTGCGCCTAATCTATTTAAATTCTCATTTTTTGAGTCATCTGAGTAAATCAGAATAGAGTCTTTTATATTGATTGTAGAGATCTTCTTCAAATGCTGTTCATATTCTCTCTCTTTAGATAGTTCACTTATTTGTAAGTCTATGAGAGATTTCAGCTTTTCTCTTCAGAGAGATATCTTCTCATGATCAATTTTCTCAACATTTAATGAAGAAAGTTGATTTTTAATAAGTGAACATAGTCTATATAGTTGAGAGAGCATTTTCTTTAAAGCATTATTCTCATTTCAATCAAGAAATCTATTTCAATCCAGTTCATTTCCCGAGTTAACTGATGGAAATGAAGAAGAGACTCTTTCTCTGATTATATGATTTGAGCTTATCTTCATGACTCTCAGAGCATAGTTCATACAGGCCTTTTCAAATTGAATGAATAACTACACTATGATAAAGAGCTTGAAGCAAAAATTGACTTTGTATTTCTGAAATAATAAATAAGGTCATATTCTCTGCATTGCTCATGTGATTCAACTTGTAATATAAACACTGATAAAGAATCTTAACATTGAGATAATGAATAATAAGACAACTGTTTCTTGAGATGAGAATGAGATGAAAGTGATTACTCAAGTAACTTTTACATTCACTTTGTAAAAGATAATGTTTTTTGATAATACTTTTTAATATTGCTTTTTAATAATGCTTTTTGATAACACTACTGTTAATTTTAAATAGATTGACTAATACTTTAAATATCACAGATTTGAAACATTGCTAATGTGATTTGTACCTTCTCTAAACAATAACAATGATTTCATAATATTCAATAAATAAACAAATCAGTCACATCACTGAATATAATACAGAATGTTAGAATATAATAAAGTTCAATATATAAGATAACTATTCAGACTTTTCAATTGTATCAGATAATTGATTATTAAGTATAACACTCTGATTAGAAAAAGATTCAGATATTGAAACTTTCTGATATGAAGTGAACTCAGTTGAAATATGTAATTGATTTACTATTTCAGTTTTATAAGATAATAAAGACAGTCTTAATCACTCATACATTAATACTGCAGTTAGTCTGATGAGTGTATAACAGTTTATTTACTTATCTTGAGAAGTAGTTGAATCACTTAAAAAGAAATTCAGTCTGAGATAATGCTATAGTATAGGCTATTATTACTGTAAGAAATAAACTGATATATTATTACAGCAAAACTGAACAATCTTTTGCAGAGTACTATACTGTAGCAGCTCTACTAGATTTCTTTCATTGAGTTAATATCTACACTTCTCAAGATTGAACAGAGGAGAAATAAGACTTGTATATTAAATTAATCTGAGACTACTATAATATCAACTATCAGAGATTTGAATAAGCAGATGTTAGAGATATGAAGACAGTGAAATATAATTCTCTAGTAAGTAACAATCTTTGATAACACTTCATATCACATAGAACTATAATACTAACTTTGAAACAGAACTTGCATACATTGATTGCAACTGAAAATCAGGTAAAACTATATACTTATAAAACTGAATTTGACTGCTATCTTCAAGATAATCTGATGAATTTATACATCAAATCAATTCTAGAGTTATGAAAAATTGTTAAGAGTATATATTTAACTGTTGCACTGATGATGTGTGATATTCTGATAATTTCATTAACAGAGGTGAGAATGAAGTGAAAGTTCAACTCAAGCTAAGATATTTATTACTATTACTGAGAACAATTACAAGAAGAAACAATCAAGAAACTCATAATTATAAAACATGAAATTATCAGACAGTTTAATATCTCTGATCACAGAATATCAGAGAAGTGTAGTTTTCATAAGAAAGTGAAGAATAAACTTACACAAGAATGTATTTAGTTGTTTTATAAGTGTTATCAATAATCATTACTAAATTCTGATTATATAAGCAATCACTGAATGAACTGAATGAGACTGAATTTAATCTTCAGTCTCAGTCTCATTCTGATTTTAAAAGAATCATCATCTTTCACAGTTTATTCTGAGAAATTACTCTCATTTCACTGTTCTTGCATTAAATCTGGTCATTTTTCATGCTATTTCTCTCAGAAATGATTCATTTTCAGATTTTTTTAATGCTTGATTCTGGTGAGACTCACATTAAGAAATGTATAAAATCAGATTAAATGAAATCAAATGTGAAATTCATGATCCCGCCGGCCAGTCTATATATTATTAAGTTATCTTTGTAGATTGTTATGTAACAAATTTGAATACTTTTGTATTTCAGAAGACTTCTGAGTGCAATCAGTGCATCTGACAGATTTCTCTTATATCTTATTTTCAGAATGAATACTTTTCACACAGGCTATTACTGAATGAATTATAGCTATTTTAAATAGAAATTCATTTCTATTAACTAGAAACAGATGTTCAATACACTGCCAGAAATATATCTACAGAATTTAAGATGAATAAAAAAGATTTTCTGATGCAGTGAAATCAGTGAATTCTTCACAGTCATAACTATACAAATTGTAAGATAGAGAATATAACAACTTTCTTCAGTGTAGACTGGCTGCTGAGATCATGAATTTCATGTTTGATTCTATTTGATCTGATTTCATACATTTCTTGATGTGAATCCCGCTGAGACTAGTCATTAAAAAAACATGCAAAGTGACTATATATCAGATCTTAAAATGAAACTATGACTTGAAAAAAATAAGAAAGTGATTTCATTTGATTCTATTTAGTCTCATTCTTGACATAAAGTTACTATTTTTAGACATTTTAAGGTTTTTTTTAGACTATTTTTAATTTTTTAAAAAGTAACACTTTTTAGTAACACTTAAATGAGATTTAAAGTCATTTAAAGCAATAAAAATAATTTAAATTGAGAGGTGGAAATCATGGTCTCATTTGAAAAATGTGACAAGAGTAGACAGTAAGTTTCACTGAGACAGTATGAAACTACTATCTAATGATAAAACCATGTAATGAGATCAGTCAAATTAGTAATGAGACTATCAAAAAATCTGGTCCTGATCTCAGACACGGTAACACGGTCAGTCTACTTCAGTGAATATCAAGACAGATATATTCTAATTATATATATTAAAGTATATATTAACTAACTTATATATAAAACTCATAGAAAACTAAATATATTAAAATAGAAATAGATTGTATTGAAAATCTCTACATCACTGATCTGTCTTTCACTGAAAATGTCTCTGAAAATTTGATCTTTTTTCACATCTTCTTCTGCATATCTTTTATCAGATGTGTCTTTTTTACTGTCAGAGTATTTTGAATCATCTCAGCAAAGTCATCTCTGATAATTTACTGATATTCAGAAGTATCACTCATCAGATTTCAGAATATCAGAATATTTTACTATTATAACATAGCTGTGACAGAATTTTCATTTACATCAGTATCATCAAATATTTTGACCTGAGTTGCAAGATTGATATATATCTAGACTAACCGTGTGACCGTGTCTGAGATCAGAATCAGAATATTTGATGATCTCATTATCAATTCAACTGATCTCATTACATGGTTTTAACATTAGATAGTAGTCTCATACTGTCTCAGTGAGACTTACTGTCTACTCTTATTATATTTTTCAAATGAGACCATGATTTTCACTTCTCAATTTAAATTATTTTTATTTCTTTAAATGACTTTAAATCTAATTTGAGTGTTATCAACAAGCTTTACTTTTTAAAAAATTAAAAGTAGTCTAAAAAAAACCTTAAAATGTCTAAAAATAGTAACTTTATGCCAAGAATGGAACTAAATGAGATTAAATGAGATCACTTTCTTAATTTTTCTAAGTCATGATCTCATTTTGAAATCTGATATATAGTCACTTTGCATGTTTTTTTAATAATTAGTTGCAGTGGAATTCATGTCAAGAAATGTATGAGACCAGATCAAATGAAATCAAACATGAAATTCATGGTTCTGGCGGCCAGTCTACATATATCTCTATTTTTCAGAATCAGTTTCTAGTTTTTTAATTTAAAGTTTTCAATTCTATATCTTTAACTAATGAATATTCAACTTATGTTTCACGTATTATTATTCTCACTCAGAGAATTGATTAAAGTTGATAGAACAACTCAACCGCTCCACCACGAACTCGCTCGATTTTTCGAATAAGAACCCGCCGATAGATCCATCGAAAAGCCCTCGATCATACGAGCATTTTGACCCCATCGCCGACCGCATACCCCGTGTGGTGGTGGAGTTATCCAGCCAAACGTGAACCAGACGTTGTTCGAAACTCCTGTGTGGGATTATCCCTCATTCTCCCCTACCACACCACAACCCCGGGCCAAATTGCCATACAAATTGTAAGGTGAAGAGACCTAGCCATATGCGCCAATCTTCTCGATTTTGGAAGATCCCCGATCTGTAATTGTGGAGATATCTGAGGAGCGACCTCCGCGAAAACCCTGTCCATCTTTGATGTTCCAAAACACCAACGCCAAGTCCCACCCTCGTACCGCCCTTCCCAATCTGGCCCATCCCCGGCAGAAAAATACAAAAAGATACCTCGGCGATAATATCAAGCACATAACCAATGGACACTTCTGAAGTGCAACCTCCGCGGTCTGTCTTCAGTGTATCTAGACATCAACACCAAGTCTCACCCTCGTACTACCCCTCTCAATCTGGCCCATCCCCGGCAGAACAATACAAAAAGATACCTCGGCAACAGTATTTGATACATAACCAGCAGACAATGAGTCAACAGAACAAGTCAACAGCACATCAATAACTATAAATTCAGTATACTTCAAGGTCTGACTGAGCCTTTGATCCCTGCACAGTGAGATATATTAAATCTAGTTTTAATATCTCAATATTCAATAGATTCTGCAAGGGATTGAGAACAGCAACACTAGATTTCTATTGAATTTGAGAATTAACTCTGTATTGATATAATCATTGACAAAGTCTTCTATTTTGAGATATAAATAACCAGTTCCTCTACATCCCGCTGGCAATATTTATATTATCATATAGAAACAGACTTATATTCTCTATAATATCAAGACTCTGAAGAGGAAAAGTCTTGATAGAGAGTATACAGTAGTACATATCTTAGCAGTTTCTATCTCATTCTTCTGCAGCAGTTATTGCAAAAAAAAAAGATCTTAGAAATAGTTTTTTACTTCTCTTGAAAAAGTAAGGTGTTTTTCTCTGAATTTTATACAATATTCTTACAAAGAATTAAAAACAGAGTTGTTTTCTGTCATAATTTCATATTCTTTTAAGTAAGAATTACTTTTTCAGTGACTGAAGAGCTTTCATTAATACTTAATTCTTTTTTACACTCTTTATTAACTGGTTTGAGTTATACACTTGTTGTGTGAGGAGAATTGAATGATTTAGAATAAAATTGAATAGTTTTAATCAATTTCTCTGCAAAAAATTGATTTATTTTTTGTCAGTTTTTCTCTTAAAAACTGTCATATCATCTGATTTATTATCAATTGATATCATACTTTTCCTCACTGTATCTCAAGAAAGAGATTATAAAGATTTTATTGATTTATCTTAAAAATCAATTTTAGTTTATTAGATTCTCTTCAAAAATCTAACCTAGTTACTGAACTAGTGTGAAAAAAATCAGGTATTTTATACACAAAAGTCTTTTATTCTTCTTTTGAAACAGTCTGACCAACTTTTCAATTGAAAACAGACTTAGAAATCTCTTAATTGAAACAGTCTGACCAACTTTTCAATTCAAAAGAGTTTAATAAATATCTCAATTGAATCAGTCTGACCAACTTTTCATTGAGTAAGAACAATGAGTTCAAAAGTACACTCAGTTAATGTGAAAAAAGATGCTTTCTCCAATGCTCTTCCTGAGATTGAAATTCTGAAGAGAAGAAAGAAAGAAGAAATAGAGAAACAACAAGTTCTTGAAATACAGAAACTTGAAAAAGCAAGTAAAATTCTTAGAAAGCAGTGTCTGAGTGAGATGAATGAAGAAGTTCTGTTAATTCTTCATGCTCAGGCTAGACAACTACAGCAAGTGATCAAGTTCAAACTTGGAATTTCAAACACAGTTCTAAAAACTTTGAAAATTTCTAATATAATCACTGACTCTTCAGTTTGCTCTTCTTTCTTTTCTACTTCTTCTTCTTCTTCTTCTTTAAATCAGAAGAAAACATATGCTCAAGCAGCTGAATCTGCTGTCTCTAAACCTGCTGTCTCTAAATCTGCTGTCTCAAAACCTGCTCAAAATTCTGAGAAAACTGAGAAGAATACTGCTCATACTTCTATTGATAGAAGAGTGAGGAAAAAAATGCAAAAAGAGAAAAATCTTCAAATCTCCAGAAATAGAAGACTTATTCTCAAAGTCTCAAATCAGGACATCTTGCAGAGAAATAAGCTAAACTCAAATCTCATTTTCAGAATTAGAAATGAAATCAATCAGCAGTTCTTTTCTCAGTTAATGACTGATATTGAAGTTCAAAAACCAGTTATAGCTTCAATTGAGCCATTCTTCTTTGAAAACTCCATCATTCTGATCACAATGCCTGAATTCAGTGCAGAATTCCTTATTCAGAATGAGAATCTCTGGAAATTAGCAGTAGAATCTCTGTTAAACACAATAATTCTATCTGAGAGAGATGAAAAGTGAAGTAAATTCATTCTTCATGATATTCCAGTTGAAATCTTTGACTGTGAGAAAGGAATGCTACTTCTCAAAAATGAATTGAAAGAATATAATTCTATTCAACTGAGAAAAGAGTCTGTATGACTTAATTCAATTGAGTTCAGACAGAGTAGAAGAAATGCCTCTGTTCTAGTGTATACAAAGACACTTGAACAGTCAAGAATCTCTGAAGTAAGAGTAGCAGGTTTGAAAATGAGAGTTCATGAATACAAAGACTCAAGAATGAATCTCAAAGCTCAAACACAGTGTTCAAACTGTCAAAGATATGAACACTTTGCAATCTCTTGTTTTAGAGACTCAAAATGCGCATTCTGTGCTAGAGATCACAAAACTAGTGAGCATAAATGTAAAACATGCTTAAAAAGAGATGAAATATGTCAACATACTCTGCTTAAGTGCTTCAATTGCAAAGAAAAACATGCATCTAGCTCAAAAGAATGTGTATTTGCTTCAAGAACTCAGAAGAACTGGAGAAAAGATGAAGCTCAAAGTGAATCTAAAACTGAAGAGAAAAGTCAAGCTAGTAAATCTGCAACTGTAAGCTTAAAAAGAAGAAATTCTCAACTATCTAGATCTTCAAACTTCAATTCTCCAGCTAAGTGTAAACAGAATTTGAATCCTCAAACTCCTGTTAAGATTAGAGAATTGAGAAATGACTCTGGTGATAAACTAGATATAATGCAAGCAGTTGAGATTCCTACTTTTCAAAATAGTTATAATCTACTATCTGATGATAGGGATTAGATTCTACTCTATCTCTACTCTCTTTTAGTATGAATATACAACAAAAACAACAAAAAAAGTTTAAAAACTCTTCAAAAATCACATTTATTCAAAATAATGTGGATAGAAACTCAAATTGCATTTATTCTTGTCTTCAGATTGTATTTGAACAAAAAGTTGACTTTGTACTTCTTCAAGAACCAAACTTTGATACTGAGCAAAAGTACATTATTTCTCATTCAAGCTATTACTGCTTTCTTCCTGAAAAATCTGAGATAAAATCAAGAGTAGTGATCTATGAGAGAAAAAGATCAAGATATCAATTTAATTTGAGATTTGATATCATATCTGACTCTGATATTCTAGTGAGTGATATTATAGATAAAGAGAATGAGTTTGATACTATTCAACTTATAAATATCTATAATGAAAAGTCATTGAAAGAAAACAACAATATCTGGACAATTGATAGAGGATTTTTAAATATAACTTTCTTAAAAAACTCTATAATTGCAGGAGACTTCAATGCACATCATCCCTGATGAAACTCAGAGTGCACAAGAGTAGTAAGAGCAGATAAACTGGTTGAATGAACTTTTGAGCATTTAATAGATTTAGTTAACAAGTCTGATCAACAAACATTCTTTAGAAAAGACATGAAACAGAAATCTATTATAGATCTAACTTTCATATCACAAAATCTAATTGAAAAAAGACTTATAAACTGATTTATTGATTCAAATGAAACCTCAGGATCAGATCATGAAATCATTCAATTTGATATTGAACTGAGTGAAAAACAAAGAAGTGAAAATCCTCTTCTCTCTAATCAGTATAACTTTGAAAAAGCTGATTGAAAAGCAGTTGAAGAAAGAGTAAAACAGCTGAAATCTGAAAGACAGAGTGAGCTCTATTGAAATTAAAGTCAAGATATCTCAAATGAAATGCTTAAGAATAGAGTAAAGCTGATTACATCTATTCTTCTAACAAGTATTGAAGAAAATATTCCAAAGAAAAAGTCTTCTGAGTATTTCAAACCTTGATGAAATGAGAATATCACTTCTAAAAGAAAGCAATTAGCCACTGCTAAGAGAGATTGAAAGAATAACTTAATATCTGATGAAGAGTTCAAAGCTATTTGAAATGAATATTTTTCAGATATTAAAAAAGCCAAAACAGATTGCTGGAACAAATTTCTTGAAGAAGCATAAGAAAAAGAAGTTTTTAAAGCCTTCAACTATACTAAAACAAGAAGTGTAGCAAAGCTTTCAACCTTAGAATATGAATTTCAGAATGAATTGTATACAGCAAACTCTTTTGAGAAAAAATGTCAAGCTTTTATGAGAATTCTCTTTCAAAACTCATCACATTTAGAAGAGGAGAATATGTCATTTCATGAATATATTGATGAAAATAACTGGGAATGGCCTGAGCTTACATGTGATGAACTAGAGTCAGCAATATTCTCAAGTTCAATTAAAACTGCTGCAGGGCCTGATTCAATTAATCATTTAATTATTCAAAACACATATTCCTACTTGAAGAATGAATATTTTGAGCTCTTTTTAAATCTCTTAAAAAATGGTTATCATCCTGAATACTGGAGAGAAGCTACTGGAGTAATCCTTGCAAAACCTAATAGAAAAGTGTCAATTTCTAAGTCATATAGAGTAATATCTCTGTTGAACTGTTTGAGAAAAGTTCTAGAAAAGATAATAGCTACTAGATTATCTTTTATAAGCTCTATTAGTGATTCTCTTCTATTTAATGAACAAATGAGAGGTAGAAAACAATGTTCTGCAATTAACACTGTTCTCTCAGTTATTCATGATATTCAAGTAGCAAAGCATGAAGGCCTGATCTCAACTGCAGTTTTTATTGATATAAAAGATGCATTTGATCATGTTTCAAAGTCTAAGATGATTCAAACTTTGAAGATGTTAAAACTGTCACTTTCTCTAATAAAATGAGTTAATTGTTTCATGTCTAAAAGAATTATACAACTATTCTTTGATGGAAGAAAACAAGATAAAACTGAGATAAAAATAGAAGTATCACAAGGATCTCCAATCTCACCTGTTTTATTTGCAATATACACTGCATATCTGTTCAAGAATAGAGAGATGAAAATAGTGAGATCTTCAAGTTATGTAGATGATATTGATCTACTCTACAGTTCAAAGACAATCAAAGAGAATTTAGAAGTGATTGAGAAAGCAGCAAAGAAAATCTTTGTTAGAGCAGATATCAATCTAATTCAATTTGATATGAATAAAACTGAGTTAATTCACTTTTTTCCCAGATTTAATGAGAAAGAACTAAGTCTAACTCTTTTGAATAAAGAGATTAAACCCAGTTTGAATGTCAAATGGCTAGGAGTATGGTTAAACTCCAAGTTGAATTTTAAATATCATATTCAACAAAAAATCATCAAGGCAGAGAGACTACTGAATAGTATAATCAGACTATTAAATACTGAGAGAGGTCTATTCTTTCAGACTATGAGACAGTTATACATAGCCTGTATTACCTCAGTAGCTGATTATGAAGTTCAAGTTTGATAAAACAATCAAGATAACTTCACTGAACTCTTTCAAAGTTTACAAAACAGAGCTTTGAGAAGAATACTGAGAGCATTCAAATCATCTTCTATTAAAGCAATGGAAATTGAAGCTTCAATTTCACCTTCTGCTATTCAATTTGAAAAGGCCTGTATGAACTATGCTCTGAGAGTCATGAAGATGAGCTCAAACCATATAATCAGAGAAAGAGTCTCTTCTTCATTTTCATCAGTTAACTCAGGAAATGAACTGGATTGAAACAGATTTCTTGATTGAAATGAGAATAATGCTTTAAAGAAAATGCCCTCTCAACTGTATAGACTATGTTCACTTATTAAGAATCAATTTTCTTCATTAAATGTTGAGAAAATTGATCATGAGAAAATATCTCTCTGAAGAGAAAAGCTGAAATCTCTCATAGACTTACAAATAAGTGAACTATCTAAAGAGAGAGAATATGAACAGCATTTGAAGAAGATCTCTACAATCAATATAAAAGACTCTATTCTGATTTACTCAGATGACTTAAAAATGAGAATTTGAATAGATTAGGTGCAGGCATTGCTTATACTGAAGATAATATCAATTTTATCTCAGATTTCTGAAATTTAGGCAGTGAATCTGAAGTCTTTGATGCTGAACTATTTGCAATAGTGAAAGCTTTCAAACTCATTGAAATAAAATCTCATAAAAGAGGAAATAGTTTGAAAGAGGTATGAATATTCTCTGATAGTCAAGCTGCTTTAAAAAGACTTAGAAATAGTCAGATTCATAATGATTAAATGAATCTTGAACTGATTTTAAACTCTGTTTTGAAAATTCAAAAGAGAAGAACATCAAAACTGATAATTCATCTACATTGAGTTCCTGCTCATATGAATATTCATGGCAATGAATTGGCTGATTCAGCTGCAAAAAAGAGTTCAGAATTAAGCAGATCTATTCAAAAAACAGTGTCCTGGTCTTTCATAAAGAGAAAGATAAAAGAATCTTGTTTAAACAAGTGAAATGAAAGCTGGCAGAAACAAAAGAAGAGCATACATTATTCAAGATTTGAGATAAAATCAAAGTGGAAATCTTGTTCAATTAAATGTAAAAAGAAAATATTCTCATTCATAATTCAGCTAAAACTAGGACATGGTTATTTCAAATCCTATATACAAAGATTTGATGATAGATTTGATTCAACAGAGTGCTCATTCTGCAATGTGAATGAAAATCCTGAGTATATTGTAATACATTGTGCATTATACAATAGTCTCAGAGTCAGATTAAAGAAGAAGTATGATTTAAATCAATTAAATATGAGATTCTTATTCTCAACTGAGACAGGAATTAAATACTTAATAGACTTTCTATCAGAAACTCAAGCAGCTACAAGAAAATGGCTGAATTCAGAAGTATCTGAATATGAAGAGGCGGAAATTGATTAG
>NW_003101667.1:1204470-1242455 GCF_000003855.2 Blastomyces gilchristii SLH14081
CTGCATATCGCATCTCTGAGATGACTACAGCGTATAATACGTGGCTCACTAGATATAGGATAAACCCCGAGACCTATAGGGTCTCAGGTAGATGTCATAGTCTCTGACTGCATACATCTATAATTGAAGAATAATAATAATAATAATGATTAAAGTTGATAATTCTCTGCACTCAGTAAAAAACCAGAAAGAACTTTTCAGTGATAAATGAATCATACAAGTATTTAAAGATGATTAATTCTTTATAGCAGTTATATAATCTGATTACTACTGAACTTTCTCTACTCTTTATCTTCTTCTATTAAATATAATTCTATATTAATAAATGATTAGCTAAGTTGATCAAAAAAAAATTTAATATCTTTCTAAAAAGTTTCAAATTCTTCTAAGATATCTCACTAAAAAGTTAATATATTTGTTAAAATCTAATACTACTTATCTTCATTTCTTTGTAAGTTTAGAACTTTCATATTTTAATTACATTTAGCATTATTGTTCTGCTAAATGAAAAGATGTATGATATTTTATTCTTTATTTTTATCACACTTGTAACTGTTCAATTCAAATTATCTTTATTAAAAGCCCCGGTGGCCGAATGATTAATGCGGCCACCTGGTAGCGCCTTGGCGTGGGAAATCAAGGCGCGTGAGTTCGAAACCCGCAGGGAATACATTAAATCCGAAACTCAAGCACCTTAGATTTCTAATAAATACAGAGGTGTACAAATCACTTCAATGAATCGCTCTATGTTCCTGGGCTGAGAAGTTATTATCGCATGTATCTAATTGTCACTTCTTTGTATTTTCCTATGTTCTTGTTATCTTGACATGGTCTCAACACCTGTATTTCCTCCTGTATAATCAACACTTGACCTGTATTTAACATCATGCAAGAACTCATTATAAGCTTCGCTTGCATATGAGTATAATGAAAGAATAATAATAATGATAATAATAATAATAATAATATCTTTATTGAAAGAAAGAAAATACATTTATTTTATCTTCAGACACAGACACTGCTCTGTTAGCTGAATTTTCTTCTTATACATTTCTACATCTGAATACTAAGTTCAGTGATACCTTTTTAACAGACTGTTTAATATCAGTGATAAGTTTAACTTCTTCTCATCTGACTGATATTTATTATTGCTGTTATTATATTTCTTGTATATTCAGATATATCAATATCAGATTTCTGTTAAAATCAGTAATTTATCTCATTAAACCTATTAGATGAGAGAGTTCAGAGAGATCTAGTAGCATAGAATTCATAATAATATTCATTTTCAGAATCTTGATAGAACTCTAGTAAATTTGCAATATGAATTTCAGCAAATTATAGAAATATAGTAGTTTAATTCTTAATATTAAATTAATATAGATTGTTACTGATTGCAGCTCTTATTATTATTATTATTATTCTTCAATTATAGATGTATGCAGTCAGAGACTATGACATCTACCTGAGAACTTTAGTTCTCAGGGTTTTTTCTATGTCTGTAAAGTTAACTATTGTACATTCATCAATTTCAGATATGCAAAATCAGAAAATTCCAGCTCAGAATACAAAAACTGTTTACAAATTGCAGTGTTTTAACATCTTTTAATACTTTGAAACCATTTGACAATATCATGACAAAAGAAAAGAGAGAAAGAACACAGTCTCAAAGATAGACACATTAAATAGATAGATAGAAAGAAATTGAAAGAAAAAGATACAGAAAAAGATAAAGTAAAGAGAGACTATAACAAAATAAATTATTAAAAGAGAGTGTATAGCTGTTTTAACAGACTATATCTGATTGATTTCCTCCTCTTCATATTCAGATAATTCTGAATTTAGCCATTTTCTTGTAGCTGCTTGAGTTTCTGATAGAAAGTCTATTAAGTATTTAATTCCTGTCTCAGTTGAGAATAAGAATCTTATATTTAATTGATTTAGATCATACTTCTCTTTCAATCTGGCTCTGAGACTATTGTATAATGCACAGTGCATTATAATATGCTCAGAGTTCTCATTTGTATTGCAGAATGAGCATTCTATTGAGTCAAATCTATCATCAAATCTTTGTATATAAGATTTGAAATAGCCATGTTCTAGTTTCAGCTGTATTATAGATGAGAATATTTTCTTTTTACATTTAATTGAACAAGATTTCCACTTGGGTTTTGTTTCAAATCTTGAATAATGTATACTCTTCTTTTGTTTCTGTCAGCTTTCATTTCACTTGTCTAAACAAGATTCTTTTATTTTTCTCTTTATAAAAGACCAGGACACAATTTTTTGAATAGATCTGCTTAATTCTGCACCCTTTTTTGCAGCTGAATCAGCCAATTCATTGTCATGAATATTCATATGAGCAGGAACCCAGTGCAGATGAATTCTCAGCTTTGATGTTCTTCTCTTTTGAATTTTTAAAACAGAGTTTAAGATCAGTTCAAGATTCATTTGATCATTATGAATCTGACTATTTCTAAGTCTTTTTAAAGCAGCTTGACTATCAGAGAATATCCATGCCTCTTTCAAACAATTTCCTCTTTTATGAGATTTTATTTCAATGAGTTTGAAAGCTTTCACTATTGCAAATAGTTCAGCATCAAAGACTTCACATTCAGAGCCTAGATTCCAGAAATCTGAGATAAAATTAATATTATCTTCAGTATAAGCAATGCCTGCGCCTAATCTATTCAAGTTCTCATTTTTTGAGCCATCTGAATAAATCAGAATAGAGTCTTTTATATTGATTGTAGAAGTTCTCTTCAAATGCTGCTCATATTCTTTCTCTTTTGATAGTTCACTTATTTATAAGTCTATAAGAGATTCAAGCTTTTTTCTCCAGAGAGATAACTTCTCATGATCAACTTTTTCAATATTTAAAGAAGAAAATTGATTTTTAATCAGAGAGTATAGTCTGTACAGTTGAGAAGGCATTTTCTTTGAAGAATTATTTTCATTTCAATCAAGAAATCTATTCCAATCCAGTTCATTTCCAGAGTTAATTGATGAAAATGAAGAAGAGACTCTTTCTCTGATTATATAATTTGAGCTCATCTTTACAACTCTCAGAGCATAGTTCATACAGGCCTTTTCAAATCTAATAGCAGGAGGAGGAATTGAAGCTTCAATTTTCATTGCTTTAATAGAAGATGATTTGAATGCTCTCAGAATTCTTCTCAAGGCTCTGTTTTGCAGACTTTGAAAGAGTTCAGTGAAATTCCCTTGATTATTTCACCAAACTTGAACTTCATAATCAGCTACTGATGTAATACAGGCTATATATAACTGTCTCATAGCCTGGAAGGATAGACCTCTCTCTGTATTTAATAGTCTGATTATGTTGTTTAATAGTCTTTCTGCCTTGACAGTTCTCTGTTGAATGTGATATTTAAAATTCAACTTGGAGTTTAATCATACTCCTAATCATTTGACATTTACACTGGGTTTAATCTCTCTATTTAAAAGAGTTAGAGATAGTTCTTTCTCATTGAATCTAGGAAAGAAATGAATTAACTCAGTTTTATCCATATCAAATTGAATTTGATTGATATCTGCTCTAACAAAGATTTCCTTTGCAGCTTCTTCAATTACTTTCAAATTCTCTTTGATAGTTTTTGAGCTGTAGACTAGACCAATATCATTCACATAACTCGGAGATTGCACTATTCTCATATTTCTATTTTTGAATAGATATGCAGTGTATATTGCAAATAAAATGAGTGAGATTGAAGACCCCTGTGGTACTTCTATTTTTATCTCAGTCTTGTCTTGTTTCATTCCATCAAAGAAGAGTTGTATAATTCTTTTAGACATAAAACAGTTAACTCATTTTATTAGAGAAAGTGGCAGTTTTAATATCTTCAATGTCTGAATTAACTTTGACTTTGAAACATGATCAAATGCTCCTTTTATATCAATAAAAACTGCAGTTGAGACCAGACTCTCATGCTTTGCTATTTGAATATCATGAACAACTGAGAGAACAGTGTCAATTGCAGAACACTGTTTTCTACCTCTCATTTGTTCACTGAATAAAAGAGAATCACCTATAGAGCTTATAAAAGATAGTCGAGTAGCTTGCAGCTCTTATTAATATATCTCTTTTCAGTAATTCAATCTCATCTCTTTATTTTATCAATACTGCTCATTTACTTCATTTATATCTTTTCAACTATATAACTTTTTTCTATAAATTATATCACAAAGTAAAATGTTGTGTCTGTTTAATTAAAATCTGAAACACTATCTGCTATCTATCTCTAGATAAGAATCTGAGAATAATTAATTGAAATTTCAATATCAGAGCTCTTCTTTTTCAGAAACTACAAATGAAGATTTTACTAACAGTGATTCAGATAATGATACTCTCAGTGAAGAAGTATTACTATTTTTAGTAAGTTTATCACTTTTAATATCTCTATTATTATAAAAATTAACATTGTCTAAAGACAGAGTCATATAATGAGAATGCTGCTGATAATATTAAGCATATTAAGTGACTTTTGAAAGCAGCTGCTGAGAAGAATATTTCTGAAAATGATAATTAAGAGAATTCTGATAAGTTAGTTACTGATAATATTGAAATATCAGCTGCTAATGCAATTACTATTACTATTACTGATTAATTTATTAATTCTGATTTAGTAATTGATATATCTTATAAACATAGTAACTTTGAAATGAATTTATTTATTCTGACAATGAGATTCTGAACTGAAGAGTCAGATATTTCTCAAAAAAACTACAAATCATTAATATAAATTCTGCATTTATTGAAGAATATATCACTGATAAGTCTGCTCTCAGAAGATCTCTCAACTCTGAAAAAGTAATACAGAGTATAATTTCTGATTTTATCAGTTAAGAAAACCTCAATTTCAATAGTATTATTAATACAAATATCAACTCTGAGTTCTGCTCAGAAAAATCTCACTGAATTCTTTATAAGATTACTCTACTTTTAAAATCTGATTCTCTTGATATCTGCTCTTCTCAAATCCTCAACTTTTCAGTGACAAATGTATATAGAAATAACAGAAATTGTCAACAATCTCACAGAGTTATAATAATCTCACAGTTGAGAGAGCTCTGTTAAATATTATTTCAGTAAATTCATCTGATATTTATTAATAAATAAACCTATTTTTTCTTCTGATTTTATTTGATATCAGTATGAGAATCTTGAATGCTACTATAAATTAAGATTGAATAATATATCTTATATTGAGAGAGTGCATTTTATCAGATATAATTACTGATATTCAGATATGAGATTTTATATAATAGTTCTGAAAGTTTAAGAAGCTATTCACTATACTTCACAGACTATACAAAGATTATTATTTTTAAATTCATTATTTAGTCTCTTTAAAATAATCACAATGAAGAATGAGATGAAATATATCTTAATTACTCAAGTTCTTAATTAACTTAATATTTATATAAATATAATATTTAAATCAGGTTCTGATCTGCTGATATATAAGAGTTAAGATCAGTATTTTCTTTATCAGATTATAAGAACTAAAACTGAGATAATTGAGATATAACTATATTATAAATCTTTACTAATTCAGACTGAGTTAAAAATTACAGTATATAAATAAAATCTTTTAAAAAGTATATTTTACTCTGATATATAAGTTATTTCTCTGTCATATTAATTATTTATTAATGAATTTAATTTATATCAGAATATATACTGAAGCTTAATAAGTTTTTATTAAATTTCTGCACTGAGTGCTGTTAAATGCTCAAAGTAAAACTGTGTTTTTACTCTAATTTTTAATCTTTATAGTATCAATTTTTCTGACACAGTTACTATATTATTATATAACTTATCTATATTGAATTGTAAGAGAGTTATAATGAATATTAATGAAAAAAAGATAAGAGTAATTACATCTTATATTACATTTCTTAAAGATATACTACAGTAAAATAATAATACAGAAATCAAAGAATTAACTGTAAGAAAATCATGCTGAAGCTGCTTTATTAATGATAAAAATTGACTGAATCTGAACTATAATCTATATAATCACAGCTGATTTCATTATTATATATAATATCTTCAGTCTAAACTGAATGACCTGCTGAATCTCATATATAGAGAGTAAATATATTAAGAGTAGAGTATAATAGCACAGACAGTATCTTTTTTTTAAATATATTTAAGTTTAATTTTGATCTTTTTTTTTCTTCTGATTTATATTATAGTAAGTTCATTAAAATATTAGAAATTTCACACTTATTACTGATTTACTCTGTTTTATTATTATATAATCAGTTAGAATTAGACTGGCCGCCGGGACTATGAATTTCACATTTGATCTCATTTGGTCTGGTCTCATACATTTCTTGGCGTGAATCCCGCTGGGACTGGCTATCAAATAAACATGTAAAGTGACTATATATCAGATCTTAAAATGAAACCATGACTTGAAAAAAATGAGAAAGTGGTTTCATTTGGTCCCATTTAGTCTCATTCTTGGCATAAAGTTACTATTTTTAGACATTTTAAGGTTTTTTTTAGACTATTTTTAATTTTTTAAAAAGTAACGCTTTTTGGTAACGCTCAAATGAGATTTAAAGTCATTTAAAGCAATAAAAATAATTTAAATTGAGAAGTGGAAATCATGATCTCATTTGGAAAATGTGACAAGAGTAGACAGTAAGTCTCACTGGGACAGTATGAGACTACTATCTAATGTTAAAACTGTGTAATGGGATCAGTCGAATTGGTAATGAGACTATCAAAAAATCTGGTCCTGGTCTCAGACATGGTCACACGGTCAGTCTAGTTAGAATACTTCTGAATATTATAGATATTTTCTTTTTCTTATAATTAGAATTATTTACAGTTACTGATTATTTATCTTAAAAAGTATTAACTTCAGAAGTATATCTGAGTTTTAATTATTATATCTCTTATCTTACAGTGTAAGCTCAGAGAGAAATGACTTAGTTCAGTAATTAAATAGATTATTTCTATAATATTTTTAACAGTAAATTAATTACTTATTAATCTTATTATTCAGATCTATACAGCTATTATAAGAAGTAATAGTCTATTAATATCTCAATTATTAAGAGAAAATGATTCTGAAGTGACTTATTAAATTATACTGAGAGCTTACTAATAACTATAATTTCTTATTAAAGTAGTAGTCAGAGTAGTAGTGATATTTCAGTTATCTTAAGCTAATTCAGTTATTAGTTATCAGTCATTCTCTACTTTAACTATAAGCACTGTTATCACATATATCTCTCTATATATTAAAGAAAAACTAACTTTTCCGTGTAAAAAACACTGTAACATGACCTCACATAATCTTATATACATCTCATTAAAAATTCATGAATATGTAGTAATATCTGTCAATTGTATCACTTTATCTACTCTCTATTATTATCACTGCCTTTAATGCTTTGTAGCACTCTCTATTACTTTTACTTCATATCTTTACTCTTATCTTATCACTTACTCTTATTATCTCTATCACTTTTATCATCTCTATCATCTCTATTATCTCTATTATCTCTATCATTATTACTGTCTCTATCATCTCACAGCCTCTTCTATTACTTTTACTTTATATCTCTACTCTCATCTTATTACTCACTCTTATCATCTCTATTATCTCTATCATCTCTATTACTATCACTGTCTCTATCATCTCATAGCTCTCTCTATTACTTTTACTTCATATCTCTACTCTTATCTTATCACTCACTCTTATCATCTCTATCATCTCTACTATCTCTATTATCTCTATTATCATCACTGTCTCTACTGTCTCACAGCTCTCTCTATTACTTTTACTTCATATCTCTACTCTTATCTTATCACTCACTCTTACTACTTCTATTATCTCTATTATCTCTATTATTATTACTGTCTCTATTATCTTACAGTACTCTCTATTACTTTCACTTTCTATCTCTATTCTTATTTTATTATTCTATCTCTCTTTTATTATCTCTATTATCTCTCTTACTTCTATCATCTCTATTATCTCTCTCTATTATCTTTTTTACTCTCTAGTCTCTCTATTATTATTATTATCTCTACTACTCTACAGTCTCTTCTATTACTTTTACTATCTCTACTTCTCTCTTACTATCTCTATTATATTTTAATCTCTGTATTTATAGTATATACTGCTAAATACTCTGTATTAAAATCTTATATAATGTTATATATATCTCTTTGAATTTATAAATGAGATTGAATAGCTGACTCTGCAGTCTGTACAGCTCTGATTAATCTGATAATAGTGATAGAGATAATACAGAGTGAAAGAGAGTAGTAGAAGAAGTAGAGATAATAATGATAATAATAATAATAAGAGAGTAGAAAGTAAAAGAGATAAAAAGAGTGATAACAGTGAATAGAAATAGAGAATGAAAGTGATAAAGAGAGTTATAAGATGATAGAGATAGTGATAATAATAAAGAGAAATTACAGAGTGATAGAGACAGTAATAATAATAGAGAAAGTAGAGATAATAAGAGAAGAGTAGAGATAGAGAGATAAAACTAATAGAGAGAGCTGCAGAGTAATAGAGACAGTGATAATAATAGAGAGAGTAGAAGTGAAAGAGATAATAAGAGAATAGAGATAGAAAGTTATAAAGTGATAGATACAGTGATAATAATAGAGAGAGTAGAGAGTGAAAGAGATGAAAGAGATAATAAAAGATAATAAGAGATAATCTGAGAGAAGAGTAAAAGTAATAGAGAGACTGCAGAGTAGTAGAGATAATAATAATAATAGAGAAAGCAGAGAGTAAGAGATGAAAGAGATAGAAGAAGTGATAGAGATGATACAGAATAATACAGAGTAAAAAAGAGTGATAGAGAGAGAGAGTAGAAGTGATAGAGATAATAATTATAATAAAGAAAGTAGAGAGTGAAGAGAGTGAAAGAGGTGAAAGAAATGAAAGAGATGAAAGAGATAGTAAGAGAGAGATAGAGAGTGATCTGAGAAAAGAGTGAAAGTAGTAGAGAGACTGCGAGGCGGTAGAGACAGTGATAATGATAGAGAAGATGAAGAGTAAGAGGTAAAAGAAGTAGAAGAAGTAATAGAGATGATATAAGATAATACAGAGTGAAAGAGAGTAATAGAAGAAGAGAGTGATAGAGACAGTAGAGATAATAATAATAATAGAGAGAGTAGAGAGTAAGAAGTGAAAGAGGTAATAAAGAGAGAGTAGAAAGTGATTGAGAGAGAGAGTGAAAGTAATAGAGAGAGCTGTATAAGCAGAAAAGCAAGTATAAGTGAGTATTTAATACTTATCAGTAATTATATAAAAAAAGTGAAACTTATATAATATATAAAGAGACAGCTGAATATATATATTAATTTATACTATATTAAGTAGATTAAAGAATATATAGTATTTAATAACTATAATATTCTGATAAAAGAGAATAAGTATCAAGACTATAAGAATCTAGTGCAGTGAATAAATTATTAAAATATAGAAAAAACACTACTCTTATAGAAGAGTTTTTACTGAACTTTATAACTAATATTAAGAGATTTCTTTAACAGCTCTGATATACATCTAATACAGAAGATTTAAGATTTATATACAGTTTATTCAGTACTATTTAATAATCTACTGAAAATAAATAAAGAAGCTGAAGATAAGAATAATAATTTACTAAACTACTCTATTAAGTTAAAGTTAATAAAAGATTACATTACTTTAAAGATTTTTAATCATCTATTATTAAATAAAATATCAGAGAAAGTTAGTATATAATTTATAAATCTCTTCAAGCTTGAATTACTTTATTTATTTCTTAATAAGCTATAAGAATTCTATAATACTGATTAAAATAAATTCTTAGTTTTAAAATCAGATTACTGTTCAATACTTTTCTATAATAAGTTAATATTCTCAGTTCAGTATATCTATTTAATTAATTAATTAATTAATTAATCAGTTATATAAATCAGAGATTATATTCACTGAATCTCTCTTATAAAAGAGAATATTATTCAATATCAGAGAGCAGAGCTTAGTCAGATTATAATTATATTTATTTATAAAATAAAAAAAGTTAAGTGAATTTTTTTTACACTTATTTCTCTTTATTATATTATACATAATTATCTACTGAATCTGCTGATTTTACAAGAGAATTCTGATAATTACACTATTATCAGACTGCTGATAGTTTGAAAAACAGTATTATATAATATTTTAATACAGAATAGTAATAAAAATAATAATTATTTAATATATAAGTCTCAGATAATAAGATATTTACATTATAATTAAAATATTTTATTTCTTTAAATAAATAGTTAATAAATAGCAGCTGAGTAATAGATAACTAGCTTAATAGTATATTAATTTTATTAACAGAACAGTATATAGTGTTTTATAGTATCTTAGTAGTATTTTAATAATAACATCTATTAATTACACAGTTACTGAGTAGTATTATAATAATGTTAGAAAGTTCTGCACTGTCTCAACATTATCTTGATATTTAATATTCAGTGATGTGTTGCTGAATATAATAATGAAACATGTGTTATAATCAGTGATACATGACACAGATGAAATGATGAATTCACAGTGTAATCACTGTAAATTAACTCTATGTTCTTCCCGTATGATAGCTATATATATATTACATATGAGATCACGTGTAGGCGGAGCGGTCGCTATGGCAACGCCACTGAGGCGGACGCTACAATATATTCTCTAACAACTAAACGTAAACAAGTCACAAAGTTAAGAAAGAAGTCAATTTTAATAAAATTATGTCAATAACTACACTTACCTCTTCTGATAAAATCATTCTTTCAGTATGTTCATTCTTGAACAAATGAGCAGGAATGAGTAATCTTCAAGATGAGATTGATTTTCAGTCAATTTTCATATTGAGTTGATCAGGCTTTCAAATAAATTAACCTCTTGTGTGGCAGGAACTGAACTCATGCTAGTGTCACAGTCATAATAGAAGTGTAAAATCCATTGATTATCTTCATCAGAGACTTAATTAATCAGATTCAATGACTCTCTTCACAATAAGCAGAAGAGAGAGATGGCTTAAATTCATCAGATGAATAACAAACCTCATCATAATCAAGGTGAAGTGATCAATTCTGTTTTTTTAATTAATTGTTGTGCAGCAACATATAGTATCCAAGGTTAATGACTTCATTTCTCATCCGAGAAATTGAATGAGTTGCTCCACATAGTCAATGATGAGAGAAGAGAGAAATCGTCAAGAAGCGTGATTGATAAGGAATTTGAAAATAGTTATTTGCAGTATAAGTGAACTGAGTAGAGAGCTTTTGACATTTGATACTGATGCAGATGATTCCATGATAGAAACATCGTACATTTCAATGATGAATATTCTCTTTGGCAAAAAATAGCCCATCTCATCCCACCCGGCACGCACAGCTTATCCAAAGAGATAGGGTGAGAAATGGGATAATATGCTCCTAATCCACTGGTAAATGGCCATCCTGTCACGACTTTCAGGTCAGATGTCGCTCTTGAATGAGGTATGTAGGTACGTAGACTGGAAGCAGGAAGGTTGAGATAAAGGCATGGAAAGTGATTTTCGTTGTTTTGATTCAATGATTCAGTTACGTAGAGCTGGGGGAGGCTGGTGGTTTTCGCAGCAAAGGTCTACTACCCTGGGATTCTCGAGTTTTGCGGTGGCTGTGTCTCAAGCTAGTTATTACCAACCTTGGAAGGCCAAGAGTTCCCGCTGCCAAGACCCGGGCGGGGCAAAAGTCGTGCCAAGAGAAAGCTTGTTATTTTCTCTGGTGTTTGCTTTTCGCGTATTACGCACAGGATTTATTTAGTTATGAACATCAATAACAGATTGGGGATATAAGATGATGAGCTTAGAACTTTTCACAATTATGATTGTGATTGTAGGATGGCCCTTTCGACTTCTCTCCCTCTTATTCAAAACTTTAATCTGTGCCGATGCTCGATGCTTGCTTGGGTTGGGTTGCAACAGCAAACTATTTTTACTAATTTTCTCACTCTCCTCTAAAAATGACGCACCTATAAATTGGAACCTGAACCTGTCGGCGGCAGTTACAGTACTTGTACGGAGTATTATTTACAGCAAAAGGACAAGGACGCCTAGATCTAGGCCGTTGAATCTATCACTGTATAATAATAATAATAATAATAATAATAATAATAATAATAATAAGCCGTCAGAAACGTATCCAGCAAATCGGCAAAGGGCAGCCGGAACCTAGATCGATACACACCGCGAGCTGTCCAAATATCCAAATTGCGGGTGGGGCAAACAGAAACAAGATCTCGCGCCTCCTGATTGGCTTCCTTTTTGGCTGTTTTGCTAGTTATGGCTGGATACTTGACGTCATAGCTAGATAGAGCCTTGCTGATACCATATCATACCAAAAATATCATTACTCACCCAAAGATACACACGAGGTTCGCGTATGTGCAATACAGCATTGTCACATATCTCTACTCTACCCTCTACCCTACCCATACGCTTATCTGAGAATATATTAATACTAGATGCTTAAGATGAGAAAAACGAAATTCCACTTTCTACCTATCTTCTTCACCGCACACAATCTTAAGCTTGAGTGTTATTTTTACTTTCTATGAGGTTCCGAGGTTTTTCCAGCCTATCTAGAATTTTAACTAAAGAATTTTACTCCCAAAATCCATCATTGGCGTGCCGACTGTCCCGAATAGTGCGGGATTAAAAAATATTTTTTTCTTCCTTCTCCTTCTTATCTTCTGAGCCTTCTGGTTTATGTAAGACCCCTGATGAGTGGCCTGAGATATTCCCTTATTGGTCCAATAGTTCTCAAGTTGTTTAATCGCTAGAGTCGAGTCCATTTCTTCTTTTTCCCTTCTATTGCATCGATTTTTTCTCTTCTACCATGCATGGGGGTTGATAGTAGTTGTATTTTTCATTTCCCTTGAAGGTTCACCATTCAGCTTATACGCACACCTGCATTGCTTTGATAGCTTCGAGAATATTCTGAAACTCAATATCTTGATGTAGTTAACTAATAGCGCATATGAGCGAGGGGAGAATTGATTCTCTCCCGCTATGCATTTCCAGTCTACTACTCTTTCTATTCCCAGCTGCCGGTAATTGGTAAGCGCTCGGGTATAATCCGTACCAGAGGAATACGCGTGGTCTGACAGCTGGGAAACACAGAACGTACAGCGTAGAGTAAAAATGACCATACCACACCAGAACACGGTTTTACAATCTCAAAAATACGCTCAAATACCAAACAAAGCTTGACCAGACGCTAGTGTATTTTAAGCAGCGCGCTAGCGCCAACCTCGTCCATCCGCTTTTTTGTCCCCTCGTCAGCCTCCTCTTCATTTCTTCTTCCTTTTCTCTCCCTCTGCATCATCGTCAGTCTACCAATCGTCCTCTGTGCCTTAGACTTCCAGCTCTCCCTCTACCTCCCTCTCCCCTCTGCCATCGACGCGGTCCTGATCCGTTGTCTACTTCAATTCCCGCCCTACTTTGTAAGTATAGCTTTCCGTGCCCGCAACAGACAAGTGCTGTTCAGAAATTCAAAGCGGACGGGTTACTTCTCTTTAGATCCTCCTAACATCATATCCTCCTGTAAGCACTGATTCAAGGAGCTCCCTTCTTTGCCAGTCAAGGATAATGGGATCTTGGAAACATCGACTGGCGCAGACCCGGAATACCCGCATATTGTTTCTTTGAGTTGCCCACGGCCACTGAGATAGAGAGTGCTAATATATCCGAACTATCTACCCTCGTAGGGATCCATCATTTAACCAGCTCACGCAAAGAGCGGAATATATAACACATAACCAGCCACAATGCCTACTCTCAGTTTAATGACCCGCGATGAGGCTGTTCATCGGCTCGCCAAAAGAAACAACTGGGCTGCCGAAAACGCCGGTGTCATGTTGGTTTTCTGCATTCTATTCGTCATCGCCGTTGGTCTGATAATTCTCGCCGTCTACCGATGGAATCTGCGGCGCAAGGCTGCACGTGGGGGTCATTAAATCGAGTTTTATCGGGGTAGGTGAAGAGCCGTTGCTGGCGCGGTGTGAGGATGTTAGTTGGTCGTGGATTCAACGTGAGTGGAACGAGGTGTACATGGGAGCTGGTTGAGATGCGGAGCTGGAATTTGTACGTGGCCGGTTGCCTCCCTTAAAAAAAATAGAAAAAAAAAATCCGAAGACGAACAACATATCCCCCTTTTTCGCCAATCCCAATCCCAGATGCCACCTTGGGAACATATTGGGCAGTGAGCAGCTCCAGTTGCGGTTTCTATCTAAGGGGGCCAATCTGTAATTCGAACCCTCGCAATCCATATTCCAGTCCGCGGAGCTATGGCAACATTGGTCTTTATGGGTCGGATTGGAAAAGACAAAATCCCTGCTATGGCTGGCATGGTTGCGATTGCGGGGCGCGCACAAGCTGCTTATTCCTATCAACGTTTTTTAGATTTTCTTGACATTTGCTCTTTCCTTATCCTTCCCCCTTTTCCTCCCCCATATTTTTTTATTTATTTAAACCACCATCCCCTTGTGACGTTTTTCTTATTGGTTCTATGTTTGTAACGCGTTCCTTTTTAGTTATTGGAGAAATCACGGATCGCGGTACGAATTGGGTTGTTCTCTTGGTTAAATAGTACATATATATTTTTTGTCTGCTTGTCATCAGACTACAACCCCCTTTCTTGTTCTGATAATTAATCTTGTATAGTGTCCATTTCAATAATCATTATCCTCTTTCTTCCCAATTTTCTAGATCTTTCGTTTTCATTTGCAACAGCGCATCTAAGACTTCTCCTTTCCACCCGGACAATACGCTTTTGACGCACCCTATCACGACGGCTGCGGCCTCCCAAACGTTTCTTCTGCTTGTGTCGGGAATTCACCGATGCTCGCCATACCGAAGACAATTCCAGACCAAAAATATTCAAAATTAAGATCTGATTTGCACCCTCTCCCCATACAGTCTGAATGTGTTAGAGTTAACAATTAGATTGCAGAGCGTTGAATTGCCGAGGAATATTGTGTTGCTAACTTGCGTTGACTTACGGTTCAGATACCACCCGTTGGGTCGCGGGATATGTTACAAGAATCAAAGAAAGAATTTTTCTATCTATCGCAAGAAAAACATGGGGGGTTATTTGGGCTATGGATCAAACACTCCATGCTTTCGGTTTCAGTTGATAGAAATAAACGCCCGAATTGCTGTCGCCCGTGGATCATGCGCGGGGGGGGGGGGAGAGATAGGTTAGATGAACCGTAAGTTATGTTCTGTATCTGGGTTTTGAATACTGCTGGTTATTTCCGAGTCGCAGACTGATTTCTGAGAAGTATTATTGTATGGGTTGGGTTGGTGCGACGCAGGTAAACAACGTTGCCAGGCTAAATAAAAGAAAGGAAACTAACTACTCAATCCCGGAGTGATAGATACCACATCCAATGTTTCGGGGAAATTTCCATTTCTAAGGAAGTACAAGTTGCCGCAATAGGATCTTCCAGTTTCTTCCACGACTTTATTTTGCCTTGTTTTCTCCTTACTACTTGTCTTCCCGTTTTTTTAGTATGTTTCAATGTCGTGTGGGCCAACACAAAGCCGTCCAATCGCCCGTTCACCAGAACAATGCTTTAAAGTGCAGAAGTTTTCGGCAAGACGAAGTCATGACAGGCTCCTCGTTCCTCCTAAAAAGTCGATGAGTGACCTCGTCACTCATTGCAAACCTTTAGACGATTTTCAGGTTGCCTTGACTTTTCTTTGACTTTTCTTGGTCTTTTGCAAGGCGTTTCAGCATGCACTTCCATTACATGATATGGGCGGCATTACCCAATTTCAACTCCCACCCCACGCTTACACCCGTTCCCTTCAAGTGATGATGTCGATGTCGTGGTATATATTTCGACTTCTTCCCGCGCCTTGTGTTCGTACCACTACTCTGCTAGACCTTGTCCAGGTGGTCCGGAAACGAGGAGCAAAGTTGCGGGCAACCGTACATTGATCTTCGCGGATTAAACCACCCTTGCCTGCTTTCTCAGATGACTATCCAGGCCCTCTGTTTTCCCTTTCCGCCACAGTGCTAATACAAACCATACCCTACGGATAATGGAACCAAATACATATCCTTCCCTACCTTGCGGAATGGTTTATATACCCTGCGACCCGGGGGCCAACTTTGAGATCAGGGATAGAATAACTATATATGACATTCATCTCCCGCATGCCATATTGTTAACAGTCTTATGTGCCTCACTCGCTTCTTTCTTCTACTATATTTGTATTCATTCTTTGCTTCTGCTTCCAATCAAAAGATCTTCAGTTCACCATCTCGGGTACGATTATCTGGTCCGCTATTTCAGTTTGAAGTGTCTCTGGAAGCCGCCAGCGCGAGTGAGTTCGCTCCATCCTCGGTGGGGTAGTTAAGGTCTCCATCGAGCTTTATAGTGACGAAGTATCTTACCTCCAGGATCACAAGCAAGTCGCTAGGGCTCTACTCGCATCGATCCCGCTACCTGTTCTCCTCCTCGCCGACTTGGTTTATATTTCGGCAAGCCTAACGAATTTATTTGCATCACAACAGCCAAATAACGGCCCACCAAACTGCCCTTTGATGACGTACTTGCTTCACAATATGGATCTATGGCAACAGACGAATATGCCATGTCGTGCATGGTGCACATCGTGTGAATGCAGCTATACCTCCCAACTCACCTGTCCTGTGGGTCAGCTCTACATGCCAGACAATTACCCGCACACGCTTACCACCTTTTCCGATGCATCCAATTCTCAATATAGTATCGATAAGCAAGCTACGCCTCATGTACATGTGCAACAAGACGAGGGGCCCGAACCTCCAGAAATATTTCAGTTGCCAGAAGATGCTTTTTTGGGTGCGAGCCCACATGACATTGCTTATGGAAGTAGCTCAGCAGCTTCCAAGAATTTCAGTCAGGATATAGACATCGACCGTCTAGCATGTGATAAGAGCGTTAAATATCTTGGAGTCAAGAGTGGAGGCGAGCCTCTACCAGCGGTATCAAATTGCCCACCGCCCAAAGCCTTCCAAAAGCAAGCGCAATGCGATTTCACTCAAACAAACATCCCAACAGAGTTTCGTGCCCTACCTCAGACATACTCTCCTCAGCTCAGTACACAACAATATACCGCCCCTCCGAACCAGGCAGGCATAGGCATAGCTACAGATGAAGGCGGCCTTCGGGAAAACTGGGAAGAGTTCGACCACGCGTTTTTAGCAGCGAATTGGGGGCATGGAAGCGCCCAAGTCGCCCAGGAGGCCTATTCACTTTCCGAACCGGATAACGGCTTGATGATGTCTTTTCAACAAGACGACTACAATACCCTGATGCGCGCACCCCGTGCGAGCTATGCCTCTGAGATTCAACAATTGTATCGGGAAGGCGAGCCTTACCATTCAATATCATATACACAGACATCACGCAGCAGGTGACAGAGTATCCGAATCCAGCACCCTCCGACGAAACCGAAGGGACGGTGCGTGGCGACGTGCTCATGTCTAAACTTTGGAGAGTATGATGACGTGGACGTGGGCGGTGGTGAGGACAGTAAGGATGCTGGAGAAGAAAACGACAAGTATATTTGTGTTGGTTCAGATGCTGCTATTGCCACTTATATTACTCCTTATATTGATGATGATATGTCGATGATGCCAGTGGTGTCGATGATAAGGGCGCTGTTGTTGTTACTGCTGCTCCTGCTGGCTATGCAAAACAACGAAAATCCGGCAACGTAGTGCAAAACTTAACAACGAGTACTCCTTACTACTCATGGCGACGTGTTTAAGTAGCAGGTAGCAAGAATGAAAATTTCGCTGAATGGGCTGTATTGGATCGGATTGAACTGGATGCTGCTTCTTTTCTTCTTTTCGATTCCGCTTCGCTATATTGGATGGCTGGTTTACATTTTGTTGGTTGCTTGGCAGACGATATTCTCTTTCAGTTTTTGGAGTCTCGATTTCGATTTTGTCAGGGTTTGTTTTTCCATTAGGTGAGGCGTTTTGTTCTGTGTCCCTTTTGTCGGTGGTGATCTGCTTTTAGAAGAATATTTTTTTGGGTTTACTGCATAGAAAAATGGGGGAAGGAATGGTTGGCATGTGTCATTGATTTAAAGGTCCATCTGTCCTGTTCCATATTTATATTTGTTTTTTGTTATTTCCCATTTCTTTTAGATACCTTTGGAGAATGATTTTTAGGGTTATTTCTTTGGAACCATCCCTTCTTTACGTCTTTCCCATCCCGTCATGCCATTAATCCGCTGGAGCTTTGGAAGTGTGCTGTCCTTTATGACGTGACAGGCTCGGGCGGCGCCTCACCCGACGTTTAGGTGGGGCAATGTCCGAATTTATATCGACAGTGGCGGAAGACGGCGGAAGATCAGCTAACTAGGTCCAACCATCGCTAACTATATTATTCGCTCTTTAATTCCGAACATGGCCCAGAGGGCTGGCCGGAGCCAACTTTCCAAGAGCCAACGTTGGAGCACCCAACCACCGTGCCGAGCCGAGTGTATGCCACCTTCCACGAGGCGGAGAGAAAATTTCAAGACAGATATCTATCTCAGAGATGATGGAGTGCCCATAAAAAGGATGCGAAGGACTCGCAACCAATCTTTCACTACCTTAACTATGTCTCTAGCAGAACCGAGCCCCAAGGTGTCCAGTGGGGCGAATGTTCCAGCTTTTTATAGGCACTTTCTCTGGCTCAGTGCTCCCAGTTATCGATATATTTCTGGAATCCCACTTAGGAACCCTGGCGTGTGCCTCGGGCAGCTGGATGGACAGTGCTGGAGCCGCCCGCCCGTCTGACAAAAGGCGAAGTTGTTTCAATTTTTTTTCCTGGTGTGTGGGAGACAGAGCAGGTTTTGCGCCCTGCGCACTTTGTCCTTCATTTAGTTAATTATCGTTGCTCCCAGTTCTCACGCAGAGTGTGCCATTTGTCAAGAAGCGTAAGCAGGGAGTTTAACGAGCCATACTCACACACTGCCTCCTATAATTCATATTTGCCAGCTTCAGTTTGAATTTCATATCGTTTTTCAAACGTACACCCACTAAACGTAGAAAGCCCCTAATTCTACCATTCCAACATCCCACGGACGGTGGCGCCAGGCGATAACCATGTCCTCAATTAGAGACTGCACGCTAGAGACCTGCCCAATCGAAGCAAGCATATTCAAATACCGTCCCTCCCTACCCGCCAACGCAGCCTTCCTCAGCCTCTTCGGACTATCCGGCCTAATTCACCTCCTCCAGCTCCTCGTCTTGCGAAGCAATTATGCCTTCTCAATCCCAATCTTGCTCGGCTGCATAGGGGAGATAATCGGCTACGTTGGCCGTCTCATCCTATACAACAACCCCTTCAGCATCGACGGGTTCCTGATCCAAATATGCGCGCTGACGATCTCGCCCGCGTTCTTCACTGCCGCGATCTATTTCTGCATTGCGGATATCGTCCGGCTGTTTGGGTGTGAGGGGACGTCGCGGCTGAAACCGAAGCAGTATGCGTGGATATTCATCCCATGCGATATTATTAGTCTTGTGTTGCAAGGGTTGGGCGGCGGGGTTGCGAGCGTGGCGACGCGGAGGCACGAGGATGGGACTACGGGGGTAAATATCATGATTGCCGGGTTGGCATTTCAGGTGTTTAGTCTATTGATATTCATCTTGTTACTAGCAGAGTTCTTTGTTAGGGTTTACCGACGGGGGTATCTGTGGAGGGAGGTTAATGGTTATGAAATCAAGGCTGGGAGTGGTGCTGATGGCATTGGTCGTACGGTTCTTGGGCGGTTATATATATTTTTCTCCACGTTTTCACTCGCTATTTTGTGCATCTTTATAAGATGTGCATACCGGGTGGCGGAGTTGAGTCATGGGTTTGGTGGGAAGTTAATCAGGGAGGAGGCTCAGTTTATTGGGCTTGAAGGAGTGTAAGTTCCCCCCCCCCCCCCATTCCCTTCAACTGCCGTGAACCTTGTATCGGCGCTGGATGTGAGGTTCATCTTGTTTTCTGACATTTTGTATGCCAACAGGATGATCGTAGTGGCTGTATTCGCTCTCAACCTTGGCCACCCAAGGATGCTGACTTTATAAATAATACAATTGTGAATATTATACCACCTACTTTAACTCTACCCAACAAATCTTTGTCACTGCTTTTGGCTGAAGAAGTCATGTTAACAAGGTACCTCAATGGGCCAGAATATAACCTTTTGTCACTGCCCGCGAAGAGTAACTGATATTGTTCGTGTTGGGATTGTTGCCATAAAATCATGCCCCTTTTACCATTGACAATGGATTCCCACCACTGTCAACTAGGCATTGTCGCTTCCGTGCTCCTTTGCCAGTGAGATACTCCCGAGGTCAGCTCCACAATCGTCCTCACTGCGGCTTGACTGCGTGAATTTACGGCCCTGGTCATTATCTGCAATTCTGACCGCACCTCATAGCTGGCCGTTCAATTTGCATGACGGCTCCAGAAGGAGAGCAAGGGAACAATGAGCCGTCATAATGTGTACAGGCGGGTGTACAGTCGGTCGGCGCGGGAATGGTAATGATTAATTAGAGGAATTCTAATTCGCTGGCCATTTATATGATTAATTTAGCCGGCGAACATAGCATGCTCATGCCCAGGAAGAAGACAGCTATCCTCTAGTAATATATGGGTTGCTCTTATTGACACCCGCTCAACACTTCGCGGCATCAAGAACCGTTGCGCATCCCGGTAGTATGACAGTAAAGCTCGCGAACTGACTTGGCTTCATGAAAGATACAGAATTCGGTAGGGAGAGAAGCGAAGGGAATGGATGACCATATCAGAGAACTGGAAAAGCGCAAGACGCATCTGGGCCATTATTTCCCCGGCCCTTCTTCAGCATTCCTCATCTTTGCTAAGGGCGAACAACACGGAATAGCGCCTTTCCAGGAGGCCAATGCAAAAAATCGAAGAAGAAAATAAAGAGCGCAAGAGTGGCAGCTCCTGCGCGACAGCGAGGCTAAAGCACGTTTTGGCTGAACATAACGTGGGAGTTAACTTAACGCACTGGACACGTGGAAACCGACTGCCAGGTTAACAAATGATTCCAGGAATAGCCATCCTAAGCGGTGTTATAATCTAGATAGTTCATATAAAAGGAGGAAAACAAAGGCTTAGCCCAGTCAATGTACACACACAGGGACAAACGGAAGAGGAAACGCAACAACATACAGTCCGATGATGTTAACTACGCATTGCGCTATGAGGGCTAGCCTCCGGGCTTTACTCCGCGTTCGACTCCGCGTTCAGCCTTGAGCCGATGTGAGTGTATGCGAACATTTAGTGCTGACACAAAACTCTGCTGAAATCTCACCGTGTCTGTCCTGGCCGTATCAGTGGTTTCCCGTGTGTTCATAGATTTGATTTTCGACCAAACCATGAAACCAGCCGAACAAAAATTCCGAGGCGATAAAGAGCTAAGGGCGAATGTGGCGTAAAAGTCTATATTTCTCGAAGTCCTCCAAGGTTCCTCTGGCACTTTTCGTATTATTTGGTGGCTTCTTCCTCCAGTTTCAACAGGCTAGTTAAACACGTTGAAAGTTCCGCCCTTGCCGAACAAACATTCTCGAACATCCAGAAGCCACCCACCCGGGATGACAAAAGAACCCAGTCCTGTGGCACTGAAGGCGCAAAGTCAATTTTTCACCAATATGCGGGGGTGGGGGACATTTGTGAGAGCATGAAAAATGATGTTGGACGCTAGCTATTATTATTCGATCAACAGTCAGCTTTCAGAATTATTGTTGATCCTTCAAAGACCTAATAACATTCATCAGAGCTTAGAGCTTACGCTGTAGAGGCAAGAAAAGGGCGAGGTCCCAAGATCCATCTAAGTATTGGTAGAGACGGCCAATCAAACATAATGCTAAATCGAAATCTGAGAACAGGAAAACGGAGAGATAAGAGGCCAAATGGCGGTGGGGGTTGTAAAGGCCGTTCGTTCGGTCAACTTTCAAGGCTTATTTTCCCCTTTTTTTGTCCCGCGGCGTCAGGAATCGCAACTTAAAAGCTCTCGGGCTGAAATCGTCAAGTAGTTGGGGAAGAAGAGGGGGGGAAGAAGAGTCGGCGATGGTTATCAGTATCGCATTTTTTTTTTTTTTTTTTTTTTTTCTCTTTCTTTGGATTTCTCAGGTAAGTTAGGTGATAGCTAAGCAATATGAATAGTCATGCATATATATATATCACCATTTTGCGACACCCTATGTGCGTGTAGTCCCCGTGCTGTATGTGTACAATAATATGGACATTGTTCATACATGTACTGTACATACATACATCTACGCCGGCGATCCGCGACAAGGCAAGGAAATGGCGGAGATGAGCAAAACAGTTTTTGTTCGATAACTTCTTTTTTCCCCCTTTTTCGAGGATGTAGTTAACTTAGTTATGTATGTCCGTTTGTTGGACATGTTGTGTCCATAGTCCTAAACTCAGACCACCGGTTTTTGTGTCCCTTTTGGAAAATAATTGCAAGCACTCAAATTTTTACCGGTGCCATTTTTTCTTTTTCTTTTTCTTTTTCTTTTTTTATTTCTTCTCTCAAGTATACAGACACCTCGAAGATACCTTTGTCTAAAACCAGCAGCAGGGAAAATGAAGTAGTGGAACATAAAGCAAAGGAAATGAGTTGATACATGCTATTATCTAGATTTAATTGCCTTATCTAACAAGTTAACCAGTGTGACTCGGGCAGGCTTATGTGCTATGCTCCTCCCTGACTGTTGCTGCATGATAGCGATAGCAATGAGAGGAGTAGAGGGCAAGACGGCAGATACATAAAAGTACATGTAAGAAATTGTCTGGCGCAACGTCAGGAGTATTTTTAAATGATATAGGACAGATGGAATGGTAGTCCCTACTCCACGAAATGTAAAGCTTTCTTTCGAATGCAAAGACGGCGGGTATGGCGGGAGTAAGCGCAGCATAATTTTCGCTTTTCGTGGTAGAATTTGTATAGGTCGTTTCTTTTTTGTTTTTTTTTTCCTTTCCGTAGATTAACTGCCCTTTCACCGAGAGAGCGGCGACAAGGTTGGGCGACCGAATAAGGAATAGAACCGACAGGTTGCATGGTACCATTTTATGGCATGTTTCCGTGCAGGTTATAACGGGGAACGGAGATCTCGTCTCACATAAAGGAAATAAATGTTGTACGGTAACGGAGAGGTAGGGAATATGTCGGGATCAAGGAAAGGGATCAGGGCTCCCTTTCAATCGCTGGAGTATACAGAGAGCCTTGCACGGTAAATAAAAATATTAAAAACGGTGAAATTAAAAGACTGTAGGGCTATGATCTGAGGACAGGAAGGCGTTAAAAAAGGAAATCACCAAGTCGTCTATGGAAAATAACTAGAAGGAAAAGGAAAAAGGAAAACTCTAGCCCAAAACTCCAACGCCCAAATATCAAAGTATCATTCCTCTAATCGTCTGTGCCAGGTACGTGGCGGTGGAGGCATCCGCGTTTCGTTCACAGAGCTATCAGGCGAGGTGCTGTTATCTTCCGCCAGTTCGGTCGTGATCTCAATTGTCGTTTTCTGGTAGACTTTACCAAGTTCGCTGAGCTCTAGAGGTTGCACAATGCTATCCGTCGACCCGTCACGATCTCCACGAGTGTCCCTTTCCGTCACCTGCCGCCGGTGAAGAATGCTGTTGTCTAAGCGCGACTGTTTATGGTCCGCCGTGACGGTTGTGATGTGACTATGCCCGATACGCTGAGAAGGGTAGAAGCGGTCAACGTTGCTAGGTTCAGAGTCCATAAGAAGCGCCCGTCGGGTCAGGGTGTACATGATCACATCCACGAATCCGGAGCTGGCAATAACTGCACCAGCAGTGCAGAAGTAAGTGACACTTAATTTGCCTCCTCTGGCGGTCGCCATGCGGCCAGCTGCAAGTGGCAGCGATAAGATAAGGTATGCAATCGGATACAGGACCATGTATCCAATTACTCTTCTAAGGCGGCGGAGATGTTCTTTTTGCCCTCTTCCTAGAAGGGCGGATTGTGCAACTTGGTGGCGGAGGTGGAAAAACAGGATCATATACAGCACGACGGATCCGAACTCTGCAACAAAAATCCACACGTAATGTGTCCACAGTCTGTCTGCGTCGTACACTTCATCGATCCAACACTAGAGTAGAAAAAAGGAGAAAAAAGAAATTTGATATGTTAGCCATTGTAAATGTCTGGACAGGAAATTTGATTTTTACACACCCATGCGCCAGATGGAACGTAAGTTTCCCTCCCATATCGCAATGTAGGAATGAGTGTTAAAAGCACAGCAAAGGCCCAGACAAAACACACGCAAACTATGAACCAACGATGAGAGAGTTTCCTCCCCATCAGCACCATTGCGAAGGTATGGACAGCAATTGCCAGAACGAACAGCCCGCTGGACGGATCACCGATCTGTAGTAACCACCCTTGAGTGAAGCATATGTGTGAGTCGGCAGATATTCGGTTCGTGATAGCCCAATGTAATGCCAGCAGAAATCCGACAGCTTGTTGAAAATCCGCTAACAGCAAATTGTAAATCAGGATAATGTATTGATTATAGCCAATATATGTCGAATAGTATTTTCGCCAGTAGACTAAGCGGTAAGTGAACACGATGAATAGGACTCCCGTAGAAACAGTCGAGATCAGGGAGGTAACGCCAACACCTATGAGACCTCTTCGGTGGTCTGCCGGTAAAGGATCAATTGTGAATGGAGTGACTCTTCGTGGTGCCAGCGATCTCGTCTCGTGGTGACTGGAACCCGCGGGACCGTATGCTGCCCATAGCATAACGGCTAGATTCATGTTGGCTTCTAGTATAGTATGTATGGACTGGTCCTCTTGTAGCCGTGTAGCCGTGGGGTTTGCTCTTCTTACTCCCTTCACATCCGTGCTTATGGATGCGTTTGAAGAGAGGAGGATCTCAGAAGGGATCTAAATGATATAAGACGATAAGGTCGGCATCTGCTTGAGGACAAAGTTTCAATAATAGTGACAATGGTATGAACATCAGCCAGCTGGGGGTGTCAGCAACAGCTTAAAGTTATGGAGTGATGATATTCAGAAAAATCTGGGGAATCGGTTCATTTTGTTCAATTCCAACTCCCTCCCGGGGATGGGGCCACAAAGTCAAGAGGGGGGGGGGGGGGGGTGGAGAATGGCTGAACAGGGATTTGCGAACTAAATAAGCTCATTTTGTACGACCAGATATTCCAGTTGACAACATTTTTGCTCCTGGTTAATTCTCCGGTAAGCGTCTGGCCAAGGGTGGATGACAGGACCGTCCCTTGCGTGGAAGCTGTGACACCCTGTCTCTTACTAGTGCAGAGTTTGGTGGGTTTGCGGGTGCTTTTTTGCAGGGGCATGAAAAGATAACTAGCGCTCGGCGGCGCTGGAGACATATGTTTTCTGTCCAAGATCCAGAACATCGCGTTTGCTTATGATCCCCAGCTGAATTGCAAGAGAGGCGAAAAAATCCCAGGCTACCGTACCACTACGTTCTCTCGTTTTCTCAGAATCCAATGAGACATCGGGTTGTCCATTGTTACCGCTCCGTCTTCTGCTGCTGGAATTGCGAATCAAAGGCCCAAAGGACAAAAATTTTGGGGTTCAGGACGGACCCCAGTTCTGAGGTTCCCGGGAACAGACCGATATGTGGAGGTCTGAAGTTGCCAGGCCACTTTCCGGCGGGAATTCTACGGAATCCCCTCAGGCTTCTGTCAGCTTGAGTATCATTCTCCTCATGACATGTCCCATTACCGCGGATTCCCTGGACAGCCGAGCGCGTAGGTAAAAATTCGCAGCCTATTGCGCCAACACATGGTGGGATAAAGCCCTCACCTCCATGCTCTCACCCTCTTGTTCCACAAGAATCATACCACAGCTTATTTAGCATACTTGGTCAAAAGGCGGTAGTGCCTGGTAAGTAGGGCTTCAGGCAATGCTTTCTGCGTTTCTGTTTTTTTTTTTACTAGTATTGATTGAACCAACAAACCTCCAATTATTATTATTGTTAATAGGAATAGCGGAATGGAGAATTATTCAAATTAAAGACGCCCGTGACGAGCGAGACCAGGAGGTGACACACCAGTGCACGAACCCGAAATGACCCATACCGCCTGAATCTAACGGTGAGAAGGAAACATAGCGTAAGGTCCGTGGAAACGAGAATGAGCAACAACTAGAATTTGTAAAATTCAAATGGGCGTTGTGTTAGTTGGTACTTGCGTGGTGATAGTTAGTTATTGTCCCTAGATGCTTATCGACTCGGCCAAATTCACGATTCAGCGAAAGTGGCCATTTTGACCTGACCCACCTTGGGGCAAATATGTTTTGTGAGGTGCGGTGCACGAATTGCAAGTATTCAACTATTTTCACATTTTCGCATCACTGATATCACACCGTTCGCTGATGAAATCGGTGTCGGCGATATAGTTACCAATTCTTTTCATCGGCATCCCTTATCATCGGAATGTCACGATCTGCTCTCAGATCTGAGTTGTGTGGTTGTGGAGAAAAACACTGTATACCACATGCTGGTTTCCACGGACTCAAAAAAAGTATATGCTGTATGTTTTCGTACAGGATGGGGATGGGATGGGGATGGGGATGGGATGGCTCTGACTGACCATCACCATCATCCAACCAAACCAGGAAAAAAAAAAATCACCTGACGGCCTAACCCTACCTAGGTACCATCCTGATTTCTTCGACCATCCTATTATTTAATTATTGTACGGAGTACTGTACGGAGCACGGAGTACTTGGAATACACTCCTTGGGAATGATCTGAAATTCATCATGCATGCAGGATGAAAACGAAACAGTGGCTAAGCATACGATACGGTCTCCAAACAGACAAGCGTCAACCTGGCTACAGAAATCGAAAGATATTTTTTTAAATAATGTCGAGCTTCCACCAATAATCTCTATCCCTTGGTTGGCAGGGTTGTCCTTCGTGAAAGTACGCAGTAGGGCACCAATCGCTAAACACACCTAGTAACTATCGCATGGCGAACAGGGATTGTACGCCACCACCAAGCCTTCACCCAAGCAATGATGGTTCTCTCAGACAGCCAGCCAAATTCAAGAACGCGAGATCCACGTCTTATTAGATAGAGCTTGCCTACGCTGCGTAGTGCCCACTTGGAGTGGATAGTTACAATGTGGGGGTGGCATTTTGTTTCCATATCTTCAAGTGCGCTACTTCGTACTTGTCACTCAAGAGAGGGAAGAGAAATAGTCAGATCTTTATTATTCTTGAGTAGTTACCGTGCTATTATTATCAGTGTCTTGATACGGACCCAAATCTATCCAGAGGTTGCTTTCAAAAAGCGCAAGCACTACTCCGTACCGTACTGCATAGTTAGTTGGGACGACCCCCGGGAAAGACCTTGATCTGGATCGGCGAATGTCAGCCCATACCTAGCGTAACTAGCGTTAACTAGTTAGATCAAACTTTATATTTTGAGGGAATGCGTTTGGGATCGCAAAGCCCGATCGAAGGAGTTCCCCTGTCACAACTCTCTCTGGGGGGCAAGATAGCAGGATGGATATGATATGGATGCTACTGTCACAAAGCCCCGCCAATAAGCAAGCACTAAAAAAGCTAGTGTATCCTACCCCCCCCCCCCCCCGGATTCGACAAAGTTCCCCCAGCCCAGTGACCCTTGATACGACCTCTTCTCAGCAGCCTCTCTCCCCGGAGGCATCCGTTAGTTACTCGAGCTCAAGCTCAAGCAACCCTCGGCATAATATCGGTTTCGTCAGTATGCGATGCGGCAACACCAAGTTGTTTTTTTCGAACGTGATCCGCGAAATACTGTACCTACTTCATGAAGTGGTGTTTGGTAGTGTGATTATCGTGAACTGGCACGGTTAATTGATAGCTTTGTTTGTTTCGAAGCATGATAATATCATCTCCCGAGTCCACCGTGAAAGATCAAGCTGTAGCTGGTTGTGAATAGTTATCCAATATCCGGGGAAAGGGGGTTGCAGATTGTCTGCATTTTAGAACTACAGCCTGCTGATGAGTGACTGAACTTGCACCCAATACTCCGCGATAAGCGGAGTGAATTATCCGAGTATCAAAATCTGTTCCTTCAGCAAATAGACGGGCCGCTGTTATTCCATATCCTTTTGATCAACGGAGACATACGGAGGATCCTCTCTAAAGTTTTGATTAGCACTAAGAATTTATTAAGGTGTAGTTAACTAACTTTGTTACAGGCATAAAATAAAGTATTCCCATTCCCTCTCTTAACCAGAGTTCGAAGGGAGGTAACTTTAAATGTCTGTGGCACCTGAATAACCGGCTACAGCTTAACTAAAGCTAGCACAGTACGGAGTAGTCACTGCACTACAGCTTAAATTCTTAGCGCTAATCAAAACTTTTGAGAGGCTCCTCCGTACTCCGTACATATTCCCATGTTCGGACACGCAGAAAAACCAACAAGTGTCGTATGTGGCTGAATGACCCCGCAGTTTTCCCCAGAGACGAGATTGCATTGCTGTGCTAGCTAGTGCTGACATCAAAATGTTGGTTGTGGAAATGGCTAAACAGCTAAAAATTTCAATACAATCATCGCTTGAACAGTCGTCCAAGTAGAATTTTGGACAATGATATGATAGTAATGGAGAGGCAAGAAACTCCGCCACCAAATTCCAACGCTTTCACTTTCATCACAATGAAGCGCTCTATTAGCGGCTTGTCAGCCACGCGACACATGAGAATGCATGAATTCTACGAGGCCTCTAGCAAGTCGAGACTTGTTCTTCTTCACCTTTGCACCCACATTGGTATGGGTATGTGGTGAAAGTTTCCAGGCGTTCGCCACAGTGTGTCTACCCCACGGGCGTTCGCGTGTAAGTTACCAGAAGTGGTCCAGGGGCACAAAATTGACTCTGCTTACCCGACCCGCCCGGGGTGTGTGTCATAACCAACTTAAACCAAGGTCAGTGGTTCCACTTAATTAACAATTTGCCCTAAAACCAACATGTCGGGCTGCCAATTGGACAATATCGCCTGCAGTAAGGGTAGCTAAATGGGACAAGCCGAGGAGGCTGTAACCAGCTCCAAAATATACGAAGGAGCAGAGACCCACCCACGGGAGTTAACAGAGTATCCATGGATGCCATGGGGTGAGTATCTCTGTCTTCCAGAGACATCAACCATTTATTATTATTATCATTATTACAAGCATCAAACCTACCTACCACTTCCACTCTCTACCTCTACCCCCCTCTTCCACCCCGTATCACCCCTATCACCATTATCAGATTAATCAGAGCTATACAGGCTACAGAGCTGACTATTCAATCTCATTCATGAATTCAAAGAGATGCACATGACATCATATAAGATCATGTTACAGAGTATTTAGCAGCCCATATCATGAACACAGAGATCAAAATGAATATAGAGAAGAGTACGGAGTATAAGAAATGTAAATACTATACTATAGAGAATGTATGAAAACAGCAGAATGAAAAAAAAGATTGAATATTTGAAGATTGATCTGAGCTGTATGAGCTGGAGCATTCAAATATTTTTGATGAGATGCATGTGATGTCATGTTACAGCGTTTTTTGCATGGAAAAGTTGGTTTTTCTATAATAATAGAGAGATAAATAGAGAGATCAGAGGAGTTAGCTACAGTATATTACATACGAGAGATCATGTGTAGATGGAGCAAATTGCTAGGACAATGCCACTGTGATGTCATGTTACAGCGTTTTTTGCATTGAAAAGTTGGTTTTTGAGAGAGATTACTCCGTATTCAGTCAGAGACTACGGTGTATGCAGCAAACCCCAACCCCCCCCTTCTCCAACAACGCCTTAATCGGAGGGCAGAATTTATCTCCAATCGCTCATCTGGCTAACCCCCACTGGAAGGGAGGTACTGTACTGTCACCGTACTGTGGTCTGGGCTACCCCTATATTTTCGTTAGTGGCCCCCTGAAATTATAGAGCCCTGCTAAACCGAAATACCGGGGGGGGTCATTTATATGAATTATTGCACTGTGTAATTATTATTACTTCCACCTCTAGTTACCTCAAATGTCATCATACAACATATCGTACAAGGAATTCCCAGGGCTACGGCCTGACTCCCATTCTCGTCGCCTTCGGACCGGTCACTCTCTGTCCAGCAACCCGGATGTGCTCAAGGCTGCCTCTCCAGCGGCAACTAACTCAAAATTCGAAGGATTCGCTGCTTCCCTCTGACATGCTTCAAGCTTGCGGATCCGTGAATCCTAGGAAGGCTGACTGACGGTGATATAAAGGAAACATGTGAAAACTGGGAAAGAGGAGTTTGAAATGGATTAGGGGGGAGGATGAGTTATTGCATATGATATGTGTGTGTATTATCTATCTATATATCAACCAGGATTCGAAGCAATCGAAATGAAGGCCGCAATATCATTCATGGATATCCAATTGAAGCCCTGAATTTGGCTGAGGACGCTGAGCTTACCGCGCATCAACCTCCTATCTATCACTCTGTGGTAACCCTGACAGTCCACGACGTGACATAGGCAGAACGCACCTTGTGAAGGAAGGCTTTGTCCTTGTTAGGTATCTTGACATGTCTCGCAAACGGGTTTGGACTTCAACCTATCTACCCTACCTCTAAAGCTACGAATAACCGTAGGCGTTTCATTGTGGTCCCTGCGATGGAGCTATGCTTAAACACCCTTTGTTCTGAAGGACAAGGTGTGAGATAAGAACTAAATGTAAAACACTTGAGAATGATACTTAGAGTGATTTTAAGGGGAAATAAATATAAGTATTAACTCGGATGGAAGAATATTTGCTAGGTCTTATACATATTACCGCTGAAAATAAATTTTGATTACAGTAAACAAATCCATCCAACGATATTAGAAACGTAGCAAATTGTTATTTCAAAAAGTGAAATCGAGTTATTTACTCAGTACGAAATTATATAGCGAGCATGAAGTCAAAGATTTATACCACATCATAACCAAAGACATAGGCAACACGAACAATAACAGCACGAAAACACAGCAAATGGCTTCTAGCAGAATATATATCCCCGCGTTTTTGCCACCTGGAGAAGGTATTATCAGGGGCTATTTGGCGCAAGCTGGAGATTTTTCATATGAAAATCATAAAAAGCAAATAAAGAGAGCAGACTTGCGTTCTCACTGACTCGAATAAAGCGAGACCCCTTTTCCATCCCTAAGAACGAATTCGACGAAGTGGTAAAGGTGGGCTCTGCTGTTTTCCCCCTCCAATGCTCATCTTTGGGTTAAGTTAGATCCAAATAGAAAATAAAATGGGGTAATTGGTGCCATTCGTGAGCGAATGACATTCGGGTAGGTACCTACATATCAAGGGTATAGCATAGTATCAAAAGAAAGAGAAAAAGAAAAAGAAAGAAAAAAAACAGTATCGGAGATTAGATGTGTAGCAATAGCAGATCATCTTGGTCTCGACTTCGGATATCATCCATCAATGCTTAGATATCCCTTGTTGCACTTAAATCATTTCAAGGTAATGGCACACCAACCCTGTCTGATTGAGGAACTGGCCGAAAACGGGCGTTCGTGCAACAAACAGGATGCCGGTTTCCTGCGCAAAATCTGCGCCAATTTAAATATAATAAAACCGTTTGGCAGGAAACAGGGCTGACAGACGACGGGACAATTTGAAACTCAAGAAACAAACAGTGCGAGAAATCGACGACTAGCAAACTCTTGAACGCATTTTATTTTATTTATCAATTTTGTTTAACACAAACTTCCACACCATTCAGCAATAGATACCGTGTATCTTAAATAGTCATCATATGTGTCCAACTGCTAGTCTTGTGTATACGTCCAGTAATCCATCACACCCCCGTTATCCCAATAAGGCTGGAAGATATTCAGCGAATCCATCGTAAACGCAATACCAAGGGAATTCGCGATGGAATCCTGCATAGTCTGGTCCTCCAGCTGGCCACAAAGACTGCCGCCACTGCCGTTGGTCATTTGCGTCCCGATGCTACGATTCTGAAGCGGGTTGGCACTGGCGATCTCAGATATATAAGAAGAGGCCTGGCTGGACTTGGTGCCGCTCTGGGAGTGATTGAGGAGTATATCAATCTTAGCGATGAGGCTGTGCGTGACGTTTGCGGCGCTCGCGGCGATGGCGAAGTGGTTGCCGAAGGTCTCGAAGACGGTGATGGCCTTGTTGATTGCGTTGCGCGCGATCGGTGTCAAGGGGGTATTAGGGTGGGCCAGGATGAATCCGATTAGGGAGAGTGAGGCGTTCCACTGCCACTGATATGCTTCATGCCAGCCGGGGAGAATGTCGGATTCGTTGAGGATTTGGTGGATAATATGAGTGATTGCCATTGCATGTTTGACGCAGGAAATGGCGTTGCTTTCAGCGTTGGGTCTGGAGATTGGAGAAAAGCAGATAAACGGGCGATACAGGTTCATGGAGAGGTTATGGTATAAAAGCTCCAGAAGCACCTGTTGCCGCTTCAACCACTGAGGTGCAAATCGCTCTACTTCTACCGGTGATCTGTCGGTAGAGAAACGCTCTCCATTCCCTTGTCGTTTCATTTTCAACGCCTCTGGCACGTTGGCTAGCCATTGCTGGAGAGCCTGCATATTTAACGAAAGGAATTCGGCTGCGTTCTCCAGGCCTTCTGGATCATTGTATAGGCTCTTCCCGTCATTTCTACCAAGGATTTCAGAGCAATGGTGATAAAATGCCGTGTAGATGGTACGGGTGGTGATTAACAGTTTAATATGATGTAGGCCGTGGGTAAGCCATGTGATGTCTTCGCCAAAGGAGCCAAAGTTAGAGCCGGAATGTAACGCTAGCTCATGATCGTCAGCTGGTAAACTGGCAGTGGCCTGGGAGAGTTGGGCGTAGAACGGCCGTCCGAGCTTCATGCATGTTTTGCTTTCTGTGGCATACAACGTCCACCACAATCGTTTCCGCAACTCCCTTTGCGGTCGCGGCATATCCTCTGAGGGTTCCGTGTGGATTCCTAGAATATGAGCTGTCCGAACAGCGACAGCCAAGGTGCTATGCGCCATGTTTTGGAATGACGCATTGCAAAGGAAGAAGAGGGAGAACATGTGGCATTGCAGAGTAGATATCGAGGGGCTTTCAAGCTCGGGAGCAAGTAAGGCTTGACATCGTCTATAAAACCATCGGCCTGCGATTGTCGCATCGTTGCTATCGACATCCGTCTTTGATGTAGTGTTTGCATCAGGCCGCGGCAAAGTCGCAACGCCATATTGCATAGTTATAGCAAGGATAATATCAACCAGTGCTGATGGTCTTCGAGGTTTCCCGGGAGTGTCCCAGAGAGACTTGTAGTACTCTCTAAACTCTCTTTCATCCAGAATTGGCAGCGTAGAATGATACGACTGCCAAAATAGATTTAAGAAGTAATCTTCCTGCGTTCCTGTCAGATCGTCACCATCTATCGGTATATCGGCGGATAAAAGATTCTCTTCGATAGGTTCGTTCTTTGAACTAGTGGGGCACGCAAAGGACCTGCTCGCGGAATTGGGGTGAAAGTGATGATCCAGATGCGGCTGCTGGAGAGCCGTGGCCAGGTAAGAACTTAGGCGACCAATGTAGTAGCACAGAGATGAAGGGCCATAAAACTGAGTCTGCTGAGACTTGGCCGTCCTCGCATGGATTCCTTCCCAGTACCTCCTCTCGGGCCTGCCTGGCTTAAGAGCATCGAGTCCCTCGGGTGTGTACGCCGTCAACGACTGTGGTGGGCTCGGGGGAAGTACAACTTCCTTGGTTTCGGGCTGCTTGGTATCCTCAAGTTGCCGTTCTAGGTCTTTAATGCGCCGTTTTAATTTCTCGATTTCCCTACTCAGTGTGTCAGCCAAACGATCCATAACGCTGTCCCCGGATCCGGGGGTGGGGGGGTATAGGAAGAACTGGAGACAGCAGAAGACACCAACCTAAGAGCGTGAGGCAGCGTCCGCATCTCACTCTCCCCGTTGCTGGTACATTTCTCCCCTCTACCACGGCAGTTGGCACACGGGCGGTCATTGTCACATCTGACCCGGTGTAGGCGGCACCAGTCGCAGGCTCTCGCAACCTGCCTGCGTTTGGGCCGTGCTGGAGGTGCACACCTAAAGGGGAGTTGCTCAGATTGGCTACCTACCGCAGCGGGTTGGGACGAGCCTGTGGAGGTGGTATGCATCATTGCGGATTCGGACTCGAGAGAAGAATGTCACACTGTTCATGCACCCAGCTTGGGATATCGATGCCTCCTTGGCGGAGATTACTCCGACTGGTTCCGCCACGGTTGGTGTTGGACTTAGCGCGATGATATCCCTGCGCTTGAGATCTAGCGCTGAGTTTCTGAGAGAGCGCTGCCGCCATTTTCGTCCTCTTGATCGATGCGAACTCGTTTATACGTGTACTCTCCCCCAGTGCTGCATATGAGTGTGGCTGTTCTCAGAAATCTCTGTGTAGAGGAATCGAATCACGACGACACATTGCTCTCTGCGTTAAATCTATCAAATAACTTCCGCTGGCTGTGGAGACCGTGGGGCAGCGTCAAGTAGTAGAGTAGAGAGTGAGAGAGAGACAGCCTAGCCGAAAGGAGTTGCTCCGATAGCTGATGGAAGAATTGCACCTCCGGATCTCCAGATGGGCTAGCTCATCGTTCTCGTTGTCTCCCTTGAATTGATGCCTGACTTGCGGGTTTGCGGCAGGTCAAAACTACTCTGAAGAACGGAGAGAAGCTGGCTTTAGCCATGTCATATCCACCTACTCCCGCTCTCAACTGAGTTACCTCCCGTTTTCCTGAGCAGGCAGACTGCTTCTAATCCATGGATAAAACCTGGTAACCCAAAAGAGGGTGAATTGAGGCGGGAATGACATTTAGTCCACATCGCTCCTATCACGGCCCAGAGGCACGACGACATCCACGGGTGTATGAAATGAGGGTGCTTCGGCCTTGCATTGGATAATCGATGCTTCACAAAACCAAGCCTGGCCCGCATGCCTGATCCTGATCTGCTATGGCGTGTTTGTCGAACGCAGCCGTGTGCGGCCATCCCGCACAAGGAGCAACGGGGATAAAATACGGGTCCCAGGGGATGATTCCCAGATGATGGACCGTCCATCAAAGCTTAATGAGACAGAGACATAAATACTTCCCGCCACTACCGAGATACGGCGGGCGCTGCGAGGGACAGTGAACCCTACTATCTCATGTTACTGGCTGAATGTATGAGGACATGGACATGAACATGAACATTTATTGACCAGTTCCCGATACAAAAAAAGGTAGCAAGATCGCCATGTTCTGGAGGAGCTGCACTCCGGCGGTTCCAATATAAATCCGATTCAATTGCGGTACCAGTATGGTACCCGTCATCTTGAATCGCAAAATAACTTCGTTCCCCATTTCTATCCTTCTCCCGCGGCAGCTTACGGTAACACTGCGCACCTCGCTGTGCGAAAGCTATTTCTTCTACAAAGATTCCCAGCCTGAAGTCTCTTTCCAACACCAAACCAATCCCTCTGGTGCGAGCGTAGGTACAGTACATAAGATCTCGTTGCTTCCTTTTCTCCTCCAACCTTCCCATTCCCCTTGAACTTTCTTTTTCCCTTCCTTAATTTGCTCTCAATGCGTCACTAACACTACATCAGCCGCCAAACTCTCCCAGAATGGGTGACCGCTCTCTGGTTCAAGCTATGGCGATAAAGTTGAAGAGACGACTGCTGCAACCCCGACGCCACCTTACTTGGGTATCACTGATGTAAGAGTCAACTGGAGTAAGTCACATTTTGCGGAATATCAACTGGAACGTTCTCGTTTGCCAAGGGCTAAAATTGAATAGTAACAAGTCTACTATTCAAGCTCAAGCAACCTCTATCGTCCTGAAGGGACGGGGCCGATTTTCGGTAACGGCGTGAGTGCCAAAGCAAATAAGATATGCAAAATCCCAGCACGGAATCGCAAGTTAAAGTTAACGTCATGGTGTCCCTATTCCTACGTCTTGGAAAACATTTCGCCTCGTGAAGCATCGATATACTCAATTAACAGATATCCTTGCTCAAGGGTACCGTTCTCTCGGCTTTGGTGTTGCATATGGGCTGTTCAAATCAGTGGACAGTCCACATTCCATCCAGGTGTGGAATTGGTACATCGGGACAGTTCTGCTTTGGATCCATGCATACCTGCCCTCTTCACGAACGGATTTTCTCATCTGTGGTTCCCAGGGCAAGGTTCCACTCTCTCCAGCCTAGTATACCAAGGGAAATCGGATCATCAATTTATTATTCCCCGCCATCACTCTCTCAGTCATCGACGCCATCGCGGATGCAAACTCTGAAGCTTCCATGTATCTAGTCCTCGACATGAATCTACTGAAGCCAGGAGCTGAGATGATGCACAGTGGGTTTCAACAATCAGGTTTGCGATTCCGGTGCAGATGATTAAAATAACAAATTATCCCACCCCGGGTACTGCAGCTCATGGAGGGTATTGGAACCATCATCTTTTGCAGCAGCACGTGTTTCGGCGGGGCGGACAGCTGGCGCAGCATGGCCCTGGGACACTCCTTTCAAACCTTTCTTTTTTGCCCTGTAGCTGGACACAAAAGTAGGACGGAGCAGAAGGACGTGAATCAATCCCGACCAGAATTCAGTCACCTTCGAGCAGCAGGTGGTTTGACAGAGCTTCTGCCAGCTCAGGTCAACAAATATGTCCCCTGTTGAGGTAGAATTGGCCAGGTGGCTGACTGTCTAATCAATCCCCTTCGAGTGAGATTAGCCCAGGGAGATACAGGCACTGGGGTGGCTTTTATTTTATTCGGGTTTTGACATTGCCTATTTTGCGCAATCCGTGTTTCAATTAGTTTAATTGGTTTGGCAGGCGGTTTGCTTGGCGGGCGAAGGCAGGATATATTTACATACAGCAGAGTGAGTGGGTGGAAGATTTTCCCCTTCTTCATCTTGCACAACAAAAGCATCAGGAAGGGTTTGGCATCATCTTCCATGACACTGATGGACAAAAGAAAAAAAATAATAATAATAATGGTAGAAGAAGAAACAACAAGCAAGCCTTCCGCTCGTGAGCATCGACCCGACCTCCTCATCCTGACCTAGACCTGGAGTAATTATCGGAACTCAATCAAAACGTGATAATCAATTATTAATGAACGATATGGAGGTACAAAACCATCGAATCGCGTTAATTATGAAAACACAGTTGAATCTTAAAATGCACTGGGAGGGGAGTACTAAACATTTACATTAACAAGGTAGGTAGTTAAGGTACTATTAATTAATGCTAAACAAAAGAGGGAGTGAAGAACTCTCTTTGATTATAACTAGTTAAGCGTAGAAAATAAAAGAACGTAAAATATTAGATGGAGATGGAACTGGAACTGGACGAAAACGACTCCTTCAAATATATATATAAATATATAAATAACTAACCCTGCACGATATCACTGAAACAAAAAAGAGATAAAAAAAGAAAAAAGAAAAAAAGAAAAAAAAAGAAAAAAAAAGAAAAAGAACAAGGAAGAAAGAAAGAAAGAATAAAAAAAACCAACAACTTTACATACATTCATTCAAACGTTCAATCATTCATTCATTCCATCAAATCTGCGAGATCTCATGTGTACACACAAACTCAAACACGTAAACGCTTCTACATAATTGTTTCAACTCATAAACACATAGAGAAACGTGACCTGTCGAAAAAGAAAGCAAAGCACTGCTTTTTCGCCAAGAAGGAAAATAAACAAGAGATGAAAAATTTGAAAAATTGAAAAATGAAAATGCGCGCGAAAAGGATGCAAAAAACGGATAAATTATCCATTGAAAATATGAGCCGGGACCTGCAGTGGGAAGTCAGTCGACGGGCGATCAACAGCGGAGAAGAAAG
>NW_003101667.1:1242584-1245749 GCF_000003855.2 Blastomyces gilchristii SLH14081
TCTTCTCAAAAAAGCCGCTGTACCTGCGGGTACTCAACCGAGTACTTCGCAATAAGCGTTTTCTTTCCAAAACTCAAACGACTCCTGTGCAACCGCAGCTGCATCCTCATCGCCCTCCCTAATAAACGCCTTCCGCAAGCCCAAAAACAACGCCTCGAACCCCCGCTGGTCGGCCGTCCAGCTATCGCCTAGGGAGTACAGAAAGCGCCGCAGCCGCCGGCCGTTCAGCACAATGTCGGCCATGTCAGGCCTGCCGCGGCGGCGGTAAATGTCGGCAAACTCGAGCTCGGCGGGGGAGAGGGCGTTGTCGCCGCCGACGAAGCTGCGGGTGGGCCAGAGCATGGGCGGGGAGCTGAAGGCGAGTTCCTTGGATTTGATCGAGGAAGAGGACCAGTCGATGATGGCGGTGATGTTGCCGTCGTCGTCGACCATGATGTGGTCGTCTGTTTCGCAGAAGTGCTTGAGGTAGAAGGGCCCGCCTTCGCGGCTGTTTGTCGAGGCGACGAGGTCTGGGATCGTGTGGAGGCGCCAGAGGTAGGAGAGGAAGTGGCCGAGGGAGAGGTGGGCGAATTCGCCGTCCGTGATGATGTCTAGTTGTAGGTGCATGATGGCTCGTAGGGAGGCGTTGAGGCTTGAGAAGGGGCCGATTGGTGTTCGCGAGTCGCGGAACAGGGGCAGCTGTGCGTAGCCGCCTATGTTCACTTCGCCGTCATCTGACGGGACGATGGACCCGGTCATCTCGAATGAATAGCGTTCTAGCTCTAGTGAGATATCCACCAGCTGCTCCATGATCTTCGTCTGCCTTGACTTGCTCACTTTGTCCCACTGCAGCTTCCGTCCGCCCATCTTCTCCAGAAGGACGAATGATGCGCCGACATGGCTATCTGGGGAATCAGCCCAGCTGTAGTAGTATACCCCGGGGGCAGGCACGGCAGTTTTCTCGAGGAATTTTAGCGTGAACACCTCGCTGAGGAAGATATATTTCTGCACGGGAAGGGGTGGAAAAGCGTCATTCCTCAGCCGTATCCGCGCATCCCACACCACGCCGTCTTGGAAATTTATATCAACGTGGAAATCAGTAATGGTCATATGTTTCGACAGGAGTCTCCACTGCGTGTCTCTGTCGGCGGTGAGAACCGGGATTGAGCAGGGGACACCACGGCGAAGATTACTCGCCAAGGAAGTGAGGGCGAAGCCATCGAGATGGTCCAGGGCCGTGAACAGATGGGCACGCTGGGAAGCGGCATAAGCCTCGCGGTATGTATCCGGGTCGGTATCCTTTATCAACGAAGTATATTTTAATTTTCAAGTTAGCGGGGCAAGCTCCTGTTTCGGTAAAAAGAAGTTTTTATGTGGTAAATAAAATAAACAACCCGCTTGGCAAGCCAAAACGCGAAACACAACAAGGGAAAAAAAAGAAAAAAAGAAAAAGAAAAAGAAAAAGAAAAAGAAAAAGAAAAAGAAAAAGAAAAAGAAAAAGGGGACAGGGTGTAACTAGGCTGGTCTTGCCTCCGAAAGACATTTGTGAGAAGCTGACTTGATGTGGGCGCCGCAATGGTTCTTGGAGCAGATCAGACAGCCGCCATGTTTGCGGGCAGCCGACTTGGAGCAGCCGTTCACGTCGCAACCTCTGAGAGGCATAATATATATAATAGCCGCAGTGAACTACATATATAGGGACCTCCCAGGGCCGGTGGAGAGGGCAGAAGTCGGTAGCTGTAAGGACTGGAAGACTGAAGGTGTAATCTGTCAGTGGGCTGGAGGTGGTAGTAGTAGGTAGGTAGTTAGTTAGTTAGTTGGTTGTTGCGTGTCTTGTCTGTATGATGGGTTGTGTGGGAGTGAGTGTGGCTGTTCTCGTCGTTCTTCTGTGGTTTATGTGAGTGTAAGTTGGGGTGGAAGAAGAGAAAGAAGAAACAAAAATAATAATAGAAATAATAATAGAAATAATAATAGAAAATAATAGAAAAATAAAAGAAAAGAAAAGAAAAGAAAAGAAAAGAAAAGAAAATAGAGAAAATACAGGAACAAAAAGGTTGCAGCCTTGACAAAACAAACAGCCAGCTCAACAGCAGTATTAACAGCAGCAGCAAAGAGCGGGATAAAACCGACTAATAAATCCCAGGAGCCAGGAAACCACTTGGACCAAGCAGGAAATAGTCTAAGTAGAGTAGTTTCATTAATTAAATAATTCACAGTATTAGTTAAATAACTAGTTATGGAACTAAACTACTGTGCAAGTTAGCCAGAAGTAACTACTTATTATTATTTAATAATATTATTATTAGTTTAGTTAACTGTCCAGTTAAATAACCAACTAGTGGTGAGTTATTTATTTAGCTGCAAGATTTCCTCTAACTCCTGCGGTGTGTGCAAATAATAATAATAATTAGACTGCACAAGGGATGTTAGGCTCATCACCCCGTCATCCAGCCAGGCAGAAAACAAGGGAATCTTTTCTGAATATTAACTAACTATTGTAGACAAGAACCTCACGGAGCTTTAACTACAGCTTGCTTAGTTACACTTACACTCGCAAGCTAGGCAGGAAAATCCTGATTATTGATTATCGAAGGGGGAAAAGAACGGGTAGATAGATCTGTTATGCTATCAAGTTAAATTTAAGAATTACTATATATAACTATATATACCTAGGAAGAGGAGGAGAAGAAAGAAGCGCACAACATTGGCCCGGATGACTTGCAAAGCAAACAAAATGATTTGAGGTGATATCATCATCATTAAGTTATATCATCGATATAACCTTCCCCCTCGTCACAAAAATAACTTTGGTGCCTTGAAGTAAATTTTGAAGGCAGGAGAGACAGACCCATTTTGATTTGATATTCAAAGAGTTTTCAATGTTTTCATGATGTCAGTCAGTAACTAAGTTACTCCCTCCGTAGTTATTCGATGCTCGGACTATTTTGAAATCTACAGGGCGTTCATTCCAACGCAGCAGATTTCAATAATAACTATAAGCGATTGAGAATAATATTCTCGAAATAAATGGTCTCTCTCCGTCATGTTTCCGCGGGTGAATCAATGGATCACGGAGGGATTTCTCAATTCAAATTCAGGGCTTATCATCTTGTTTTGATTGGAATAATAACAAGCATCAAATGCTCGCTTTCGCTCGCTTTTCTGCTTGCGCAGCCCCCTCTACCC
>NW_003101667.1:1245859-1462476 GCF_000003855.2 Blastomyces gilchristii SLH14081
CCCCCTCTACCACCACCACCGCGTCTACTGCCTCATAGCCCCCTCTATCATTTCCACCCTCTACCCCTACCCTCTTACCACTCCTTTCACCCCTACTCTCTCTACCATCACCACCGCCTCTACCACCTCACAGCTCCCCCTATCACTTCCACCTCTCTATCTCTACCCCCCCTTTACCACCCCTATCCCCTCTACCACTATCACTGCCTCTATCACCTCACAACCCTCTTTATCACTTTCATTCTCTATCTCTATTCACTGTTATCACTCTTTTCATCTCTTTCACTCTCTATTCTCTCATCATCATCATCATTATCATCTCTACTTCTTCTACTACTCTCTTTCACTCTGTATCATCTCTATTATCATTATCAGATTAATCAGAGCTGTACAGACTACACAGTCAGCTATTCAATCTCATTCATAAATTCAAAGAGATATATATAACATCACATGAGATTTTATTACAGAGTATTTAGCAGTATATACTATAAACACAGAGATCAAAATATGGTAGAGATAGTAAGAGAGAAGTAGAGATAGTGAAAGTGATAGAAGAGACTGTAGAGTAGTAGAGATAATGATGATGATAGAGAGGCTAGAGAGTGGAAAAGGTGATAGAGAGGGGTGATAGAGGTGGTAGAAATGGGAGAGGTGATAGAGATGGTAAGAGAGGGGTAGAATGGTAAGATGAGAGTAGAGATAGAGAGTGGAAGTGATAGAGAGTGCTGCGAGGCGGTAGAGGCAGTGGTGGTGGTAGAGGTGGTAGGGGTGGTAGGGGTGGTAAGGGGTGATAAGGGGTGGTAAGGGGGGGGTCGGAGTGAAAAGAAGTGTAGAGGTGGTAGAGGTGATAGGGATGGTAAGAGAGTGAGTGGTAAGATGGGGGTAGGGTAGAGATATGGAGTGGAAGTGATAGGGGGGGCTGTGGGGTGGTAGAGGCAGTGGTGGTAAAGGTGGTAGGGGTGGTAGGAGTGGTAGAGGTGATAGAAGTGGTAGGGGTGGTAGGGGTGGTAAGAGTGAGTGGTAAGATGGAGGTAGGGGTATGAAGTGGAAGTAATAGGGGGTGCTACGGGGCGTTAGAGGCGGTGGTGATGATAGGGGGTAGATAGAGTGGTGCAATTGGCAGGCGCCACTACGTATCCATGGATTTTTGATGGGGTGCACGTGACGTCATGTGAGGTCACGTTACAGCGTTTTTTGCACGGAAAAGTTGGTTTTTCTTTAATATATAGAGAGATATAGAGAGATGATAATAATAATAATAATAAAAGAAAAATACCGTTGACTCGGGTAGGTAAAATCATGCATTCAATACAGTACATATCCCAAATATGTCCAATGAACCGTTCGTTTCCTGATGAGCTGGGGAAAGAAAGGGGCGGGGAGAGGGCATGAGGGTGTTATTTTGGTCACGGCAATGTGGAAACGAACACGCAAACAACACTGGGGGGCTTCAGAGGGCGTAAAGAAAGAGGGAACATATGATAATAAAAAAAGCTAGAGTGAACAGGCAATACTGTATATGCCATGTTATCTATCCCCTTTTATTGATCAACTATCGGTCATTTTTGCAAGAAGAAAATGCGTTTTGGGTATGAGATGGCAGCGGTGGTATCTTATGGTTATGGGAGGAGAGACAGTAAAACTTTGGAATAAAGCTGAATTACAGAACCAGGTGAAAGCTCGGAGTATGAAGTATGAAACAATTTTCATGCTGCGGAGAAAAGATAAAGTGGGAATATAAAAGATAAGGAATAGATGCCGGGAGAAAAGAAAATAACAGTAGGAAAGGAGAAGAAAAGAAAAGAAAAGAAAAGAAAAAGACAGGAGATACATTAAACATTTCCGCCCGCTGAATTTATTCCATGATCGTGTTTCTCATTTCATATTAGTAGTCCATTACTGGGTATCAAGCCGTTTAATGTCATCGTAAAGCGTCGACATGCTTTTTCTTTCCCCCTTTCTTTCCTTCCCTTTCTAACATGGGGATGTTGCTGAGAGCGGCCATGCAAAGCTTGTATAGAGCAGAAATGATCACAAATAGCAGATGCACATACAAGAAAAAAAAAAAAAAAAAAAAAAAAAAAAAAAAAAAGAGAGAGAGAGAGAGAGAGAAAAGCGGTAGCAATGGAACGTAAGAACAAACGAATCAAGTCAAAAGGGAGCAAGCACAAACACGAAACGAAGGAAGGGATCCATGACATAATTTTTTTCGTTAATACAGATACACCGCATGTTACATGCGGCATCTCGGGACACATTCACACCCCCAACAACTCTCCCCAGAACCTAATGTTTCTTCCTCGTCCTATAATCATGCGTCGCAACAATCTCGTTATCATCATCTTCCTCCTCCTCTTCAAAAACAACCGGCGTCCTCCTCTCATTCCGTCTCTTCGGCCGTCGCCTTCGACTCGAGCTAATATTACTTGCAGAATCAGACGGCAGAATCTCCGAAACCCCATCGTCGATCCCGTCATCCGTCGAGCTCTCCCACCCACCGTGGCCATTCGGCCCGTAGCCCCCGATGCCGGCCGCAGGGGTGCCAGAGAGCACCTCAACACCGCCTGATCCCCCGCGCCGCGCTAGATTGGCAACGTGCAAGCCTGCGCCACGCTCGCGAAGAGCACCGCGGATCGCCTCTGCTTTGACATGCAGGATTTCGAAGGCGTCTTCCAGCGCTTCCATGCCCAGGTAGATATCTCGTTCTATTTCAGCAAGGGCGGCGATTTCAGTGTCCTCATCGACGTAGATCGGGGCGCCAAATGAGGCCGGCGCCGGCGTGGAGGTGCGGGATGGATATGAAGAACCGCCGTACGGCTGGCTGACGTTTCGGAGTCTGGTGTTGGATGCTTGGGAAGTGGGTCGGGTGGAGCCGGGTCTGGCCCCGCGGATGGGAGGGGCGGAGAAAGTTTGGGGAAGGTCGTCGTCGGCCCCGCTGCGGAGGAATCCGTCGAATCGTCCTGATATGAGAATGTCCCATTCATCGCTGCTGATGGCTGCTAGTGTGGCTAGAACGTGGTGTATGCCTGGGTTCTTCAGCAAATAAAGCGCTGTTTCAGGGTCACGGGGTGGGACAGATAGCCTGTATAGTCGTTGGATAGCAGCGCCGGATTGAACGATGGCATCTGGTCGATCTCGTGGTTTGGGAGTTTCGCGTTTTGGCTCTGGCGGTCCCATTGAGATATCTAATAGTGCACTGAATAATTCTCTTTCCTCCTTGTCCAAATAAGTTACCATTGCAAACATAAGAGTCTCGTCATCAATTTCCTCAGGCGGGCTGCCGCTTTGGTGGTCGTTGTTGCAAGAAAGCCATTTATCCACAGCATGCTTCGTTTTCCTAGACTGGCGAACAAAGTGTTCCCTAAACTCCTCTGGGATATCCATATCCAACTTCTGCATGGGTTCGTCACTGTTTGATTCCGTAATATCTGCGGCGCCCGGTTGGGAAGCGATGTTAAACGGAGGCCACGGCGGTAGATCTTGTCGACCAGAAACAAGCTCCAAAACCTCGCCCCAGCTCACTCCCTCTGGCGAAACCTCGCTGTGGGAACACAAGACGCACTGGCATGATTCAGACGAAATATCTCGCGCAAACACGGCTTCCAACCTGTCCAACAGCCTCCTTGCGACCGATCTATACCCTGTAGCAACGGCGAGGGATCCGCATTTCGATATAACTGCCCCGTAGTCGTCCAGTAGCTTATTGTATGGCTCAAAAAGTTTTGAGGCAGCTGCAGCGGGTTTGAAGAAATCCTGCGGCATGTTTGCAGACTCGCCCGCCCCGAGGAAGCTCCTAGGAACATGATATTTGAGCCCACCATTGTTCAGTAAATAGTCCACTTTCGGGATGGTAATGGGCACATTAGGTGGTGGAGGCGGGGGCGGGGGCAGCCCAGTGGACGGGGAGTGAAGTGCTGATGGCGGGCTCTGCTTCCTCGGGGAAGAGTATCCTCTTGGCGTAGGAGTTCTGCGAGGTTCAGGCGGAGCTCTCACAGTCATCGAGGGTCGTTGATATGTAGATTGCTGATTCGGTGCGATAGATGTTGCATCTGAGTCGACAGTGGAGGGTACAACTTCAATTTCGACTTGTGTTACTGATGACTGGTCCGGCGAGGACTTTACTTTTCTGCGGGATGACTGTTTGGCTGAATTGCTCCTCCCGAGCGGTCTTGATTTAGATGCATTTCCGCTGGTTGGAGATTTGTTGTGCTGATTGTGCAGAGATTCAAACAATAGCTTCCCCGGTGTACTTGGTCCTGACCCTCTGCTGCTCGTTTTCGAACCTTCATCTGACTTGCGGCGCCGCAAGCTTGAGGTAGAATCCTTGGAGATGGGTTTGGGCCTATGCTTCTTCTTTTCATCTTGGTTCTTTGTTGTACTTCGTTTCTCCTCTGATCTCTTGTTCCCACTTGTACTGTCCCTCCTCGTTGACTGTTGATCGAGGTTCGTTAACGGGGGGCTTGGTGGGGAGCGGTGAGTGCTATGCCGTCGTGATGCCTTCCCCTGCTCTGTAGGACTAGTGTCATCTCCTCTTGCCTTGCCACTTGCTTCATCTCTTGTAGTTAGATCAGTTGGTTCGGGCGTCAAGATGTCCACTTTAGGTTGCCCAAGGCTTTCCCTGCTCCCCAGAACCCCGACCGCTTCTTTGCTGTGCGCTTTGGAGAATGTCGGATACGGTAAACTGGGCTTTGACTCCAGGAAGCAGGCAGAGGAGGGGCGGGAATTCGAGTCGGAGGCGGGCATCGATGGATTTGATGAGTTCAACCTGTGGTCTCCTGTAGCAGCCCTTCTCCGTTCTCTCTCTCTGGTGGCGGGGTCGCTTGGTCTTGTTCTGTGGAATATCCTAGGTGTCCGTCTCTCGTATCTGGTATCAGAGTGTCTGCTTCCTTCCTTTTCAACGGGATCCCCTAGTAACGATGGTGGCGAGCGATATCGAGGGCGACGTTGTTCCCTGTCCTTTTCTCTCTGACTCCTGCGTGGGCGATCCCGGTCATCGTCTTTCACGGTCATGACGCACTCCAGGGAACGACAAGGAATCCCTCCGGCGTAAGATGGCTCGTCGGCTGTGGCGTGTAATCCACAGCTTGTAGCGAAGATTCCTTTGCCAGCCACTAAGAAACCGATCTGTTCAACATCAAATCTCCAAATGCTTGTTCCTTGTGGCTTCTATTCAGACCCGATTCGGGTTTAACGTGAGGGACAAGGGTGTGACTGATGACGGAGGGGTGCATTTGGTTGGTGCGTCGGTGAAACGTCCAGATGCTGACTTCAACTTTGCTAAGCTGGGACTCCCGTGTCTAAACAAGCGAGTCAAGTTGCGGGACCAAGCGTGAAATGCTGAATGCCTGAATGGCCGATACACGCAAGGCAGCGGACGACACAAGAGCCTGAGTTTTTTGGGCGTTGCACGGAAGACTGCACAGAAGCGCTAGAAATTCCCCAAAGAGTGGCTCAATCGGCTTGACTCTACAGCAAACATGGGTTCGTACAGCCAATCGGGAGCCTTTACGGAAGTGGCTTGGGCTGTGATACAGGTTGATCTCTCGGACGGCGAAACGGTCAATGAGGCTCGGTCGGACGTTGTGTTGCTTATTACCGGATTCGGCTATCCATCAATCACCACACCAACATTGGCCTGAACTGGTTGACTTGGACAGCGCTGAGACATTAATCATTTCTTTTTCTTTGGATGCTGTAAATCCTGGGTTTTCTGGTAATATGTAGCCAAATAGAATAACAAAATTGTAAATATCAGTACGATTTTTATAAACATGGCTAAATCCAGAAAGACATATATATATATATTTATAGAACAAAAAATTATTACGTTATCATTTATCCTGAATTGCTTTTTCAAAATATATTGACGTTTCCGCCATCGAAGATTCAAGAATCCAACTGCCGTTTGTTTCAACGGCAATGCTTCCCTTCATGGCAGCACTGAGGAGCTTCTTGCTCGCCCGTTTTCTACGCCCCGTCTCCACTTCCCATTCCCACCCTTCCTTGAGCCACATCCAGGTCAAATACCCACGCAGCTCTTTATCCTTGGGAACCACTGATTTCCACTCCGGCACAAATCCATCAGACGCCTCCGTGCCCTTCCAGTCACTCGCCAGGCCCCTCAACTCATCACGACAAAATATCCTCCAGCTATCAATGGCATACGAGCCCAGGCCGGGAAGATGGGCAATTTCCCAGGCAACCCGTGCGTCACCGTCTTCCACACATTCTCTAGGTTTGATATCACGCCCGTCGCCCTTGTTGGGATAATGTAGCTTCCTATACCGTCTTCCTTTGGCTGGGGGGTTATCAATCCAGAGCTTCGCAAGGGCAATACATTTGCGCGCACGGGCATTCTGGAATCCCAGACAGCGTATCATCTCGACAACATCCTCTTCCTGCGCCTCTGCAAGGGCTGCGACGGTCGGATATCTCTCAAAGACGCTGTATAGAACCGGGATCGCAACTTCGCCCCGGGTTCGATTAAGGAAGATCGTTGAGATCAATAGCCGGAACGGGTCGTGGGCGAGCTTCTCTTGGATCAAGCCGAAAGATTGGGCCGATATTGGAGGGAACGGGAGGCAGGAAGCGGCATTTCGGCGCTCCTGGGGGAAATAGGGGGACTTCTTGGGCTGTTTGGCCATATATTTCGGGGAGATTCCAAGGCTGTTGACGAAGATGGTGCTTGTTCTTGCGGCTTGCTGAGTCAGTGGTCGAGGTTCCCTATCACGTGGTGCCCCCACCAGCAGTCCAGTCCGAGGTTCAACTTCGCTTGAGTCGCATACACCATTTATTTTAATTCTGGTGCTCTTTCTCTCCATTTTATATATATATAACCTTACCCAACTTCCGGACCGTCCCTGGCGAGCTCAATGCTCTGTTTTGTTTTTAGCCCTGCATATCAAAAAGCTAATATGCAAGGAAAAATAAACCGTTAATGCGTACCATGGCTCCGTTCCCGACCATGCCTGCAACAACTAAGCGCCCGCCGCTCGTTGCGGAACGCTGCGCGCAACCTTCCAGGCAACCTTAAACCTAAACCTGAACTCAAGGTGGAGGGAAGGCCATCCAATGACGGGGGAAGACTGCATACCCCCTGCCACAGTGGCTTGACGTTTCAGATAAACGAACGCAACAAATCCAGTGGGATATATATATGGGCCAAGGGCCTTCTCTGCTGGTGGCCTTCAAAATATCTAGAAAATAGGCCATTGGTTTATTTACTCCGCTATTCAAACCCTCATTTTAAAATATGGTGAACCCTTATGAGCCGTTATTAAGGTCAATTATGTTGGCCGGGGCATGTTAACCTAGTTTGGATTTAAGCCTCCCAAACATTAGTCACCCGCTTCGGCTGTTTATTCTAGCTGTGATATTGGGGATAGTATATCACTTATTGTAAAACCGCCAATAAACGCTTAGACGGGCCTTGGGATATTTACTTAGGATGATACCTTACAAATACAGCCAGCTGAGCCTGTCATTCGCCCGTCCTCCACTTCGACAGATTGCTACTGTTGTCCTCCAATCTCATATAGTTATACCCGTCCGACACCCCGACTAAGCGCCCCCCCACGTTGAGTCCTCGCCACTACTACTATAACAACTACCATCACTGTCTGATTAAGAAAGGAGCAGCCCAGTCGGTAGCTCCAATATGAAAGAAATGAATACGGTTCATCTCGTTCGCCTCGATTTTAACAAGGGTATATATATTATAACGATGGCTCTATAACCGGTCCAAAATCTTCTTTGGAAGGAGATAGGTGTCTACAAGTTCAACAAAAATCAGCGCACTCACCCCCACACACAACCACCCCGCCAGAATTCTTCTGCCTAGGCTCCCCAACCGCCTCAAACTTGCTCTCCCCAAACACCCGGATCGACTGCACCGTGCTCCTCCCCAGTGGCACGTGTTGCACCGTATGGTTCCGCCCAGCCATAAACGCCACCGTGCTGTTATCAAAGGGATACTCAAACATCGACACATTCGGCACAAGCTGGTCATGCAGGCGGGGTTCCCGCAGCGCCTCGGCCGCCGACATACCCCTATCAATGACGTTGATGATACTCTGCACGACGCTGGTGATGATGCGCGAGCCGCCCGCGGCACCCGTGACGAAGTAGAGCGTGCCGTTGGGATGGGTGACGATTGTCGGGCACATGGAGGATAGCATGCGTTTACCCGGGCGGATGAAGTTGGCGGGCGACGGGATGAAGCCGAAGGCGTTGTCGGCATTGGGGATGGAGAAGTCGTTCATCTCGTCGTTCATGATTATGCCGGTTTCGGGGACGATGAGTTTGCTGCCGAAGAGGAGGTTTATGGTTGTGGTGAGGCTGACGGCGAGGCCGGAGCGGTCGGTGGAGACGAGGTGGGAAGTTCCCGGGCTGAAAAGGATGTGAGTTATTCGTTCGAATGCACCATGGGCCTAGTTTTGTGTCCGCCCCTTCTACAGAATCTTCTGGGATGGGCTGGAACATACGTATCTAGACTTTCTAGTCCCTCTGGGTCATATGCAGAGATGTCTTGGGTATGGTGGTCGGAGATTTTAGCTCGAATCATAGCGGCCGTGGAAGCATTGAGCATATGATCTTCAAATTCGGCCAATCGCTTCACAAAGGAAGGGTCACCTAATTGCGTACGCTATGGGGAGTACTTGTGGGTCAGTATTCAGAAAAAACGTAGCCCCCATACAGGTGAATCGGGAGTAGAAGTAGGGGGTGCTTACCTGTCCGTAGGCAAACCGCATTGCTTCAGCAAGGCGGTGGGTGCTGAGATTCACGTTACCCGGCGCGAAGAAATCATCATACTCATTCAAAATGTTCAAGATACTCATTGTAACAACACCGCTAGACGGAGCACTCGTGCTGGTCACTTTGTAGCCCCGGTAGCTGACCTGTGAGATACCTCGAATCGCAACGGTATAGTTCTTCAAATCATCCAAGGTCATGGTCCCATTCTGCGCCTGGAGGGCTCTGATCGTGGCCTGCGCAATAGGTCCAGAATAAAAAGCATCAGCCCCATATTTGGCAATTTTCTCGAGCGTGTCAGCATATCGTCGACGAGTGATGATATCTCCCAACCCCAATAGGACTCCATTGGGGGCAAAGTCGACTGCCCAGGCAGGATCTTTGGACAGAAAATCATTTTCCCCAGCCGTGTCGGCCTCCATGTAATGGACCAGATCCTCGTTGACGGGCCATCCATGACGCGCAGTGCGGATGGCCGGCTGCATGACGGTTGACCAGGGCAAAATGCCATATTTCTTATGCAAGTATTCCAGACCGCGAACTTCACCAGGTACGCCGCTGTAGTCGTGGGGTAATTGGTTAGTAAGAAAGGAAAATTTTTGGTAGGGTATATCGAGTAGCTCAGCATATACCTAGCCAGACCCCCTATAATGGACCCTTCCACATTATCCTTATACATGTCTTCAAACGCAGCTGCGGGGGCCACCTCTCTGAAATCGATGAACTCGTACTTGTCATCCGGCGTTCGCACGACGGCAAATCCACCGCCACCGATACCGCTATGATACATTGCTGGAACGAGAAGCACGCAGTTAGCAAAGGCACATTTCTACTCACTGGGGAATCCCTTGGTTGTAGAGGGGAATGAAAGAAGGGAAGGAAAAAACCTACCAGTTACGCCAATGCAGAAGACGGTTGCGACCATCTAGACGACCGAATGAGTTTATATCCTTAGCATTTCAAAGCACGCATCCACGCAGTTCAACTCTTGACTCCGCCAACCGAGATACAGGTGAAACATATGTCAATCAATCGGGGATCGGGAATCCTGGAAGCCCTCCAGGATGTGAAGCGACAAGATAACACGACCAATCCACTCCAGAAATACATAAGAAGACCAATAATGAAGGAAACGAGGGGGATATGAAAAAAAAAAAAAAAAAAAAAAAAGACTCACAGCATCCGCCGCATTTCCGCCAATCTTCAACATCTCCCCCCCAAGCCGGCTACAATTCCGATTCTCAGAGGCAACAGCACCCAGCTCGCCATGATGATGCCCACCACAATTGCCATATTTACCCGGGTTTCCTCCAGAACCACTCAGCTTCGCACCCCATGTCTCGGTGAATGTCGTAAAGGACGAGAAGAGGTAAAACGACGTGAGCAGCACCGTGATGGCAATTGAGGTGAGAAGAGCAAGGAACCCAGTGAGCATCCTGTCCAAGAGAAAAGGAGGGGGGGAAGAAGCCCCGCCTCCTCGACCCGGGAACCGGGGAGTATTTATATGAACGTATTGCTATGCAGCTAAAGCTCCAATTCTCTATATTTTGTTTTTACTGAATTCTGGAAGGATTCTTTGTTCCCTTGCTGTTTAACCTCGACGGGCGCAACGCTGATCGGCTCGGGTAGCCCAGTTCTCATACAGGGGTCCAATCGGGCAGCGGCTTGTACTCTTCGGCTCAAGAAACGGGCGGAGCAGGAGTGGAGGAAAGGAAAGTCAAACAGTGCATGAATTATAATTGATCAGGTCGTGTTATGGTGCTGACCGGGCTCTTGCGCGCTGTCGAAGGGAGACAACGGCCTTTCTGGCGGTTACAATACGGTGGTCGGCAAGGACAGGAAATGAATGTGATCGGCGGACAATACAGTTGATAGCCCCGGGACTGGACAGCTTTTTGCGTGGAAAGCTTTGACAAAGGAGAGTAAGTGTATGCGCCGAAAAACGGAAGCAAAGTGGGATCAGGACTAAGTAAGTGTACGGAGCAAAATTGGACGGGGAAAATATACAATATGCACAGAATCACACCACAGCTCCCTATGATGATCTTTGAGCGCTCCCTCCCGGGGTCTGTGGTGGTCTGTGGTAGTCTGTGGTTTGTAACTAAAGGAAGATTGTAAAGTGACGACAACTGAGGAGGTTAAGAGGTTATTTCGGATGCCGGAGACAGGTAAGAAATCGGCAGGAGGCTAAAAAAAAAAAAAAAAAAACCCTCCGCCAAAGCCGAGGCACCCGAAATCCCCACTATGGCTTTAGTGCAGTTTAGTGGCCAATGTGCGCTCAAAGCCTAAAACCCTGCTTGTTTGGAGGCTAACTTATGATTTAATTAGGGCCTGTTCAGTGCGGCTGTGTGTACTCGTCGTTTTTGTACGGATCTCCACCTTTTTTAAAAAGTATAGCTTCAATATATCACAACTGTTCAGTGGACAGAGTGTCTGTACTAATATTACAGCTGCTTTTTGCAAAGTACAGATGAAAAAGGCCAGGTGTTTGATGGATTGAGTGACTATACTTGCATCTTTCATCAAGATCTTATGAATAAGGATCCTACCACAATTTCAAGAGATGAAGTTTCCAGAGGAGGTGACTCAGAAAGAACCAGCCTTGCCTATATGAATTTAGCGCAGCGCCCAACGTCATGCCAAGGAATGACTAACCCACCCTCGCCGCCGCAGTCCAGCAATTTTTTATTTTATCAGAAGAAGATACCCATTTTCGCAACTAGCTCTCATTCAGCAAACCATCGAAGCATCATCTCGATTAATTCTTCACCGTCCATATAACCCCCCCTATCTTCCGCGAGCGCGGACAAAAGAGGTGAACCCTCTCCAGCGGGCAACTGCTTGGCACATATCTCACAGTCGTCTGCCAACTATGACGACCACAGCAACTCAATCGCAGTATTTGACTGTACAAAATCCACCGTTAGATCAAACGTCTGCGCGGGATGAGACCTTGAACCCAAATAATTCCGGTTCTAGGCGCATAGGTCGTCGAGGCAGAGGAGGAAACCGTGAGAGCGGTAGAGATGTAGATACATCACACAATCGGCCGTTTGTTCACGGAAGAGGGAGACGAGGTGTTGGGCCAAGCCGTAGGGGAGCGGGGACAGGAGCAGGAACGGGAGCAGGAACAACAATATCCGCGAGAGGGAGAGGGCGGGGTGATGCACCTAATACGACGAAAACCGTGGCCGGGATGGGAAGATCATTTGGCGGCCAATTGACACGAGAAGCACCAGAGACAGCTAAAGATGGCAGAGGAGACGGTTCTTCTGCGCAAGGGGAGCAGGGCTCACTACGACCCAGTGCGCCGGAATTTATACCTGGAGTCCAAGTTCCTATGTCTACAACTACACCGACACTTTCTCATTCCTCTACGCCCATCCGGGAACGAACGAGACAACCAAGGCCTCCTAAAGCAAAATCTACGGCGCATGACATTGCCACGCGCACGCACGAGGACATCGCCAACGGGATATACGAATGCCCCATATGCACAAACGAACTTGGTCGAAAGACGAGAGTATGGTCCTGTTCATTATGCTGGACGGTTTTCCATCTCAGTTGCATAAAGAAATGGTCGAATAACGAAGGCTCGGTAATGGCGAGGCCAAGGCAACAGCAGGACCACGAGGATGGGCAAGACCACCCGCGACAGTGGCGTTGCCCGGGATGCAACTTGCCACACGACATTTTACCATCGACGTACAACTGTTGGTGCGAGAAAGAGATGGATCCGCGACCTTTGCCGGGATTACCGCCCCATTCTTGTGGCCAAACGTGCTCCAGGGCGAGGAGAGGGTGTCCACACCCTTGCGATTCTGTGTGCCATTCAGGCCCTTGTCCTCCGTGCGCGGCTATGGGCCCAACGCAGTTTTGTTTTTGTGGGCGCCACGAGTCGACTAAGAAATGCGTTGACACTGATTATGAGAATGGTTGGAGCTGTCGGGAACCATGCGGGGAGTTGCTGCCGTGTCTCCAACACAAATGTCCTCGTCCTTGTCATGAAGGCCTCTGCGGGGCCTGCGAGGAAATTGTCGATGCGAGATGTTATTGCGGAAAGTCTGAGACGAGAATTATGTGTAGTAATCGAGATGAAGAGAAACAGAGCCGTCTCACCCACGGCAAGGGCACTTCCGAAGAAAGGGTAGAGGAATGGGTAGGCTGTTTTGATTGTAAAGAGATCTGCGATCGCGACTACGACTGTGGAGTACATAGATGCCAGAAACGGTGCCATCCACAGGATGTGGCTGTGCCACATTGTCCCAGTTCTCCCGATGTTATCACAAAATGCGCTTGCGGGAAGACAGCTTTATCTGATATTCCAGGCTATCAGCCCAGAACGTCATGTCAAGACCCCATACCAAATTGTAAGGAACCATGTGGGAGTCTGCTTCCCTGTCAGCATAAGTGCCCCGTTCCCTGCCACACTGGCCCCTGTCCACCTTGTTTCTTGAGGGTGTCCATAAATTGCAGATGTGGAAAGGCTTCCTTCCAATCGTTGTGCCACCAAGGGGTAATTGAACCACCTCAGTGCTTTCGACTGTGTAAAGCAACGATGAACTGTGGGAGGCACAATTGCGGTGAGCGGTGCTGCCCCGGCGAGCGCAAGGCAATTGAGCGACAAGCGACAAAGCGAAAGCTGAAGTCGCTCAATATTGTCAATCGCCCTAATGACAACGATATCGAAGCGGAGCATATCTGTACACGAGTGTGCGGAAGGATGCTGAAATGCTCAAAACATACGTGCCAGGAGCTCTGCCACAAGGGAAGCTGCAGTACATGTCGAGAAGCGATATTCGAGGAAATATCCTGCAACTGTGGTCGATCAGTCCTATACCCTCCATTGCCATGTGGGACACAACCCCCTCCATGCCATTACGATTGTGCGAGGCCAAAATCATGTGGACACCCGCAGACGTCTCACAATTGTCACACTGACGACGAGAGCTGCCCCAAGTGCCCATTCCTGACAGAGAAACGCTGCCTCTGTGCGAAAAAGGCATTGAAGAATCAACCGTGTTGGCTAACGGACCCGCGATGCGGACTTGTATGCGGCAAGGAGCTCAAATGCGGCTCCCACACATGTAAGAATCTTTGCCATCGGCCGGGGGAATGTGAGGACTCGACCGAACCCTGCCACCAAGCATGCGGGAAGATCAAAAAGCTCTGCCCCCACCCGTGCTCCGATCCATGTCACGCTCCATTCCCCTGCCAGGAGAAAACCCCATGCCAATCCCTCATCACAATAACATGCCCCTGCGGCCGTTTAAAACAAGAAAAACGCTGCAACGCTTCCCGAGACGACAAAAACCGCTTTCAACAACACCAACAATCTCAATCCCCCAGCCCCTTAAAATGCGACGACGAATGCGCCCGCCTCCAACGCAACCGCTCCCTCGCCTCCGCCCTAAACATCTCCATAGACCCACTCACAACATCAGCAACACCAGCTGACGGGGACTCCATGACCGCAACAACAGGAACCACCCTCCCATACTCCTCCGAAACCCTCGACCTCTACCTAACCCTCTCCACAACCTCCACCCTCTCCACCCTCCAAACCTACGAAACAACCCTCCACACCCTCGCCACAAGCCAAACGCAACGCACCGCCCGCTTCCCGCCCGCCCGCACTCAGCTCCGCGCCTTCATCCACTTCCTCGCCGCTGATTGGGGCTTCGTATCCGAATCCTGCGATCCAGAACCCCACCGGCACGTCGCCGTCTTCAAAACCGCGCACTGGGTGCCGCCGCGCGGTCTTGGGGCCGAGATGGGCGCGCATGTGGGCGTCGGGATTGGCGGGGTGAGTGTGGGCGAGTGCGCGAAGATGCGTGAGAGGGAACGGGTGCGGGAGCGAGAGGCGAAAAGGGCTTCTGCCGCGGCTGCGGAGAAGATTCGGGCAGTCTACGAGAGCGGTGATGGGGATTTCGGCGCTATAAGTGCGGGGGCGGGTGATGGTGGGTGGGCGCAAGTTGCGTCTAGGAAACGGCCGACGGCTGTCCCGCCGGAATCTGCGTTTGGGTTTGGCGCGGTTGGGAATGGGAATGGGGTGTTGGGTGGTGAGAAGGGGGGGACGTTGGTGTTGAGGAGTGGGGTTGGGATTGCGGGGAGGGTTAAGGGAAGGGCGGTTGTCTCTGGTTCTGGCGGTGGGAGTGGCAGTGGGAGTGGTTGGAGGCAGTTTCCTGCGGGGTTCGCGGAGGATGTTGTCGATAATTGGGAGGAGGAGGTTGAGAAAGAGGAGCGGGAGGAGCGGGAGAAGGGGCATCCAGATGTAACTGAGAATGGTGCCGGTGAGGTTGGTGGTGAGGGTGCGAGTGACAGTGCGGAGGTAATTGGGAATGCAAATGAGAGTGTAAATGGGATTGCGTGAACAGCGAGGACCGGTGATACATATTGCTAAGTGAAGAGTCGGGAACACGGGAGACAATTTCAGTATTAAAGAGATGCAGAGAGGGAAGGTCCTCCAACTATCCCATCACTTAATACCCCATCGCCCACTGGGGACCGAATATCCCAGCTTGTTTTACTTTGTACAGTAATACTGCACAAGAACAGTACGCATACACTCCCGCTTGTGCATCCCATATGATGACAGCGCAATGCCTTTTTTTACCCTCTCGCGGCTACCTGTTATGATTAACATACAATCACGCTTATAACGTACTGTACAGTACATCATGAGTCCCTGGAGCAAATACGATAGAGGATACGGATTATGTTTTGTTCTAATGGAATAAATAAATAGCTCTTGCTATCTTCATGTGTAAGTTAGGGTCGCTATATCTCGTAGTACGCAACGAACGAACTGTACTTGAAGTCTCATTTATTATCACTGGATAGATTTGGAGATGATTGCCCGGTTTTTTTTTTTAAAAAAAAAAAAAAATTCAATTACCTAGAAAAAGAAAATTTCTCCATCATTATCACTTCCTCATTACGAATCATTTTAGCCCTGCAAAGCCAAGACAAAGACATTTTCTAGCGCGGTACGGAGCATAGATATTATGTATGAAATCACCAAGGAAGAAGCGGACATTCAAAAGAAATCAAAACCAAAACAAGCCTAGAAGTAGATAGAGAGGGGGTAGTTAAGCAATGTAAATAAATAAGGAAAATTTGATATATCGACCCAAAAAGCAAGGGAAACAAAACTAAAAATGCACATGAATCACCAGACCCATCAATAATGATCATTATCCATGATTTTATGATCCCTGAAATTATTTCCAAATCCTAATCGTCCAAGCAGCAGCCACTTGCCAGTCCGGCTGGGAAAGGTGTCAAAAGCTGAATGAAATGCAAGAGAAAAAAATCTCAAAAAGTGGGAAAAAGTGAAATATATAAGAAAGATGACGGCGGGGGATAGTAGTGGAATAAATAAATAAGAAATGAGTCTTGTGAAATGAAAAAACACGAACAAGTAGATGGAGATGATAGATGGATAACGAAGGAAGAAATGCATAACTCCAAAAAAAATTGAATAACTTAAACAAACACAACTATCTCCCCCCTCTCATTCCTCTTCAGCCTCAACACCCTCCACAACTCCTTCTCCACCTCAATCCTCCGCTCTCGCTCCCTCTCCTTCACCCTCTCCCTTTCGCGCTCCCTACTCTCCCGCCCCTCCTTCCCCCTCCCCCTCCCCCTCCCCCTGCCTCTCCCTCTCTCCATATCCTTTTCCTTTTCCTTTTCCTTTTCCTTCTCCTTCTCCTTCTCCTTCTCCTTCTCCTTCCCCTTCCCCTTCCCCCTCGCACCATCCCTCTCCCTCTCCCCATCTCCCTGTGAACTCCCCCACATCCCCCCTTCACGATGAAACCTCTTCAACGCCTTATGAACCGAGAACCCCCTCCCAGACTCCGGCCCCTTCGTCACAAGCGATAAAAACACGCTCGCCTGCTCGCGCAGCACGAGCTCGCGCTCCGCCGCCTCCACCTCCGCGTCCTCGTACTCTCCTCGGCGACTACTACTGCCGCTACCGTAGACGACGAGCTGGTTGCTAGTGGCGGCGGCGGTGGTGGTGTTATTATTATTTGCAGAATTCCCATTAGCGATGTCGGCGCGATATTCGATGGTCTTGAGACGGCGCGGGGCCGTAGCGGCGGCGGCGGCGGCAGCATCGGCCTTCTTACTCGTACTGGAACTAGCACGAGCGCTCGTAGCCGCACGGGTGGCCTTGCTAACACCAGCACCAGCAGCCGTAGCCGTGCCACTCCTCTTCGTCACCGCCTTCCTCTTCTTCTCGCGGGGCGGAATGATGGCTTCGGCAAGGCTGGCGCCCTTGCCGTCCTTACTCGTAATAGGCCAGAGCGGGAAAGGTTTACGTGTAGGATCCGTGAAGACGGGCCCCTTGCGGGGGTTGCGGGCGAGGAGGTCCATGATCCGATCTGTACGTTCCTGGATAGCGAGGACGAGGGCCTTGTCCTGTTCGTCCGTGGTAGATTCGTCGTTAGTGTCCTTATCATTATGATTGTTAGTGTTCTTGTGGTTGTGGTTGCCGGAGGCATCGTTATCTGCCATGCGGGTGCGTTTTATGGGGGAAGTTGGGTTGGGGTATTGGTGGCGTCCGTCATTATTGAAGCCCTCGTCGGCGCTGCGGTAGGCTGCGTCTGGTGTTGGTGGGGAGATATCTCTCATCATGCGGTTGATGCCACCAGTAAGGCCTGAGTGGGCCAGCGTTGGGGTTGATGGGTTAGCAATAGCACTTGATGGGGGGGGAGCGTCGATCATTTGGATATCATCACCGCCAGTGGAGGCCGAATTGGCCATCTGGCCATCGACTTTTCCAACATGGCCGCGTTTACGCTTCTTGTCACCTGTACTAGTCGGGTTGTTAAGAGGAGTATGGAACCGATCCGGGGAAGCTGGGCGGTCCTGATCCCGATTCTGATCCCGATGCTGATCTCTATCCCGACGGGATGACCGATCCTTATTCCGTTTTGGTGCTGGGGTCGTGAAATTGTTGAAAGACGCGGTGGATCCATTTGCACCTCCGTTTTGGTATAGTGGTGTCTCTAGGGTGTCTGCGCCATAGGAGAAGCCATTCTCTTCAAATGCCACATCGTAATTTACCTCATCATCCTTTCCATTATCGATCTTTGCAAGCTCCTTGGGCGCATTGAAGAGCGGGGGTGCATCCTTTAGCATAACCATTGGCGCGTCGGATCCTCCTAGGGAGACTTTTGAGGCATTCGGGGTGGTTGTCGTGTCGAGAAAATCAAACACATTCACCTGGGCATTAGGCTTGGTTGTAGTGGCAGGGGTCGAAACCTTTCCAGGTTCCTGGCGAGGAGCAGCCTGTTGAGGGCTAGGAGCGGCCGGAGGGGAAGCATTATGGGCAGGTCTAATCTCGTCAACATCTGGAGCATCTTCTACCCAAGGGTCAGGGGGCCGAGGAGAATTGGAGGAATTCGGGGGTTCAACTATTGTCACGGACTTGAATTTCTTGGATTTGTTTGGCTTCTCCTTGTAGAGGGCACCCTGGTATTTCTGTGCTTCTGATATGCATGACTAGAAAAACACACAAGACCCCAAGACAAAACGTGTTAGCTGGACTATTTTGTTTTGTCATACTAGTCGGGATGGCATGTGGTTTGATGGAGCAATAGGTTGTAACTGTCACGAATGGGAAGACATGATGGCTTCACCCAGGCGCATGGGTTCCGCGATGGCTACCCAATGGCAAAGCACCCATCACGCAACAAATGCGACCAGTGAAGCCATCTGCCAAATCAAACGCAAGGGGGAAGAGGATAGGGGAGACATGGCAGGATGTTTCTGCTGATCCGCCAGGCGAATCATCGATCGACCCGTCGCATCGCCGCTGGGTTGGCTGGCGCGCACATGAAAAAAGAGGTGCACATAGGAACCCATGCAAGCACATAACGCGACGATTCAGACGACCACCACGACAACAACAGCAGATCCCAAGTGCTAGCGCGCGTAGAATTGATGGAGGTGAAATGCGGAATTTATGGGCAGCTTGCGGGGGCTAGGATTGCAGTGCGACGTTTGAAATTTATAAAAAATTTGGAATAGAAGAGGACGTAGCCGTACCGTATGGCCTCGATAAGAGGTTCCGGGGAATTCGACTGAACAATCGAGACAGGAGAAACGCGCGCCGCGACACTGATTACGGTGGGGATCGGTCTTCTTCTTGGTGAAGACGTCGCCGCAAGCCTAGAGGGAGAGACTCAATGAGGGAGATATTTAGCTTGTGGTCAGCAATGCATCAACGGGAATATTTAATTTTTTTTTACAGCAATTCCATTCCATCCACCACCACCCCCACCAACCGGTAAGCCACGGTGAAAAAAAAAAAAAAACAAAAGGACGGATCCAAACCCGAACAGGATAAGATGAGAAGAAACAGAAACAGAAAACGATAGCCAACTCACCTCGCATTGAAACGAGACCATGGTGTCGTGGAAGCAGCAGGACGGGGCCCGCCAGAGCAGAGACAGACAAGACCGCAGACAGGGCGGGGTCTGGGAGAACAAGTGTCGATGCCCAAGAGGATCAAGAGGAGCGCAAGGAAGAGTCGGTGAGGCGGGGCAGAGACGACTCAACGGCGAGGGCGTGAGAAGTGAGGCGGAGAGAAATGCCAGTGGGTTTTGAGTTGGGCGAGTTGGATGCGAGCAAACGAAGAATTTTGGAGAATTATTTTATTAATAACTTCATAAAATCTGCTGCAGGTCACCCAAGACAATATAGTTAGTTATATAAATGAGCTGGATATCTCTCGTCTTTCACAGAGAGAAATCTTTTTGCTTCTTCTCCTCTTCTGTTCCTTTCTTTGTTCCTCTTTTTTGTTCTTCCCTGGTCTGTTTGTCTGAAATATTTACGCCCCAATACGAGGCCAAAAATACCAATATATTTTCAAATGCGCCGCCAGTCAAAAAGGTTCCCAGCAACAAACCAGAAACCAGCGAATAATAAAGAATGAGAACTAGTTAGCCCAGCTGCAGCAGAGACACGGGAAGGCGGCTGTTTAACTAATAAACGGTAAAGGGCCATGAGAGAGAGAGGAACGAGGAGAGCGGGTGAGCAGATCGAAGTCAAGACATTTACGAAAAAAAAAAGAAAACAAAACAAAAACAAGGCCGAAGCAATCAATCACGTCGTCAGCGCAGATGACACCCCCTTGAGGCTAACATTTAGTTATATGGTTGTTATGATTATTACGAATATTATGATTCCTGACTGACAATCCCTCCGTGCTTTAGGTTGATCCGTTTCTGACACGGCAAGAGAAATTATTATTATTATATACAAAACATACACCGTTATGATGGTGTCTTGTCTCCGGCTTCAGATGCCGCTGAATGTTGTTTATTTACTTAATGTATTATCATATCAACCGCCTTTCCCATCCCATGAACCCGGTCCCGCTCGACATCATAGTCTTCCAGCATCGGATCTGCGGCGAGGGGTTAATCACCCCCCTGTCAAGTCAGGAGAAACGCGAGAAAAGAAATAAATTCATACGCCCATCACAATCGCAATCGCAATCGCAATCCCAGTCCCAATCCCAGTCCCAATCCCAGTCCCAGTCCCAGCTCCAGGCCAGCTCAGCCCAAACGATGATCCAATGCGATGGTCAGAATTACGGACTGAACCTTGAAAACAAGCGATAGTTACATATAGAGAGGACGCTTTCTTCCAAAAACCGTCGCGCTGTACGCACACACACAGGGCCAGAAGGGTAGAGGGGGGCAGGTGTTTCTTATCGATAACTCAGTCAACTATTTAACTAGCCCCCAGCCCGCCATGCGCGCCCGCGCCCGCCAGCTGCTCCACGAAGTGAACGTATCCTGATCCTGGTCGTCGTCCTCTTCTTGTATTATTCCTGTCATGATGACTAACCTCATGCCCTCATGTCCTGGTTTCGTACGTGTGTGCATATATATGTGTGTGTGTGGAGACTTTTGCTCAGCGGGCGTCCACCCCGTCGCAATTGAAATTCTAGATGAAACCTTTAACTAGTAACTAACTAAGTTACTGAACAGACAGCAGTATTTTTGTCGCAGTGTCACACTCCGATGGGTAGTTAATGGAGAAGAGAGAGAGAGATAGATAATACGCACCACCTAGCAAGGGGATAATGTATGACCCCAATATCCCTCTCCGCCTCTGGTTTATCTTCAAGCCCTGATTCATTCATTTATTATTATTTTTTGTTTGTCACAACCCAGCAGCAATTGCAAGGCTCCAATTCTCTTTGCAGTTCCGTCCCCCTATTTGCGCACGAAAGCTGATTCGCTCCCGACACCAGCCCATGCACATGGATGTGGCTACTTGTATCAGAAAAGACAGCCCAGCCCACCAAAGGCCAGAAACAGAAGGAAAAAGCAAAAAAAAAAAAAAAAAAAAAAAAGTACAGATGCGCATCGAATCACAGTGCAGGCTTTCCTCCCAACTTTTTCCCAATCATAGACGAATATACCCCTCCTCCACCCAGGATCTTCAAACACCAAGTTTACCAGCCAGGCCGCGCTCAAATCATAATCATCATAACTTTGGAAATTTGATTGAAGTGATGCCGCGAAAGAAGTTCTGACTACATACATTGTGAGGAAGTATGTAATGTATAGAACAAGACTTGTCTCTTTCTGTATCGCTGTATCCGCGGCGCGATGTACTGTATATCTCACGTCCTGTACTCTGTATATGTATGTACATGTACATTTCATTTTGTCAGCATATACGGAATACACACTGCGTAAAAATCTTGCGCGAGGCTGTCCAGGTCGTTTCAACCTGGCTGGTATGGTATGGCATATGCGTGTAGTGTACCTAGTATTAGGGGAGTCAGCTGCTCCCCAACCCCCCCCTCCCCCCTCCCCCCTCCCCCCCTCTCTGCTTTATTTTTATTTTTATTTTATATTTCTTTTTATAGAGAAAGATTCATAATTATGAAATGTACGGCGTACTGTACTGTAGAATTAGAATGCTGACACCTGAGGCCACCCTAACCATGGTCCTGGGACTCGAAGCGTGCGCATGTAGCTACAGTAGTTAGGTAACTACATGGCTTCATTTTAGCTTACGATGTAGCCAACCAACCGGAACTGTACTGCATAGCATGGAGTTTCTAGAAGGCAAATAGCGGGATGGGATGGGATAGGAGATGTGCTTGGTTAGAAGTGGGATGGATGTGGTTGGGTGTGTTTTGTCCTATTGTTTTGCTCTGATTGATGTATGTACGGAGTATGTGTCTGCCATCCGATATTTTAATAGTTAGCCCTTGCGGGTAGACAATCAGATGGCGAAGTGGATGTTTGGTCGCAAAGGTTTTCGATTTTGGACTTTTTGATATTCAGACTGGTCCGACGACCGAATGATGCAGGTGGTATGCAACTATAACTTTTTGTACAAGCGATAGATGGATGGCGGGAGGTTGGTTCGCGATCCGTAAGTTATCTCATACTTGTGCCATGTGGTTAATTCGGCCTGAATGAAATCAGGGGAAGAGAAAAAGGTAAAAAGGCAAAAGGCAATCCATCTCTATCTAATTTTTAACGTTCGATATGTATTCTCCCCCCCCCCCTCCCCCCCAACGCTCATCCCCAATGTTTCACCGGCTAACTTGCCGCTGACGGCTAACTAGCAGAGCAGTTGGCCTTTATATAGCATATATACCATGTGCCACCGCAACGAGCTACCGTCCAGACTCTAGGAAGTGAAGAAGGAGCTAACATTAGTCCCTCATTGACGGGAGTTGATATAACCAGTCACCAACCCCGTCCGTTAATTCGCGCGTTGTGGTTCCATTCAAATAGCGGCCGGCCGAATAGTAAAGACAAAACCCGGCCAGGGGAAAATAATGCACAGTACATAGTTTGGTCCATCCACACCTCAGCGCTTGGTATGTATGTATATGCTAGGGGGGTTAAGACAGGGGAACACAGAAAAGGCTGTTTGTTAAGCTCTTTTACAAAACAAACAGCCGTGCAGTCATGGCGCTTTCAAGGCAATGACGTATGATGTGGCAGTACTAGGAAACCAGGGGAGTTAGCAAACCTGCGAGTATAGATTTATATTACTCGGCAGAAGGCTCAGTGCACTGCAAATTCAAAGACGGGGTAAAATGGTACCTTGATATAGGTTATCACTCAATTGCACACTTATTGGTAGCTGATCAAGAGGCAATAATTCCAGGAATCACAAGTTGGGTATGAGATTTAGGGGGAAACAATCAACTCTGCTGTTGACATTTATAGAAATGATTCATTAATCATGCACTAAACTATGAACCCACCAGTTTGTTCAGCAAACAGGAAAATGTAGTGCAACCAGTTTCAACAGAACAGGTGGTAATGCCAAAATCCAAAGGCGTGAGATGGTGGCGAAGGGCAATGGACAGTACAGAATATCATAGTTGAAGCCCCCCGAAGAGTTATCAAAAGTTGGATCCGTCAAGCTTCTGGCTTTCCATGTAGCCACCACTGTTTACCATCTTATTGCGAAATTCTTGGCCATGTATTCGGAGGACGAGGAGACGTGAAAACTTGTGGAATTAGAAAAAGCGATATGATGCGCACTGTAGTTGCGGATTCGGACTAGAACAGCCAGGACTGGTCTGAGTATCCAGTGATGAAACCACCAGCAGAGCAACCTGAGAGAGTGGTTAGGTTTATTATAGCTTTAACCAAATGAATCAAAGAATCCAACAGAATCTCAAACCTCTGTCTTTCTCTCTCACGCACGGCCAGCAGCGGGACGAGGGTGTATGCTGTCAAACCACGTCCTCGCTGCTCCCGAGTCCTCAAATCTCAGCCGTAGATCCTCTTGCAAGTGCACAGATACCGCTCGCGCCGACATTTTTTGAGAGAGAGACGCGAACAACGTCACTAGCTTCAAATCTCATTGTCCGCCATATATCTTAGACAACGGCCTGATAATGAGCGGGTCAAGAGCGCTAGTTAGGGCTCTATCATGGTTGATTTCTGCGGGCGTCATGCCCCTGTGGCCGTAACTATGAGAGAGACAATAAGCCCATCAGTTACCATCCATCTAGTCGAATTAGACAGTTGGTTGGTTAGTATCACCAGCTCCCGGCTGATGCAACGGCGGTTCGAGCTTTGGAACTAGGTGTTGAAGTAAAAAGCCGCGTTCCACACATTTCCCCGAAGTGCCTTAGAGAAGAAGAAGAAGAACAACACTCGTTGGGTTATTGAAGGGCATTCATTCTTGGTCAGCGAATACTTAATAAGTTATCAGTTTCTATTACCGCCATTATTATATCCTGCAAGGTGTGGACTTTATCATTCTGCCCAGCGAAAGTTAGTTTTGGTGCTTCTTGCGGCTAATACATCCGAGAAGCTGGCGGTCGTTCTTGATCAGACCAGCGAATACAGCGTTCCAATGAGCTTTCACGCTTCGCTTAGCTCTGGTTGATTTGCCAGGGAGCAGCCGACTTTAGCTCTGGGGCCCGTTACGGGTCTAAAATATTTGTTCCCAACCAACCCATCTGATATATTATTGTCTTGGTGATACATAACTGGATGCTGTGTGTTGCAAAGCGGTGGAGTGGAGTGTCGATTCTATTCATGGAGAAATTCTATTTTGTTTTTGAAGTACCATCATTGGCATGATCATGATTCAAAAGGAGCGAAATAGCCAATATATAATCTATGAGTATCTTGCTGAAGATAGCTACTTGCAGAATGTGCATAGAAACACAAAGAAGTGATGAATATGCCCAATTCTTCATGCTGCTTATCTAAATGGATAATTCTCTGAATGAAAAAAGTGCTCAGTGGAGGTGGGGAATGTATGTCCAAGTGAGGTTTAGTCATTATCATAAATAAAAAATAAAAAAAGTCAAAGACAACAACAAATATAAGATGGGGGAAAACTCTGTTTTAGCTGGGTTTCCTCCCGCTGACAAAATAGGTCTTGATATACATATGGTTCTGCCGATTGCGAAACTCCGCCTTCACTTTGGCCGAGAGGACCTGGCACTCAGCGTGAGTCCATCCAAGAACTTTACCCATAAAGCCGAAAGCGTACGCTTCAACGCCTAGAAGAGCATGTTCCAGGAAATAGCGTCCGACTTCTTTGAGTTTTGGGTCTTTGGCCCAGGGACCGATTGGAACCTAGATGTTGACAGGTGAGATTGATGCAAGTGATGAGGGAGGGTTTTTTGGAATGATAGGGAAAAAAAAAAAAACAAACCTTGTGGATTTCCTCCCGCACATCCTCGAATCCCGCGTCAATAAGCATTTGCTTAAACTTATGAGCGACATTGAGTTCCTTCCCAAATTTCTTCGCAGCTTCATTGCAGAGGGTTTGGTACTCAGCGGAGGCAGTGGCCCTTTCCATGGTATCGTCATCGGACGACATCCAAGCCTCAGGTTCCTGAAGCTCCAGCCATCCTCCTGGTTTCAAGTGCTCCAAACACTGCGCGAGCAGCTTTTTCCAGTTCCCAACGCTTCCACCAATCTGGCGTGAGTGGATAAGATCAAAGGGCTCGTCACGGCTGTAAGCCCAATCGGTTTCAATGTCGTCAACATAGAATTTAACATTGGGAGCCACCCAGGTCGGCTGGATAGGGCTCAGATCTACCCCTATGGCCTGTGCGGACGGATATTCATCGCCGAAATCCAAAGCCCAGAGGCCAGTGCCGGTTCCAAGATCCAGTGCCCGCTGGGGGCTGGGTCCGATAGGTGCGCGAAAGAGTTTCCCATCGAGCAGTAGCAGAAAAACATGATGGAGAAGGTCAAGACGGTCTTGCTCAGTTTCATCGTTGGGGAGAAGATATTCCCCCTTTTTGTAGCCAGTGTATCTACGACCGTTGGCATACTCGTAATTTAGAATTGAGGAGGTGACCGAGGCGCTGTAGGCGGAGGCGTCAGACTCGTCGCCAAAGGTGGAATCTGCAGCGTCGTCGTCCACATCGATAATTGGGAGTTCGGGTCTGGGGTTTGAGGCTGCTGCATCAGTGGCCTCATGTGTGTTTGCGGTACTCATGATGTTGGAATTATTGAGAATAGGTGGAAGTTGCGGTTGAATTTGTCAGCATTTAGTGTCGGTTTCAAGTTCTGATGTTTTTTTCTGCTTCTTTTGTGATAGAAAGAGGGTAATAAGACTTTCCTCAATCTTTCGGGGGCGAGCGGGGTGGATAGGGGTATTATTTGGCTACTAATAAGGGATCCAACCGGAGTGGAGTGCTGGCGAAAGCACTAACAGCTGTTCCCCGTACGTACGCAGTTACAAAGTGAGCAGGCATCCGGCGGGCGAACTACACACACAGTATGAAACTTTCGGCCGTTGCCAGTTAAAACCCTTGGATAGTTAGGATAGCGCGACAGATTTGGCATCGGGTGTACTATATAGTTACTCCGTAGGACTGATGGCATTAGCACTCGAGATGGCGCCGCTCCAAGACATAGCTGACATATTTTATCCTGAATAACACTAAGTGTACTCTGTAACTAATATTTTAGATATTTAAGTATGTAGTCATCACTGAGGGTTGCTTTGTATTATTTATCTTAGTAGAACCTCAGCAAGATCTCCCCTCCTTACAACTTGTACTGAAATACAATTGCTGTTATCAAACACCATAATATATATAAGTAGGTGTCGGAGCGGAACAACATTGTTCCCATAAGCAACTACAGCTCGATCTTCATCTCCATCTCCACCTTCATCTCCACCTTCATCTCCATCTCCATCTCCATCTCCATCTCCATCTTCATCTCCATCTTCCTCTCTTCTCTGTTTCTATCTCTGTTGCCACCTTGCAAGCCATGTCCTCCCGCCCTTTCAATCCACTGCCTACATTCCCCATTCCCATTCAGTGGGATGTGCCAGGCCGTATTGCCCAGCTGCGGGCCATGATCGATGACCCTGCCACCAGTCAGGCACAGAAGATTAACCTCCAGGTTGCTATCAATCTGTATCATTCAAAAGAGCTACCAGGACGGTTTAAATATATCCAGAATGGCAAGGTTGTCTCTCTTAAGGATATCAATTTTAAGCAGCCATACTGGGTTGAGGTATTTCCTTCACCTTCCATGATCTATATGCATTCACCGTTCTTAACCCTCATTTCAAACTAGGGTTATGGTCAACAACTATCTTCACGGGCTACAATTCCAGCTACCGTGCCAGGGCTGTCTTCTGCACCCTCTCAGCCTGTGTGCAATGTTGGTGTTGTTACTTCATCTAGTCCATCCTTGTGACTAGTAGCTAGCTTCCATCTAACGCCTCTTCAGCCTTCGAGCCAGCAACTAGCACATCACATGATATATAATACCTACGCAGAAGGCACCGGTGGACATGAGGTTAGCATTTTAAATTTCTAGGGAGTATCTACTTGGTGATACGCATGTTTGACACATGGCCTTGCATCAGATATTCGCCCGAATTAGGCCCATTCCAGGCCTCTTATCATCGTCATTATCGATTACTGTCACAATGCTCAATGACACTGGAAGTGATGTGTTGACTGTCTTTGATACAGATCTGACTGCTTTGGCCATCCCTCCAACCTATGAGGGGTTTGGGACATATGTCTCAGTATCAACACCGAATGGGATTATCATACGGCAACAAGTCATTGTTGACATACAGCTATTGGATTCGCAGGGGAATCCTGTGTCTGACTGGATTAGAGAGGAGGGCGTTATCACACCAGCAGCTCTTGGTGTTGGTAGACTTTCAGGTGATGGCATTAGGCAATCTCTATATTTTGCAACTGCACCAGGAAATCAACATCTGTATGTTGCTGAAAAGAAGAATGGCATTGTTAAAGTGCTTCCAGTTGTCTAGCCTATTTTCGGCTATTATGCTTATCTTTGTTTATCTTGCCTACTTATGTATGATCTATAATTCTTTGATATTTCATTATTCATATTACAATCAGGAAATCAGATACTCTCATTTGTGGAAGGTGTAAAGCTTGCTTACAGACAGTCTCATCACAATATGCAGTTGAATATATCTTGAAAAAATCCTCTAATTCTGATAAGATATCTGATGTAATCTTTGACTTTACACTGTGTGTTGAATGGAGTTCTCTAGCAGTTTCAAAACAGTGAAGATTTTATTAAATTTGATATAGAGTGGCCAGATGACAATCAATGCTCTGCATGATCTCAGCAGGTATATAACCATTCTTAAGAAGACATACAATCTTATTAATGGTGAAATCACTCAGTTAAGATGACATATTGGTGATAAAGGTAAGAAAGACACATTCTTGGATGATATTTGATTGAAAATGATGTGTATTGGATGATATTGAATGATTCTAGAGAAACATGGATATTTTGATTTTCTTGTGGTGTTTTGCTACTAATTTTCAGGGGGGGTGGGAAAATTCTGTTTTCGCAAGCAATACGTCCGCCACAATATCTAAGTATTGGTCAGTAAAGGATCGAATCCCCTTGAATCATATCATCTGGGCTATGAGGGCTGGGCGCTAGCCTACGAACAAAGGCTGCTTCTGAGTTTTACAAATGCATCGCTGACGGCGATAAATACTTATTTTCGGGGCCCTTTCGCTCCCAACCCGACTTCAAGGTAGGTCCGCTTGGCCCGAGGGTGACGGGGATGCGGATGCGGATGCGCAACGGGCCTCCTGGCGACAGATCCGCGACACGATCACGAAGGTGGGCTTGGAGGGCCTTGAGCTGCCGTCTGCTTTGCTACTTGTTGGTGACCATGCGGCTGACGCTATGTTTCACAGGACACTGGATGAGGCGCTCCGGGATATGATTCCGACGCATAGAGATGATGTGGATGGGTTGAGGTGGTCTTTGGACAAGCGCGGACAGGAGAAGAACCCCTGCGAGATTTCTTCTCTTGACTACGCTGTAGTATGCTTTCCTGGCGGCAAGGGCGGCTGGCCTTGCGAAGCAATCTTTAGAGGCACCCAGGTTCTGCTGGGAGCTTCCAGAGTGTGATCCAAATCGTGCTCAGCTGTCGTCGATTGTTTTCAGCGGGGGGGATGGTGGGGGGTTGTGAATTATGCATGTGTCATATAATAAATTTTAGCTTCCAGGCATTGCAGTTATGGACGGAATCACGGTTGCAGGGTTTTGATCTTTTTCATTTGTACCTGTTCTAAACAGGTCGCGCCTTTACAAATATTGCAATGTGCACCTCTCTTGGCTTTATGTGTTTTGATCTCTACTGTAACATTGTCTTTTTTATGAGGCCTGCTCGACTATTATAGAAATATGATGCTGCATGTCTGAAGCAATAAGGGGGGGATATAATACAATACGAATATCAAAACCTGAACGCCAGTCCACTTATAGATAAAATTTACATCATAAGTTGTTTGAGTCCATTGCTCTGAAGATGGCATTTGAACTTTTGAGGCCATGGGGCACGATTAGTAGTATGGGCGTTCACAATCCCCCGCGGTCGTCCACCGAACACCCTTAGTTCCATGTCGGATAGAGCCTTCCACGTATGGTTAAGGGCATCATCGGAGGACAATTCAAACCGAATAAACCACTAACCATTTGTTTGCCTGAAAATGTGCCGTCAATATATATTTACAAATAATGAACGCAAGATGTTTCAAAGTGATATGTATCACAGCCACGACGTGGGTTGGAGGGTACATAAAGTACTTACGGTTCAGGGTGTATTTCGACAGGTGGAAACGACCCAGGGTTGATCTGCCTCCCATTCTGGGATACTTTCTTCGTTGCGCTTTCATCCACCTCCGCCTTGCCTGAAACTGGCTGATTAGCACTTTTCATAGGATTTATCTTGCTACTATCTCCCGCTCCATCTTGGCCCCCCTTCTCCCCTCCGCCGTCACTCTTGTCGTCGTCATGTGCGCAGCCACAGTCGTAGAAATCTCCAATCTTGCTACAGTCGAAGATATCCTTGTGGAGCATCTTGTTCACTTCGTTGTGAACATGGCATGCCCATGCAGCGGCTGCGGAGCGCGACGACACTTGCGGCGGGAATTTTGCTAAATGGGCCTGGAAATGGGATGCGCATTCGCCGCTATCGAGGAATTTAGTTAGTGGGAGACATTTTCATCAATATTTGAGCAGCTCAGCTTTGCAGGAAGGATTCAGCTCGAGACAAGGACGTACCAAGGGTATAATCTTGAGAATAGATATATGTATGACCGTAGCGTTTCTTGTTGCTCCTCTGATGGCTCGTCTGGAAACTGCGCTATCATGGTATGGAGCACTCTCCAAGCTGCCCGACCAAGTTCCGCCCTGTAAGCAACAACTCTCCTGTTAGCTATCTAACTTAACTATACAATCCGTTCTTAGTCAAGTTGTCTCCGCCCCGTAGGACCCACTCAAACGCGAGAGCTTGATAGATAGCAATAGTAGCAATAGCCACGAGCCAACATAAAAGCAAGTCCAAGCACAGCTAGTTATCCTTACCTCGCAGTCTCATTGCCCATCTTCGAACTTACCACACCCCCTTGCAGCATCTTATCTGTTATCTCGACATTGGGAATTGTCCTGTCAACGTGGCCTGGGGCACGCGCCTCAGGACTTAGTGGGGAGCCTTGGCGGAGGAATGCGAGGGTAAGGATGAAGAAGAACGCAAGGCCAATAAAAAGAAACAATCTTGACGGTGGCCGGTGTGCCATGTTCGTTTCGCGGAGAATGGCGCTGGAATGGCTAGCTATCTATCTGGACGGCATTGGCGACACAAAGGGGGATGGATGAATGGAGTAGCAATTGTCAAGGGCAGACGATGAGGTTGACAGGCACAAGCACACGTTTTGCGTAAAGCAGGGAATCGGCTCTGGAAGCCCTTTCCTGTCTACTCGGCGAAGATGCGCAAGTTGCCTACCCCAAGTTGGGGTGTTTGGGATGAGCAGTGAGCAGCGAGATGTTTGTGCCGTGACAAGCTGCCATCGACACTTTAGTCATGTGACCGACTCCAACCCCCGGCCACAAAGCGACCGGCTCTACAAAGTTAAAGTGTAATAAATTATTACAAAATAGAAGGTCGGCTAGAAACAGTTAATTTCACGAGCGGGATAAAAGGAGAGAATAAATGTATGTATGGTATATGCGAGGGTATTATCATAAAGCTATGAACATCTATCTAATCCAATTCGACGCCTGTATATGCTAGCTATAATGAAAAATGATATAAAATGATATACATCTCTCTTTCCCACGTTTTCCCTTGCGTATATTGTAGATTTTTGTTCAAAGAGAATAAATATTAACAAAGAAACAAAAGAGGTGACTCCCGAAAAAGAAAAATTTTGCCTTCCAAAACACCAACTCATCTCGTGTCTAAAAGTTCACACGGAATCTTTTGCTCGTTCTCACTCTTTCCCCATACCGGTAGAAGGCCCAAGGAATCGGCGTCATTGCCAGCGCAATGAATCCCAGCAGAGAGTTGCCCCAACCAAGGCCCAAGGAGCTGTACATTTTCAAGCCACAGAGGGGCAGCAGTGCACCTCCTAGGGAGCGGAAGACAGTGGTGGCAGCCATGGCGCTGGCAGCATGTACGGTGAAAGCGTCGACAAGATACGTTGATCCGGTCATCTAAATGGATAGGGATGGTTAGATTCGGGAGCTTGATGCTGGATGGAGATAACCAAAAAACGAGAACGAAAAAGGAAAAAAAAGAATCAATACTTACAAATACCATGATCATACCAATACCCAAAAAACTAGTGCCAAAGATCGGTACGACATAGTGCATGCCCTTCTCGGCCGTCCAGCCGTACCAGAATAATCCGATTGGGACGCAGAGGCCTCCTGGAATCATAAGTGGGACTCTGTACTCGGGCTTCATTTCGCCGTTATTCTTTTTCGCGAGGTTTTGAAGGATGCGATCTGACAATGCTGAGCTGAAGGCGAGGCCTATGAGTGACCCCACACCAATCCCTAAGAATGCAAGTCCGGCGCTTCCTATTGTTCATCAAGTAAACTAGGTTAGTTGATTTGATGCACTTTGTCGGGATCTTTGGGGAGGCAAGGGGAAAATGGGAGAGGATGGGGATGCTTGGAAACCCCGGTGAGATACATACCTGTAGAGAAATTGTATTGCCCTACAAACACACTCGAGAAGGTTGTGAAAAGTAGGTAAAGATAGCCGTAGACGAGAGCCATGTAGAGAGATAGTAGGAACACAATAGGAGACAGGAACAGCATTTTGGTTGGCCGAACAATGGCGAAGAGGAATAGTTCTTTGGACGTTTTACCTGTGTCAAGGACGGATTTGAGATTTTGGTTGCCAGTTTCTTTGACGAGTCGCTTCCTTTTCTGTTCCAACAGAATGGAGTGACACGATTCACTCATAAAGACAAAGGTGTTGACGGCGACAGCACCGGACTGAATGTAACAGAGAAGAAGCGGTTAGAAGCAGAACTCGTGCAGGCAGGGCACGGGGAGCCCAATAAAGCGAGATGGTTTACTGACAGCTATAGCAAGAATCCAGAATGTCCACCGCCACCCCATCGACTCAGTCAAGTATCCTCCCGCAATTGGGCCCGCAACAGGACCGATTAGCGGTCCAAGAGCCCAAGCACCCATGGCGGCTCCTCTCTTTTCTTGTTTAATCATATCCGCTAGTGAAGCTGCACCGATTGTTAAGGGGCAGCTACCTGCCGCGCCGGCGAAAAACCGAAAGACGATAAGTGAATCTAATCTCGGGGCAACAGCGCAAGCAACGTTGAAGACAATAAAAAGAACATTGCAGGCATGATATAGATACATGCGCCCATACAGTTCGGAGAGAGGGGCAATAATTAGCGGGCCAAATGCATAACCTAGCAGATAGACAGACATGACGAAGGAAGCAAGTTCCAGGTTATTCGTTTTGAACTCGGTCATGACCTCCGCAGTCCCAGGGGCAAAGATGGAGGATCCCAGGGGCCTGCCCATAAATTGTTAGCTGCGTGAATCCAGGTAAAAGTGCAGGAGGTTGCAGTGGACAGAACATACGTTAAGAAAGTAATCAGCGCTATTCCTACCACGATGCCGACTTTCTTGGTCGTCGGCCAATTGTAAGGGTTCATTGGATCGTCCGGTCCATCCCAGTCGACCTTGTTTGAATCCATGGGCTCTCCGCCTGATAGGGGACGATCGTGATATTGAGATCCGACCTCACCGCTACTGGGTAAGGTCGGCCCTTTATCGACATCTGCCATACTCACGGATATAGCATGCTTATTTGCAGGGGAAGATGGCCGCGATGTAGCATTGCCCGACAGTGTCACAGCATCATCGGGGCTAGGTTCAACTATCGTTGACGCTTCTTATTCTTGAGTTAACTTTGACAATTGTGCTGGTTTCACGATGCTTGGTGGGTACATACTGTCACTGGCAATCATTGGGCCGCCGAGGTTTGTTGGCGGCAAATATCAATGTTGATATTCCAGTTATTTTTTAAATTGGATGAGAATGGAAAAAAAGAGCTCCAAGCCATCAAAAGTTCTCCTGTTCCCACGCCCTTGACCTAGAAAGCGCGGAAAGCGAGGGTTGAAGGGTCAAAATAGGGTCCAAGGAAAACGGCGGGGGAAGTCCAATGTAAGGTAGCAAAGTCGAGCTCCCATACAGAGTACAGCGATCAGAACAAAAGTGAATTTCCTTGTCAAGAAGGCTAATTCAACCGAAGCATCAAAACGGGAAAAGAAAAGAGGGTATGAATTAATAAGTCAAGCCGGTTAGATGATCGCAAAATGCACAAATGCACAAATCCAAGTAAATTGCTTGACAGAAGCTTATCCCTCTCCTTCCCCGCTAATCCTCTCGGCAGGAGACAAGCCGGGACTTAGGGGATAGCTAGTCCATCGTCTGGGATAAAACCTTGGCAGAGAAAATTCAGCCAGCACAGTTTGCCAGAAGCATCTGGTATTTGACTTTATTGTGGGCCTATTCGGCAATTCTCCTTGCAATGGACCCGTTGTTGGCAACTTGTAAGTTGTTGCTCTCCAAACTCATCAAGCTTGTAACTGCATGGTTCTCGCTCCGGGCGCGAGCTTCCAGGGGTCTGTGCATTAACTATCATACACATGCTTTGCTCTCTGATTTCACGAACGACTGAGCTACTAGAATAATAACACACAAAGTGTCCCTTCGTTTGTCAGTTGGTATTCCGGAGACAAGTCCGGAATCTCTCTAAAAGATAAAAGGTTGACCCTGACCATCCAAAAACCCCAAGGTCCACACGGTTGGGCTGAGCGCCAGCGCAGGACGAAAGGACTGTGCACCAGTCGTTGGACCAACTCAAGGCCAGTGTGGTCACTGTGGTGGTGGTGGTCACTATGGTTGGTGGTGGTGGTGGTGGTGGTGAGAAGCGGGAAGCGTCGACGAGTCTTTGATCTGGTTGGGCGGCGGCATAGCGCCACGTGCAAATTAGCCGCATTCTGGCTTATCCGCATGCATAATTCACAATTTTAAGCACAAACTTTAGCGCTCTAAAATCTACACTTCTACACTAAGAAACTGGATGTTGAGAGCAAGAGAAACAGCAGAATAAAGACTTTAGTTATTATTAATGCTGCTGTAAGCAAGCCTTTCCGACGACTGTCAACTTTTCAACCTGTGGATGTTTGCGGATGCCAGCAGAGTTCAGTTAAGGAGAATGACTAGAGCCAATAATAAATCCATGGCTTCCGAATCATCCCATTTCATAACCATGCATAATAACTTACCTGCACTATATCTGAGGTCTCAATTATATCCAGCACTCAATTCACATAAACCAGCCACAGCCCTATGTTGGAAAAGAGAGCCTCATATTGGATACGGATTACAATAATACATGATTCAATTCGGACACACAGTTACATGGGCTCCGACTTGACTACCTACGCGCCCAGCCTCGGGCGGGGTTTGGCTGGTTGCTTTATTGTAGTATGATCGGGAGCAAAAGAAGGGGAAGAGGAACAGCCATGGCGTATTTCATCCACGATGTAGTGGTTTCCTGCGATGGTCTGCATAAAAACATATGGATGAACACTAGGCTTTGGGCTCTACATGGCCTGAACTAACTATCAACTAGGTGGACTCTGACATGATTTATCGATTTATGCCCCTGACTTACGTATAGCTGTACCTGTGGGAGAAAAATACTTCCCTTCCATCCTGGCACTCTTCGGGAATTTCTTACTTCAATTCTGACTGATATATTATAGTTATAAGCTGCTGCCCTACCTATTAGCCTTGAATGCTACAAGGTAAATGTACTGTACATGGACAATAGCCAAATTTGTTATGTATAATTAATTACATGTACAGTATTCAGCACCAATGAGCAAGACAGAATTTTGGTTAGGATTGAAATATATATATATATAGTTACATTTTGTTTGTAGAATTGGCTTCACAAGCCATCAAAAAAATGGGAAGTGTGAAAAGTGGATTTGTTATATCCTTAATGTGACATGATTCAAGCAAGTTCTGTTTGTTCAACATTGTCTTGAAGTGTGCTTGGAGTCTTGGATTTCAGATGTTAGAATCAAACACCTATCTGAAGGCACTTTTACATAGCTATTCAGAGATAACATCTCACATTCACAGCTAGGTTTACAGGCACATAGAGCTTTCGTTCAACGTGGCCATTAAAAGGCACATAGAAAGCCTGTTTGCAAAGCCAGTAGTTAAGTCTTCTGGTGCTATTGATGAAATCAGCAAATTCCGGGGAGCTCACAGGCATAGAGTTTCCCTGGGGTTCAGATTATCAGCCTGGTCCAGCATTCTTGGGGGAAGCGTGCGAGGAATCGGAGGTAGACCGTAACCGGTGAGCAGAGGTTGTTATGAAATTATCTGAGAAAGCCTATTTAGGTGAGTAGAGGAGTGAACCTAGAGTGCAAGGCGCATTCCCATAGTTAGAACCCATAGTTAGACCCCATGTTAGACATGTCCAAGTTGCTGATGCTCCCTCACCCCCCCCCCCAACCAAGGAAAATCGGCACACGAAACCTGTGGGAATGCGTTGCAGGAGTTTCCTTTGGCGAAAGGTTCTTCCGGCCAGGGACTGTGCCGAACAACCTCTTTAACCCACATCCAAAGCTTCATGCCGTTGAAATCCCTGGGACCCTCAGCGCTCACTAAGGCGCCTAAGCAGGCCCGTCAGGTTCATCTCTCACGCAACATCTTGAGGTAATCCTCACTTGCCCACACCAAGATGAGGGCTCTGGGCCTCTGGCAAAGATAACAATGTTTACAATCATGAGTGGTGCTCGCTGGAGCGAGGCAGATTGACTGTGTCTGGACGCGCAAGTGTGTTGAGGGTGGGCAGAAAGTCCTAAGGCTTCTTTCTGCTGTGCCTCGCGCGTGAGGCGCCACCAGATGTTCTAGCCCTCCAGAGTCCAAAGCCTTGCCCAACTCCTCCTCTCTCCTCTTTCAGGAAAACGATTCTTCATGAAGCAAATAAACCTAGAGAGCCAGATGAGCCGTTGGAGTTTTGTCTTGTTACGATAAATATCTTCAAGTTTACCTATCCTAAAGTGTTGCGGTTCGAGCCGCTGGCTACAGCGTGAGACTGTCACATAAAACATCAAAATGAACGAGGCTCAACCCGAAGAACTGGCGGGAGATCTACTGAACAACTGCGGGCTTTGCTTGCTATCCCTTGGTAATAATACCACCCTTGAGATAACATGAACAAATAGGCTGAAACCGGCTCTAGATGGCGGAGGCGTCAGGGGGCTCTCGAGCCTACGGATCCTACAGGGTTTGATGGAAAGAGTCAACCATGAGCGTGCCATCGTTAACCTTCCCTCCGTGAAACCCTGCGACCTATTCGACCTGATCGGTGGCACCAGCACGGGAGGGTATGGTTCCTATTGCAGCTATTGTGATCATTTACCATAACACACTGACTTTCCACAGACTTATAGCCATAATGCTTGGACGCCTCGAGATGGACGTAGACCAGTGCATCGCGGAGTACTCACGAATGATACAACAGATCTTCAAGAAGAAGTCATTTCCCGTTGACTGGAAAGGGAAAATTAAAGGCCGTTTTAACACTGGGATTTTAACGAACTCTCTACAAGAAACTTTGCTATCCCTCGGCTTATCAGACGCCGACTTTCTTAATGACGGCAAAGAGAGGAAATCTAGAGTGTACGTGAAATATCTAGAAGATCCCCCTGCCGAAAGCTAACAAACTGTAGATTTGTTTGTGCAACGGCATTCGAAACTAAAAGCATCATACGCCTCAAATCCTATAGACTCCCGGGCGACCCGAATCTCAGCCCTACTATACTAGATGCGGCGCGCGCAACATCTGCTGCAACATCCTTCTTCGAACCAGCTGCTATCGGTACCCGGAGGTACGTGGACGGCGCTTTGGGAGCTAACAACCCGGTGGATGAAGTCTGGAATGAAGCTCAAAATATTTGGTGCGCGGACGATGGCGCTCTTGAGCCATTGGTGAATTGCTTTCTCTCGATTGGCACGGGAAACCCAGGTGTCTCACCCATGAACGAGGGTGCCTTGAAGATGTTGGCAAAAGATATAGTGAAAATGGCAACGCAAACCGAACGAACTGCAGAAACATTCCAAGCAAGGCACCGAGGTTTATTCGATCGTGAGAGATATTTCCGTTTCAACGTTGCTCAAGGTCTACAGACTGTGGGGTTAGAGGAGTATAAGAAGCAGGGCCTGCTTGAGGCAGCCACGGATGACTATTTGACTTCGACGGACCAGAGGGTTCGGCTAAGGAATTGTGTAAAGCGCCTCAAAGAAAAAAAAGGTGTGTAGTCCGGTTTTGGCCTCTTACTGCCTTCGACATGGGATGAAATAGAACTTAATGGCCTTAGGTAAAAGTCCTATCGACTTAGTAACAAGAATACGGGTATGATTAAATATCGAATTATCTCAAGATGTATGCGCAGTTGCTAATATGTATTTCCCGCATATTAGTCTTGTGGCAAGCTTAATCGCGAGCGTAGAACCGGTACGTCTAGATGCAACTACGTGAAAACAATCGAATATATGTTAATATCTTATTAAGCCTCATATACGAATATCTGTCTTTCAGATCCCGCTTTCGTTCAGAATCCTAATTTTACGGGGCGGCAAAATGAAATTCATGTTATCCACCAACACTTCGTATCCGCGAAGGAGAAAAAGTTGCAGGGACGTGTCTGTCTCTGGGGTCCCGGAGGAGTAGGCAAAACGCAACTCGCAGCAGCTTATGCTTTATCTCACAAGCAGCATTACTCGCACATCCTAAAGGTTTCGGCGCGGAGCTTTGCAGCTTTGGAAGAAGATTTTGCAAAGATCATATACGAAGTCACGTCGCACGCAGGAGTTGATGCGAACCCCACCAGCGGGGTCAAACCCCAAATGAACGAAGCAGAAATGCAGGGAAATATTCATGCTGTCCATCGGTGGTTTTCAGATCGCCAAACCGGCGACTGGCTATTGATAATTGACGACGTGAGTCTTGCAGGCGTGAATATTCTGGGATTCATTCCTCGAACAGAGACTGGAAATGTCCTCATAACTAGCCAAAGCCGGGAAATTGGTGGTTACGGTCATTTAATACCCCTTGAAGACCTAGACCCGGAAGACGCTGTTACCCTCCTTCTAAATAAGGCAAACATACATGATGAGGAGCTACGAAGACAAACACTCCCCCAAGCTACGGAAATAGTCAAGTGTCTGGGATACCGTGCCCTTGCAGTGGAGCATGCAGGTGCTCTTATTGGATGCAAGGGCATAGAATACTATTGGAATGTTTTCAAACTCGACCGGACCACAGTTCTTGACCATCCTGAAAATACTTCTATCCATCGGGAATCTGTCTTCACGACATTCAAGCTATCCTTTGGCGTACTGATGGAAAAGAACTATGCAGCTGCAGTACTCCTGACATTTCTTGGCTTTCTGGATAACACGACGATTTCTGAACATCTGCTCCTTGAAGGCGGGAGGCGCCGAAAGTCACTCCCGTCTGTGCAGATGTTCGAAACTCGATTAGAATTCGTAAATTCTGTAGCTGACCTGCACGCCCTGGCCCTCATATACTATTCCGAAGGAGAAGATGGTATAATGATATCGCTTCATCCGCTCGTCCATTACATGAGTCGTGCGAGGTTAAAGCCTATCCAACGACTAACTCAAACAACGCACGCAGCATATTTCCTCCTATCACCCATTTTGTTTCGATCCGCTACTGAGAGCTCTACAAGCCATTCATCATTCAAACATCTCCTTCAAGTTTTACAGCAAGCTATGGATGCAACCGAGGAGCCTCTTTCTAGCGTCCGCCATCTGCGACTGTGGACCTATCTCGCTCAATTACTGATTAGCTACTATCCGTACTGGCATGTTTCAGGTAAAGTTGGAGACTTGTTTGCTATTGGCAAACGTGCAGTTTCTGTTCTTGAATTTTCAACGGATGAACACAATTTTACTGCTTGGGCATGGGCTTCCATTCTTGTGGCACAAGCTTCTGAATTCATTCCTTCTAGCGGGGTTTCAGATACCTCTATCAAAGTGTTCCTAGGCAAACAACTCAATCCGAGAATAGCGTTGGCCCTGGACTATGCTACCAAGGTCGATGAAGCCGATCCTTCACCCTCCCATCTAATACTTCCAAGAATGGGCTTTGGTCCGATGACGCTGAGGCGAATTCTAAAAAGAAAACCTTCGGAATGGTTCGTTTCTATGTACGCGAAACTTCTCCGGGAGGCCGCATGGCTATGTACGCGCCGAAAGTTATGGCATGAAGGATTACTTTTAGCGACACTGTCAGAGCTCCCCACAACTTTTTTTGACCGACAATATTTGGCAAGATTCAACTTCTCGCCAGCTCAGGCAGTTAAAGCCACCTTCACTGCATTCTCCAATCAAGATATAGAAGGACTTCTCGACATGCTCAAGAAATTCGGGCAAGATGTAGAAGACCTCCCGACTAGGGGAGCTCGATATGATCTCAGCAAGATCTTGGCTACAAAAGGGCAATATGCTGAGGCTGAAGTGATAGCTAGGACACTTACTGCCCAATATTCAGGTGATTCCAAACTCGCTATTCCATCTTTCGAGGGAACCTTCTACACCTGGGCCAACAAATTACTCGCTATCTGTTTGGCAGGCCAAGGGAAATTGTCAGACGCGCGGGACCTTCTCGTCGATGTATATAACACTGTGCATGAAACGTCTGAGGGCGATCACCTCGGCCCTTTCCACGCGAGCTACCTGATGATTCTCTTCCACACTCGATTCAGATTGCATTTTCCGAAGGATATCAGCGACTATCGGCGGGAGGTGTCCGAAGTGTTCCGACGTATTTATGCTGCGGATAAATCTAATCTTTTGAGCGGAGAAGGCCTCGCCACGGGCTGCCTTCTATTATCGCAGGGTGCACTGGACGAAGCGGCTTTTATTTTTCAAGAATTATCCGAGCTCTCAACTGAGATTCTAGGCGCGGACCACCCTCAGACACAACACACGGCCTGGCTTCTTAAAACTGCAATCAAAGAAAGGGAACAAGAGGCCGCCTATGAAAAGAACGGAGATTTCTGGATTCATTTCGGGTGCATGACCTTTCAGAGAGAGGTTAGCATTTTCAGCTCTCCTAGAAATTTCAAGCCTGTTGTGGGGGCGCGAGAACAACAGATTTCGTGGGAAGAGGCTGCTAAATGGTCTCATAGTCCAACAGAGGGTAAATTTAGTGGGAAGATATACGGGATTCAGAAGAAGATACTTTTAGTTGTTATGACCGCAGGGTCTGTCCTACTTGCCGGTTGGTTTCTGTTCACTTTCGGGGCTGAACTAAGCACGGCTTACGTTTTAACTGCATTTTGTACTTTAGCAACTTCAACGTTAATTTTGGATATTGTTGGCGGTTTTGAGGTGTCTAGTAGGTGGATTATCTGTTGGATGCAAAGGCCTCCGAAGCCATTGAAAACAAAAGTGCGTCCGTAGGCTAGTAATGAGATCTATTATCAGAAGTTTGAATACTAAATTTTATGATAATACGCAGGTGGATGGTGGACATAAATGGTAATCACATAGTAACATCGTGGTCGGCGATCGGGCTGATGTCCTGATATTCATGGGTTTGTATTATTTTCACTCTCAATCCAACATAGAGAATACGCACAGGTCATATATATTCTCTTGGAGATTAGACTTTGGATGTGCTTAAAATAATCCTTTAGCTCAAAAGTTTACCATACGCTAGTATTACCTTGGACTAGTTAGCGCAATAATTATGCTTATTTTAATGACCATCTGCACTGTACTGTATGTAATGTACATGTACGATGATCAGCGCTCGACACTTTACTTGACCTTATGGCTTTGTATATACTCCGTACAGGGTTAATCCTAGCGTGAGTAGGAGATATCTAGGTATGTAAGGTCCTCGGCAACGTAAAAAAAAAAAATAAGTTCATTCCAGGGTTAAGAGTTGCATACGATCTCTGGATAAAGATTTGGTATCATGACAAAGGTTTTGTATTTGACTCGCTTGCACGGTGGTCACCTTTACGCGCTTTTTGATCCGTAGTAAATCTTTCCTACAACCTGGCTTGGATTTGCGGCTTACCACCTGGTCATCTGGGGGCAAGCACGTATGACTGAGATGGTATTCTCAAATCAGTTACATGGCATTCTCCAGAGTACACAACCTAGTTTTCCGATCAAGACGAGCAACGATGTCATGATATATATTCCAATGCAATGGCTATTGTAGTGGAAAGCACTACAGCCACACGAGGTATCACAAAAGTGGCTCTAGAGTCAAGAGTTAAGTAGGCCCATCTGTTAACTGTTCTTATTATTTAATCGTAAAAGGTATCCTATCAACCAAGCAGTAGGGGATTTGATGGGGAAAATAAAATCATGGTCATGATGAACTTCGCCGCTGGTTGGTAAGGATCCTTCCTATTTTCAGTAATTTTCCTTGGGGTGTTTGTTTATCGATCGACTTTCATAGCCATGGAAGAAGTATCCCTGAAATTGTTTGTATGAAAGATATATATGAAATTGCATTTAAGGATCTCAACATACTACAGCCTCGGTGGACCGATCCCCAGATGCCTGCCACCATCTACAGCAATATCGACACCGTTACTTTTAGAACGATTAGCGTCATTCAGAGAACCATTTGAGAATGGATAAAGAACAGCGAAAGGAACTTACATATAGTTTGCAGCCGGCGAACAGAGGTAAATCATTACACCTGCAATATCTTCCGGCTCCCCTAATCTTCCACGAGGAACATCTGAGCTCAGCTTGTCTCTCCCTCCAAGATTTCCAATCAGCCCGTTCGCGAGTTTTGATGGGAAAAATCCCGGGGCGACAGTGTTTGTTGTGATGTTACGTGGTCCTAACTCAACTGCGAGATTTCTTGCAAGATGATTTGCTGCAGCCTTGGAGACTGAGTACATGATCGTACCGTTCTCGCCAACATGGGGTACATTAACGCCCGCAACAGAACTGACTATGACGACCCTTGAAGGATCCTGGCTGGTACCAGCCGCTTCAAGTAATGGGGTGAACCTATTCTCAAGTCAGCTTTTCAAGGGCACTCTAGATATCGGTTCAATTTTTTTTCTCCTTACAGTCTAACCAAGTTAAAAACTCCTCGAACGTTAAGATCGAGGATCTTCTGTGAACTCCAGTCTGGAGTTGACTCAAATGGTCCTCCCCATGTTGCCCCGGCATTTGCAACTAAGATATCAAGCGTTCCATCGCTTTTTCTGACCTCGTGGACTAGTTTTGCTACCTCCTCTGTATTCGCTGCATTGGCCTGTATACCAACTGCATGCCCAGCGACGCCAGGAATCTGGTTTAACTTTTTCACCGCCTGGTCAATGCCTTGCTCTCCAGCAGATTTCCTAGCGGTAATGATAACTTTTTTGGCGCCGGCTAGAAGAAAGGCAGTGGCTGTATGGAGGCCGATGCCTCTGGACCCTGGTAGGAGAATTAGTAGCTAATAGGTGAATAACAAAAAGGGATCTCACCTCCTGTAACAAGAGCGATCTTGCCGTCAAGACGGAAAAACGAATCGTAACCACGAATCTCAGACATGGCAACGGCAGCAACCTATTTTACAGCTTACTGGATGCAAGGAAGATATCACAACAAACACGAATGTTCAAGAATGAACAAATCTTGAAATAATCTCCCAGGACCATCTAAGAAGCTCATTGCAAATAGCTCTAGCGACCCAGCAAAGGGGAAGCTGTACTTCGCTTCTTCATAGTGATTCCATGATCTCACAATTTCCCCCGCAAAATCGGGAATTGATCTCCTTTTTAAGGTTGTTGCCTCGGGACAACTCCTAACACCGATATCCGCAGCCGAAAACCGATCATATCCCTGACACTAGCCGAATAGCGTGCGGAGGGAACTAAAATGGGAGTGTTGTCCAGAGCCACGGAGTAACTATCTATTATTGTTGGTTTTCCCTACGCTCAATTAGATTGCTCCTATGGTCGTCGCATAGATACTTTGACGAATCGAGATGATTTCGGGAGAGCTATAGCAACTCCACATTTTTCCTTTCTTGGCAGTACGACAGCGAGGACAGTGGCAAGGACGGACCGGAGGTTTAAATGTCAGTATCTCAGTATCTACGAATATTGTTGGATCCTAGGCCTGGAACACACATGCTCAATATATGTCATAATTTATATTGCTTTATGTCAAAACGATGGCAAAAGACTTGAATATGTGTTAGTGACCTGGCATAACCGATACTCTTGAAAATATATGGATCATACAACTGAGCACATGAATTAGGGATGGATATGACACGTGGGTAAGTACACATTGGTAAATATTAAACAATGGATATAGCTGTGTAATAATCATAAAATTAACATAAACAAGATTGCATGGAGGCTAATTCTGAGAATTATATAGGGAGAAACAAGCAGCAATAACATGTAAGGAAAGACAGATGACTTTCAAGGAGAACAAATGATAAAACAAGTAAGATGCCAGCAGTTACTACTGCTCAAAAAGAATTAAGGGTAATGGCCTAGTAATAACAGCGGGCGAATTTAAGAAAGATAGAGCTCACAGCTCATATCCTTGAATAACACACTCCTCTCGACGGCAACAGGGGGGGGGGGGGAAACAGATAAATGAAATAAAATAAAGTCTAGAAGGCAAACTTGTTTTATGCACTTCTCCTTGAAATCTCAGAGAGGAACCTCATCCAGTTCACCTTCTCCCGCCGCCCCGTTCGTTGCTTTGTCACCCGAGGCCCCGATTGAGGTATCCGATTTTCGTTGCGATTGAGAGTTTGTTTTATCTGCTAATTCCTGATTTGAGGAACCTGCTGTATCACTTTCATAGTCGGCCTCCGTGTCGCCATGTGCAGGAGGTGGATATTTTCCGTCGACAGGCGATTCCGCGTCCTCTTGGCTGGGTTGGGCATTCTCTTTTCCGTCTTTAGCCGGCGGCGGCGGTGAAGACTGGGTTCCGTAACCATTTTCATCCTCAGTCTCCGATTCTTGTCCCTGAGATGGTCCATTCGCTTCACTACTAGGGGGCGGCATGGGAGGGAGCTCCTTGTCGGCTGGCTGCTGTGGCGATCGGGAAGTTGAATTTGTGCGGCCTAATCGTCCGGATGAAACGGACCCGGAGGCGTTGTTTAACATAGCTTGCTGGCGATGCAGTTGCGCACCCACACCTGGAGCCATTTGCCTCAACTTTGGATCTGCGTTCAAGTAGTACCCGCGGACACTAACAATTGTACCCTCCCGCTCACATCCTTCTACCCACTCTGGTCGGACGACAGGAATATTCATCTCAACTGCTTTTTCCCAAGCAGCACCACTACCCTCCGTGCAGACAAAATGCGTAGTATCTATCCGCACAGTGTCAATGAGTTTGGCACCAATTCGATCCACAGCCTCTTCGAGCGACGTCCTTAAACTCTGGGGTAGAACGCCCGGTGTAATAGTTATTCCTGACAAGTCGGTCATCTTATGTGTACGGCAGACTAGTTTCTCTGAGCTAAAAGTGCCGGCGGAAGTACGGAGAACGAGATGGAAAGTATAATCTGTGTCAATTGCAAGGCCGCTGATTTTGGTGCTAAGCATCTCTTTTGGCCTTGGAATTGAACCAGCCTTGGAGTCATTGCGGTATAAGGATAGCGACTTGAGGGACGCGGTGGCTAAATTTATTGGATCCCATTCTAGGACAAGGGACGTTTGTGTCGCATTTCTGAGGCGGAGAACCGGTGGAGACGGCGTATGGATGCCATAGGTGTGTAGGATACGCTTTTGGAGGGATTGAAAGGCGGAAACACTTGCAGCTTCAGCGGCCTGGTTGCGCGATACTGTAATATCAACGATGCTGCCTGATGCTATATTTTTCGGTAGAAGGACAGAAGGAAACTCGATCTAGAGTCAACAATGATAAGCAAAGCGTTCATTGCGCAGTGGCAGGCAGAAATAAAGAGGCGCACACGACAGCAGCGCCTTGGAGTACTTGCAAAAAAAAGGGCTGGGTTAGAGCTTACGAGTCGGTTGTCTTGGGTCAGGAGGACAGCAACGCCAGCATCGACCTTCCCAACGGTCAGAGAAACCAGCATGACGAACGAGTGAAGATGACAGAAGAAGCGACAAGAGTGTTATATGGCGAACAGCATTCGAAAATCTGATTGTCGCAAGATATCACAAGCTGAGATTTCGAGGGCCGGTAAATTAGTGTTTCATGAAGCTGTCTAGATGAAGTCGATTACGTCAGAATTTAGTTACATCTTCCCGGAAAGGACGCGTCTGCCGCTGCTTTAACACCTGGACACATCATGCTTATGGAGGCAAGAATCGCGCCTCCTTTTGGCCTTTATCAATCCTCCAAAGGGTGCCTGGCTTCATCATCTCCCTACCAGTCAACGAAACAATACAGAGGTTTGGCAGCCGCTTGGACGTAAGGAATATTAAGCTCAGCGGATGCCTCTCACACCCATACATTATAATGATCCAAAACTCTCGTCACGGTATTCTTAAATCACGTGGCCACATGTCCCCTTGATCTTTGTCGATTGGGGGTCGCAAGGTGCTTGCAACAGGCAGAGCCTATCCTTATGTCGGGAGAACACGCGAATTCAGTAGTGAAACTATCACTACCACTGGTAAGCGCATCGCACGTCTGTGAGGCGTGAATCATTCAGATCTGACAAGCTTGTCTAGCAATATCAGCAAGACCTGTTCTCGGAACTCAGAGCTGAGGATGAACTCGTCATTCTTGCAAGGGGACTTGGCCTGCTGCGTATCGTGACGAATTTATTACATTCTTACGATGCAGCCGGCAATAATCTAATCATAGTGGTGGGCGCTGGTAGTCTAGAAAATGAATGGATTGGAGAAGGTGTGTAGCCTCGGGATATTTTGACAGAACCATTTTACTCATTCGCTATTGCAGCTCTCGCCGAACAATATGCAGTCAGCAGAACTCCCCTGGCTCGAGGGCTTAAAGTGATCAATACTGATCGAGCTACTGTTCCTTTGAGGTATGCTTTTCTCTGGCTTTAAGAGCTATTGTTTTCATTACCTGACATAGTATAAGGCAAAAAATGTACGCCCAAGGCGGTATCCTGAGTGTCACCTCTCGGATATTGGTTGTCGATTTATTGTCCAGTTGAGTGGCCCTCCGGCATATAATTGGAGGGTTTACTAATAGAAACAACAGAGATACTTGATCCCGAAACCATCACGGGCTTAATTGTTCTCCATGCTGAAAAGTAAGTCCTGGTCGCTACTAGTTTTAGCCTATCATATTAAGTCTGTTCCAGGATCACGGCCACCTCGTTGGAGGCATTTATTATCCGCATATATCGACAATTCAACAAAGTTGGTTGTTTAAAAGCTTTCTCTGATTCTCCCGAACCTTTCACAATTGGATTCAACCCCTTAGCAAACATGATGCGGAATCTATTTCTTAGGAAACCGTCTCTCTGGCCGAGGTTCCAGGTTACCGTAGCTGAGTCCTTAGAAGGGCGGAAGAAAGCTGAAGTCATCGAGCTAGAAATACCGATGACAGACAAAATGAGAGATATACAAAACGCAGTCTTAGAATGTGTCGAAGCCAATATTCGGGAACTGAAAAAGTCAAATTCTGGCCTCGACATTGAAGACTGGACAGTGGACAGTGCGTTGCATCAAGACTTTGATGTGTCTATCCGGCGACAGCTGGAGCATATGTGGCATCGTGTAAGCTTTCGGACAAAGCAAATAGCCAACGATTTAACTGTCCTGAGGTCGATACTTCAGTAAGTCTCGGCGACCAACATTTCATCTAGAGATATGGCAGGTGAGCTAATACACTCCACAGTTCGTTATTGACGTACGACTCCGTCTCCTTTATCAAATACCTTGACACGATTATAGCTGCTCACTCGCCACCTCCGGGATCAACAAGGCAGAATTACTCCCCTTGGCTATTTCTTGATGCAGCGCATGTCCTATTTCAAACCGCCAAGTCCAGGGTTTATCGCGGCAAATTGGACAATCGGCAATTTATACCTGACACTGCCTCCCTACCAACTGCCTTGGAACCAGTGCTCGAGGAACAGCCGAAATGGTCAGTCCTCGCGGATGTTCTAGATGAAATTGAGAGGAGTACATATCTCAATCCTGTTCTCCCGGGTGACTCGAATGGAACCATTCTAGTCATGTGTAGTGACAGGAAAACCTGCTGCCAAATCAGGGAATATTTAGAAACAATGCGCATCAAAATCGAACCCTCTAATGACGAGATGGAGAGCGAGAGTGAGGCAGATGACGACAAGCCGTCTGCAGAGTTTATGCTTCGGAGGAAACTCCGTCACTATTTAAACTGGAAACGCGCTTCGTCCAGGATTAACAGCAACCTTTATCATACTAAATCAAAACAGGAACCAGGAACAGCGCCAGGGTACAATTCCGTGGGTTCAACCACTCAGTATCAAGGACGAGCACCTCCGAATAAAAGACGACGAGTTCGTGGAGGCGGTGGCTCAGGTCTGGCACCAGCCAGAGGTGCAAGCAGTAGTGTCCAACTTGATACGGAAGTGCCAACGCAGGTATCAACCCTGCTGGAAGAAATTAAACTTGTTGAGCCGGAAGAAGAAACCATCGAGGTTGGCATCGTGGATGACGATCTTGAAGATATGGAAGACTACTACCAACTCTATGACATGAACGATCTCTTGATGGTATACCCTTACGACGGCGATATGGATGACCATGTTCTTGAAGAAGTCAAACCACGGTACATAATCATGTACGAACCGGACGCAGCCTTCATTCGCAGAGTAGAAGTCTATCGAAGCTCTCACACGAACCGGGAAGTCAGGGTTTACTTTCTATATTATGGAGGTTCGGTCGAGGAACAGCGATATCTAAGTGCTGTCCGAAAGGAAAAGGACGCGTTCACAAAACTGATCAAAGAAAAGGGGGTATGTATGCACCTTGCGCTCTACATGATAATATTTCTAAGTGAACTAAATGCAAAGTTCTTGCGCAGTCCATGTCCCTAACAATAAACCACGACAAAAGCGCCGAAGATCCCCAAGAGCAATTTCTTCGAACAGTCAATACCCGCATCGCTGGTGGAGGCCGACTGGCCGCAACAGCAGCCCCACCCACCGTCGTAGTGGATGTGCGTGAATTTCGCAGCGCGCTCCCATCCCTCCTCCACGGACGAAGCATGGTCGTAGTTCCCTGCCAACTAACAGTTGGCGACTACATCTTGACCCCGGAGATTTGTGTCGAGCGCAAATCGATCCGTGATTTGCTCAGCTCCCTGAAAAACGGCCGCCTGTACAATCAGGCGGAGACAATGCTCCAGCACTACAAAACCCCAGTACTGCTAATCGAATTTGACCAGAACAAATCATTCACTTTTGACGCATTCACCTCCGCCACAAGCACGCCAAGCTCAGAAAGCCTATCCAGCAACCTGATAAACCCCACAAATCCAAAGTCCATCCAGCACCTCCTCACACTACTCACGCTCGCCTTCCCACGGCTGAAAATCATCTGGTCCTCCGCCCCGTTTCAAACAGCAGAGATATTCGCCGAGCTGAAGAAGAACAATGCAGAACCAGACCCCATTCGCGCCGTGCAAATCGGGCTAGACTTTGATATCACGTCCTCTACAGCTGCCGCCGCGGCTGCCACCGCAGCAGGTACGGGTAACAGTATCATGTCAGCCGCGGGGATTGAGCATCGGGCCTTCAACCAGCTACCGCAGGATATGTTACAGGCTGTTCCCGGGGTGACGCCGAAGCTAGCGGAGCGGTTGATTTTGGAGACGGAGAATTTACAGCAAATTGCGAATATGGAGATGGAGGAGTTGGAGCCGCTGGTTGGGAAGGAGGTTGGGAGGCAGGTTTTGCGGTTCTTTCGGAGAAACGTTTTTGATGAGGAGAGTGCTGATTAGGTGCGTGGGCGATTTCTTGCTTTCCCACATACGACTAGCTATAATGCCGAGGTAGAAGTCACTTAGGTTTAGTTAAAGTGCACTACAGATCGTATCATGTCTTCGTTTGGAATTGTATAAGGTTGGCGATGGGCCGCTTCCAAATATAGCCCATATCAATACTATATCATGAACCAACGGATTAGGAAAAAAATTCATTTACGCCTTTCTAGCCGACCCTAAATTTTGTCTTTCATTACTTCATTTTTGCTTTCGGTTTATCTATGCTTTCAAACTGCCAAATTGGGAATGTCGCAAGAGCCACCACAACGGAAAAAAAGTAGGGCAAGAAGTGCAAAAAGCAGAAACGGAAAACAGAAGAAAAACAGAAGCGAAAACGCAATAACGGAGGCATGCCAGTAAGTAAAAGCAAAAGTCTTTCATAACCATGAGGGTGAAATTAATTTAAAATGAAGCCGGTCCAATCGTAAGCCGCGTTAAAGAGGAAGAGTAAGGCGGGGAGAAGTTCGGAAAAAGAATAATCCGCGAATAAAACAATTGGACTGACTTGTGGTTGATAGTGCCCATACTCGCCCTGTCTGGTGTCCCGTCCGATGATCGGCTCGAACCTTGCTTTATAGGTATATGGATTCTTAAGATAGTCGATAGCAATATCTGACCGGAAATTCTTCAGCCGAAGATGCCCGATTTCTATCCCTGGAGATGAGGAGCGCTGGGGGGGCGCTGAATGTTTGCCTACAACGTAACAGTGGCTATAGTGCAGCGGGAGTGTTTCCAACAGGAGCTGTCTGCAACGTCAAAGGATAGAGAACCGTCCACCTTGGGACTGTTGAAGCCAGACACATGCATAGAGAGGGAACGCGGCCTCGTCGGATCAGGGTAGATTTTTTGGGAGAGATTAGATCTCATCAACATCGATGTCCTTGTCGTCTTCGCTGCCATCACGGTCTTCGTCGAACTCGACGTTGTCGTCAATATCCTCATGGCCATAGCTGTTGTTACGATATTAGCGACATATATATCAACATTAAAAACGGCTGAAAGTGGAGGCAAAACGTACGTATCAGTCTCGTTAATCTTCGCACTCTCAGGCAACTCGCCGTAGGCTTTTAGACTTCGAGCCTCATCGGCATTGTATTTGAGAATAACGTCACCCTTCTCGTCTTGGTAATCTCGTAGAGATAGAAGAATGATGTCTCCTTGGTTAATCCAGACCTTCTTGCGGAGTTTGCCACGGATATGAGCGAGTCGTTTTTCGCCATCGAAGCAGAGGGCTTCCAGTCGTCCGTTACCCAACATCTTGACGACCTGAGCATATTCTTGTCCTTCCTCTTTGAAGGTCAGTTCTCGCTTCTCGTTGTCATTCTCGTTCTTTCCACGGCGTCGGTTTTTACCACCCTGTATACAAAACGGGATGTTAGCGTCCTAGTTTCATAGAACCGAACCAGCAAGGACGCTTTTTCAAAAGAATACATTTCTTCAGAAGAAATTTCCCCACGTCCTCAAGTGAAGGCGCAGATGGTACTCAAGCGATATGTGTGGCAATGTGGGGGTTTGTAAAGAGGGGTAGAAATCGTACCTTTCCCTTATTCTTCGGCATATTGAACTGTTGTTAAACTGTTCCTGACTGAAAGTGTAACGATTTCCCGGATTTTATATGTAATGATATGTACTCGGATTGCTGGAGAGAAAACGTTGGGGGTTGTAGTGATGATGTTGTCAGATGGTGTTGTCAATTTCGGCTCTTATATAGTGGGGGATTTTTCTGTTTCTGCTGGCTGGATCGCCACTCCAAACCGTAACTATACCCGATTTGGCAGCCTCAACGCGCACCTTAAAAACTTTTCAGGAGTACTTTCCGTGCCGGTGGATTTGTTAGAACACACATGTACCAAGGCAATCCCCATCTTCTCGCCCGTTCCAAGCTCTGCATTTTTAAAACAAACACATAATTGGAAATTTTACAGAATGGCTTCACGGGGCGCAAGCAATATATTTAACAAGAACCGTTACTACGGTTTCAGACCCCCAAGATTCGTCGCCCCCAAACAGCCCTATTTCACAGTCCGTTACACGCCTCAAAACATACCTACGTCGCGCGCGAAGAAGTTTTCCTGTGATCTCTTCATCAATCTATATGCCCTCCGGCCCAAGATCGACTATATGTGGGCGACACGGGACAAGCGCCAGCTTTGGTGGTCCGCTTCGGCCCAATCTGATATCGCATCGGAGAAGAGCGTTATACGGTCGTGGTGCGCCAGACGGGTGCGGACTGCATTTAGAGACGCGTTGAGGGAGCGTGGATATGACAAGACAGGGCGAAGAATACCGGATATTGAGCAGCGGGAGCAGCAGAAACCGCAACCGAGGCAGCAAGCTGGGCAGCCGCCGTCTCGGCTAGAAGCCTTGGAAGGGACTTTGGAAATTCACTTCCGGCTTGCTGTCAAAGCTGCGAAATATACGGATATTGTGCGGGAGGCTGGGGTCGTCATTGAAAGGATTGAAACCTACCTCAAACGGGTAGGCGAGCGGGAGGAAAATGACGTGGAGAATTCTTCAGACGCTCTTTGGCCTAGTAACAATGGCGTGTCTACCTAAGTTCCTAGGGTAAAAGAGGGTGGACTCGGCACGTCGTTGTTGGTTCCAGCATCTTTTGCACAGCACAATAAGGCCATAGGAAAGCCCTCTGGATCTAATTTATTCGGGCACTTACTTTACCTAGACGGTAAACAATAGGTAACTAGCAACCCCATGGGAATTTTATTCGAGGCTACACTATATGCCTGATCCATTTTGCCCTGGATACTCGCAGTAGCTAGTACGACGGTCAGCTAGGCATGTAAGACTAGCATCTTCACCACATCGCCACATATGATCCCTCCTGGAGCAGAGTTCCGCAGTAATCCACAATACAAATGTGCCATCATCAAACTCCCCCTCAGTCCCATACCCCGCATCAGAGGAACCCAAAAGAAGCTTTCTCCTACACGGAAATCCAACCTCACTTATTGAGCTCCTTCATTCGAGCATCGATTTCTTCCCGTGGGGCTCTTGCCGGCATGTCTCCTACAAACGCCCTCAAAAAGTCAACATCAACTGCCAATTATGGACGAAATATCTTGGGTGAATTCTCTTTGATATTAGACTAACCTTCCGGAATCTGCGGGCCCTTAGTTATGAAGTCCCGGGCCTCAGGCCTCAACTGCTCACCACCCGCTGTAGAGTTGGCGTTCTTCTGTGTCTGGCTTCGTGTTTGGCGCGTGGTCGTGCCAGTTTTTCCGGCTTGGAAATCTTGACTAGATCGGCCAGCCATGTTTCCAGATCGGATTGGGATGGGATGGGATGGGTGTGACGGGTATAGGTCGAGGGGTGGCAGATATTGCTGGAGACGCAAAATTGTATTTTTAGGAAGATTGTGTTGGCTTTACTTAAGCCTATTGCTGGATAAATTACTAACTTGGATTTTGAGAAACGAAATAGGTAGATGTGGTGGATGTGCTTAGAAGTCGGGCACGAGGTGCTACGCTACGGCAGGGGGAATGATTCATTCATACCACCTGGCGCTGATGACATCACCAAAACAGCCAAGGGTATAATCGAGCAAGAGCCACCTATGAGAATTGACCTCATCCCATTCACCTATCTTGGTAGATATTAATCTGTTTATACTTATATTATATATAGCAGGTAATAGCCATTTGTAACTAATCAGAAGTGTCAAGAAAATAGTACCATTTCTGGGCTTCTTTGTGTGTTGTTCAGTTGCCAAAAGCAGCATATACTTTAAGTAGTTAGCTTTCTCATACAAAGGGATGCTAAATACACTCTATCGGCTTCAGTACGGAGTAGACATCTACACGTTCGACTCTTGTGCTGCGCAATAGTACAATATTAATATTATATTTCCATACGGACGGGCTTCCTAATCCAACAAAGGCTGTACAGGGCTTGGCGCGGCGTTCCCTGACTAAGCTTCGCAACCTCGCCTTTCTTCGTTCCCGGATCCGACCAACCCTGATCGAAACACACAACTCCATCCATCCATTCTTCCATTCTTCTACATATATATAACTCGAAAATACACCCTGTGTGTTACTTCTCTTAACCACCATATCCTAGACGGTATTCCGCGGAGAGATATTTTCGCCTACTGCCATTCGAACGCCAGTCAGTAGTACGTTGTGTTCGCGCTCAGCTGCCTGCTGAAGGGATTCAGATTAGCAATGAGCCACTTGGCTGTCAAATATAACTAATGAGACTAACGTCGTCTTCTCCCTGTCCGCAAATACCAGCCTTGGAGCTCCAACCATGCCATCCATTCTCACCGATGCGGATAAGGAGACGGTCAGGCGAACCGTTCCAAAACCCTCCAACAAGATACTGGCTGTGGCAGTTGCGCGGTTATACGTAGCACATCCAAACCCTCACAAATGGACATATACCGGGTTGCAAGGAGCTGCAGTTCTTGCCAACGACTTGGTTGGACATACGTTTTGGATTAAGTTGGTTGATGTTTCGGTATGCAATGCAATATTCTGCTTAGATATATCCTTACCTCCCCTCGCGTACAGCAAACCCAAACTAACATGGCATATCTCCGAAAAATAGCCCGCTGGTAGAGGAGTTGTATGGGACCAGGAAATCTACGATGGGTTCTCGTATAACCAAGACAGGACCTTTTTTCACACTTTCGAGCTAGAGGAATGTCTCGCAGGGTTATCGTTTGCGGATGAGAAGGAGGCAAAGACCTTCATGAAAAAGGTACTAGAACGAGAGAAGAGCGCGAGTAAAGAAACGAAAACTACACCATTTGCGTCACTCCGGGGCCAAGGACCCGCACCAGTAGCAAGCAACAAAGGCCATAGTCGGTTTGGGCTTGGTAGCCTCCTACATGTCCACCGACACTCCTCCGCCCATGCCCCACCTGCTCCTGCGGAATCTATTATCCCCCCAAGGCAGCCCGCTCCAGCTCCCGCTCTCTCCCCGGCAGCAACAGAACTCCCATCAGCCCCAGAACGGAAGCAGACGTCAGCCTTAGACACGGTAGATCCGTCATGGAGAGGCTTGCTCGACGAATTACTTGCCATGGGTATTACGGAGGATCAAATCGCGGAGAACTCGGATTTTATCAAACAATACATTGAGCAGAAGCAAGCCGATGAGCTTAATGGTGCATCTAAGGAAACTCCACCAGATTCCCAAAAGAGAGCAAAAGCCCCGCCACCTCCTCCGCCGCCAAATGCCCCACCCCCGCCAACAGCATCGATACCGCCCCTCAGCCCCCAGAATACGGGAAGGAGAAATGCTCCTCCACGTCCACCGCCGTCACGACGCGGCCGTCCTCCTTCACCACCACCTGCGCGTGAGCCCCCTCCACCATCTCCATCTCCGCCGCGGGAGCCATCACCAGTTCGGCCACGCTTCAAAGCGCCCCCTCCCATCGCGGATGCCGGCAAATTTGCCAATGCTCTCCCGGGCCGGAATAGAACTGCATCAGGTTCTAATCTAGCCAGACCGGGAGCTCAACCCCCACCACTGCCACCGAAAACTCCTATAGAGGGAGAGCGAAAGGTCTCAGCCCCCCAACTACCCAGTCGAACCCCAGGTCTCCCACCGCGGCGTGAAGTTAGTCCTGGATTAACACCCGCCTTACCACCCAAGATTCCTCATGTTACTCCTGCACCCGGGCTTGCCCCTGGGCCTCCTCCTCCCCCCCCACCACGTACTCAAGCTTCTCCAAGTTCAACTCCCCAGTCATCACAACCACCGCCACCACCAGCTCCAGTCTCTGTCCCGGGACGTCAACTACCACCACCCATCTCGGCTCCCGCACCACCGACTCCTCCGCCTCCGCCTCCGGCACCAGCACCATCATCGAGCCCCGCACCACCTCCACCCCCACCTCCAGTTAGTACTGGCCCGCCCCCGCCTCCACCTTCAACCGGTAGTCTTCCTCGCCCTCCGCCCCGTCCCGCGCCTTCAACCGTTGCTCCGCCCCCACCACCGCCTCCGCCGGCTGGAGTTGCTCGCCCACCCCCTCCTCCATCTGTTGGTAGCCCTCCTCCTCCCCCACCACCACCGCCACCAGGCCCCGCAGCCAACGGCGCACCTCCTGCCCCTCCCCCTCCACCATCGTCATCAACCGCACCATCCCTTCCAAAACCAGCACCGGGGAAAGACGATCTTCTAGCCTCAATCCGTGCAGGAACAGGCCTTCGAAAGGTCAAAGACACCGAGAAGCGAGATCGAAGCGCAGCCGCCGTTCCCGGTGCAAGTAGCGAGACACCGTCGTCACCAGCATCAGGTGGAGCTGGGCCCGGAGAACCGAATTCAATGCTAGGGTCTTTACAGGCGGCGTTGAATAAGCGGAAGCAGAAAGTCAGCGGAAGTGGTATGTATCTACGTCTCTTTGCTTGTATCATTTTCTATTTGAATTCAATTCTACCTCCCCACGCCTGATGGACCTAGCAGGAAACTGACATTATGGCAGATGATGAAAAATCAGATGACGAGTGGTGAGGTTAGTTTTGGTATTGGTTTTGGTCTTGGTTTGAGCCATCATGGTTATATTCGTGGATCCATTTGCTGTCACTTTTCCCTTTTTTTTTTTTTTTTTTTTTTTTTTTTTTTTATATTCAGCTGTTCGTAATGGCATACACTACTGTAAAAAGCGTCTGTCTGAGACGTTGATCGTTTGGTACCCTTTTGCGTGCTCCTCTTTGCTGTATCTTATGCGGTAGTGTTCGTGTTTAATTGGGGGAAGGCCATTCCATATACAGGCGAATTGAATTTGGGTTTTAAAATCTTACTTAGCTCTTCCCATCGATTAAATTAACCGCTCAAGAACCCTCTCCGCGAAGAACAACCTCGGCGGATAAATAGTTATTCCGCTAGGGGCCGGCAAAAAATTAACAAACCTACCTCGACGTTGGGAGCAACTTGATCATTCCTCAACAAACAAAAACAAAGACAGAATAGAGCAAGTGTTCTATCTGTTATTACTTTGTTTTCAGAAAAGAAGCATCCCATATGAGGGTAAGAGATGGTGTCCCCATCTACCCTCAAGCCATCAGCTCCATCAGCAAATCTGCTCCGCTTCCTCCGCTCGCAGTCCGAGGTGTCCACCCACTATTACTTTTCCCCCAACACCACTCCGATTACACGCCCGCACTCACTTCCGCCAGCATGCCCATGGCGTCTCCGATCCCGACCCCAATCCCAAAGGGGATATGCACATGCTGCGTTTCCATCATGGTCATATGAAGAGCATGACATCCACCCAAATGCGCAACAACAGCATCCCAACCAACATCAGCGCCGCACCGCAACCCTCGAAGCATCTCTCTTCCCCTTCCTCAGCGCGCGGACGCGCAATTTAGAAGATGATCCGTCATCCATATCGACATCACCGTCCACGATTCCCGCATTAGTAGCAACTCCGCGCACAGCGCTAAAGAGCCTGAACAGGCGTGGAGGATATGGCAATCTACAACTCTTCAGCGGTACAGCGGGGAGAAAAGGCCGGGGCCGGGGATTCATCCGGCGCCTGTTTGGACTACGAGTATCGGAGCGTGATGATCCCAACAAATTGCGTCCAAGCGATTTGCCCATTGGCCCTGTGATGGAGGATGGGCACGAGGGGAACATGTTTGCTACGGGGCGTTCATTAGCGATGAAAGCGACGAATGAGCCGCGGCTGAGATGTACGGAGCTGGATGAAAATGGGAACGTGACTCTTGTTAATGGGGAGTTTAAGAAAAGTGAGCTGATTGCTAAGGTATGGATTTTATTTTGTTTTATTTGTTTTATTACTTTTTGAGGTTGTAAGTGCATGATCTAACGTCGCTCGCTGTTAATGGATGCAGTATGGTCTTCTTCCCCGTGATCTTCGCAAGATCGACTCCTCAGTCCTTCCGCATATTCTCGTGCGCCACAGCGCTATTTTAATCAGCCTTCTGCATCTACGCGTCCTGATAAAAGCAGATCGAGTTTTGGTATTCGACGCCTACGGCTCGACGGATTCCTACACGCAGTCGGTATTTATGTATGATCTAGAAGGTAAACTACGTCAGAAAGAGGTGACAGGCCGCCAATCCTCACCGGGCGCTCTGCCCTATGAATTCCGTGCCCTTGAAGCCGTTCTGGTCAGCGTGACCAGTGGACTTGAAGCTGAGTTTGAAGGGGTAAGGGAACCTGTAGTGCGCGTTCTTCGGGCACTGGAAGAGGATATAGACAGAGACAAGTTGCGGCACCTCCTGATCTATTCCAAGAGATTGGGCACGTTCGAGCAGAAAGCTAGATTGGTGCGCGATGCGATTGAGGATCTGCTTGAAGCCGACGATGACTTAACCTCAATGTATCTGACGGAGAAAGCGAATGGCGTGCATAGGCAGGAGGTTGACCATCAGGAAATTGAGATGTTGCTCGAATCGTATCACAAAGTCTGCGATGAAATCGTACAAGCCAGTGGGAATCTGGTCACCAATATTCGAAACACGGAGGAAATGTATGACTTCAATCCCACCCACTTCCCTCAGTCCTCTATGACTCAAACTACGAACTCGTTCTTGTCTCTATCAGAAGGAAAAGAAACTAACATCAAGAAACTAACATCATTCATCTCCCTAGTGTAAAAGCAATCCTCGACGCCAACCGCAACTCCCTCATGCTCCTCGATCTCAAATTCAGCATCGGCACTCTTGGCCTCGCAGCTGGCACCCTTTGCTCTGCCCTCTACGGCATGAACCTGAAAAACTTCATAGAAGAATCAGACCTAGGCTTCGCCACCGTCTCCGGCGCCTGTTTCGTCTTTACCGCCTTCGTGTGCGCCTACGGGCTCATGAAACTACGGAAGGTACAACGTGTGCGGATGTGGGGAGAGGCAGGGCTGCATGACCGCAACATTGGCACGTTGGGACTTAGGAGTGGTGGGAGTGCGGCGCTGCCTAACCGGGCTAATTGGCGCGCTGACACTGTGGATCCCCTCTGGACCGGGTTGGCTGGAGAGACTCGTGGGGAGAGGTTGAAGAGGCTTCGACAGGGTGGTGCAGCTTCTGCTGCTTTGTCGGCGACGCCCCCAGTTGCGAAGAATATCCAGAGTGCGGAGAAAAGAAGTAAACAGCAGAGGCTACGGCAGCAACAACAGCAGCAACAGGAGCAGCAACGACAGCGACAGCAGCAGCTAGCAGATAACGCCGGAGTTGATACAAGCGGCGAAGAATCAGCGCTGGGAAGTGCAGCCATCAGCTCTGGCTCTCGATAATAACTTTATATTCTACATTCTACTTTATGATACCGCAACACCAACCCTAGGCGTGTGTTCTCTTATCCTGAGATAATTTCCTGATATCGTCGTCCCTTACATATGATGTGTAGGACCTGTGTTTATAATTCCCCCCTGTTCATATCATTTTTATTTATCGAGTCCTCCGATGCGATTCAAGTCAATGTCCGCGTGAACCAGGCTTAGACAACTATGCTTTCCTACGGTGTTCTACCGTGTCCAGGGCTGTTATGGGTTCCAAGAACTTCATGGGGCGAAAGCCTGATAGATTTCAGGTATAGACTGGTTTTTTTTTTTTTTTTTTTTTTTTTTTTTTTTTTTTTTTTTTTTTTTTGAGGGGGGGGGCGGGTTGCCGGGTTTCTTTTCGGGTTTTCAATAGCGGCTGAGGAGTTGGGATGTATGTATGCATGTTATGTATCTTGCTCTTGCGCTGGTGCGATTCTTATGTTTTTCCTGTCGGGATTTACAATACCATCTCAACTAGTTAATGTACCATTTGTTACACATCAACTCATCTCTTTCTTAGCGTGGCGAGGGGTGTCTTTGTGTACGACGTGCATACTGCTGCGGCTCACACCCCAGATTCTGCGCCGAGCCGCTAGTGCTTGTTAGCTGCAGCATCGCTGCACTGACCCCCTGGGCTGAACGATTCAGCCCAGTATCATCCCAGAGAGAGATCAACCACAATCGACAGGAATGGCTGGTAATTGGCCGATTTGCCAAAACATGGCTTGGTCCCATCAATACCACACGCCAAAAAAAATCTTAGAGCCCATTGATGAAGCTTGGTCACATATGATTAATGAGTTGGGGGAACTCCCTCCAGGTTTCAATCATGAATGCCATATTGGCTCGCTCCCACTTGCTTGGTTATGAGCTGTTGGGGATATCAGCTGCAGGATAGCAAGGTCTGGGTTGATTTAACCCGCCCCAGCACGGATGGGAGTGGCCTTTTTGGGGTAAACTCCAACCCCCAAAGAAAGACCCTGACGAGTAAAAATTTGACAAATACCGGTCTGTGGGAAAGGCCATTTGACTTTACGGGCTTGTCCATCGTCTTCCAGGGTGTTCGTGCAGCCTACTGTCATCGTGACTTGTTTTCGAGGCGGTATGGAAGCCTCTATATGCGCAGTTCAGGAGTGTTCCGATGCACAGCGCTCCAAAGCAGTTAGCAGTCATATCCGAGGGCTCTGGTCCATAGTTGATGCAGGTCGCCTCGGTTCTTCTGGAAAGGAGACGTATCAAAGTCTAGCGAACAATTTCGAAGTGGATACCTGTGTTGATAAAGATTCTTGTATTATTGCTCCAGCAAATTGTGGCGGGGAAGTAAGTATGGCGACAAAGAGACGGCTTCATACCAAAGCCGGTAGTCAGGGTTCCGCATATTCAACGATATCGGACAGCTGTGCGAAGTGTGGAATGAGCATAGCCAGCGAATGCATCTCAGCTTTTGGAAGTTTTTATCATCCTCAGTGTTTTAAATGCCATGTGAGTTTTCATTCTATCACAGCAATGAAACTAATACACCTTGTTTCATTCTTTTAACGCATGGATTTTTAGGACTGTCACAAACCCATCTACCGCGAATTCTTCCCTGCTCAAGAACGAAATGGCCCAATTCCTCTCTGCGAGACTGACCTTTTCCGTCGTTTAGATATGCTCTGCAGTCAATGCGGAGGTGCCTTGCGAGATTTATATATCAGTGCCCTTGGGCGAAAATACCACATGGACCATTTCACTTGTCATTCCTGTCAGCATGTCATTGGAGCGGGGGATAATTACTACATACATGGGGGCAAGGCATATTGCAAGAAAGACTATATGGCGAAGTATGCAGACTGCTGTTACGGGTGCGGAATGGCTGTTATGGATCAATATATCAAGGTTTATATGCCAAAAAAACGAGTCTGGCATGAACGATGTTATAAGACACATAAACGTCACAATCCGGACTCGTCTCTGGGCGACGTACCCATCGCGGCCGAACAGGATGCTGAATCGACCCCTCTTAAGATGGAAAGAATCCTAGATAATTTTGAAGCGACGGTTACATCGTGTATAAGTGACAGCCTCGAGCACCTCGAATCTGGTTCTCGTGAGAAGATATCGGAAGGCATTCTAACTTTGATAACTGCGCTTGGCGTCCTTTTTTCCTCTATTGACGCTGTGGACGATGTCAGAAGAAAGGCTGGAAAAACTGGTGAGTGTATATACACCAATTGCAGCTACTACAAGATGATTAACCTTACTAGTGCTTTCCGACAGCTCCGAAATAGACCTACTGCGGGCGAAGCTGACAGACTTTATGACCGTGTCTCTGTCAAACAGCCAGCAGCCAAGGTCCACTTCAAGCCATCTGAAGGAAATATATGCTGCAAGCTCAGGCTTATCCTATTTTATGAAGAAAGTCATCAAAATTTTCGGGGAAAGGGTTGTTGATGTTGATTTATCTGCTTCTTCCGAATATCTCAATTCTCTCGACAAATTCCCAGATCACCCTCCACTGGCAACAATGAACTTCACGAAAATAGAGCTCAGCAGGAGTGATGCAGAGCTATGCCAGGTCTGCAACGGTCCAATCAGCACCGAATGCGTGAGCTGGGATGGATATCTACGGCGGCAACACTTAACCTGCAAAAGCTCATGCGTTCACTGTGACGCCTGTGAAACTCCACAAAATACGAATCTAGTATTAATCAACCCGCCCGGTGACAGCTATGCGCTGTGCTGTACCATCTGTCAGAAAAATGTGAACATATTGGGTGACCGTGCGGCCGATGAACCCGCAGTGAAGTCATGTAAATACGTCACCAAACTGCAGCAATATGTATTCCTCCTCAGAGCCCAATTTGAGCAAATGCAAAAACCGACAGATGTCCATTATGACCAGATGACGATGACGACGGCAACGACAGCAACGACCACGACGACAACAACGACAATGACGACCCTCTTCGAGAGATCACATAAACAGCTAGACAGGGGGATTTTTGGACGGCTCTCGGCCAACAGCCATCGTACCCCCACAGACCAGCCTGCTGCAAATAGTCTTATAGATCGGACAGCGTCGGACACTTTTGCGCTTGGCGCAATGATTGGGAGTTCCTACCAGGGTTTGAAGAAAGGGTTCTTTGGCAGGTCGAAGACCCGGTGTCGTGCCTAAAGGATACAACAAGGGGATTACCATACAAAGCATATCGAAGTGTCTTTCGTGGTTATACCTCCTGCAGTATTTTTTCTTTCTTTCATTCTCACTTCTTTTCTCTTTCTTCTTTCATACATTCCCCAACTTTCATTGCTCTGAATCAAATACGCGAGAACACAACAAGGGTTTAGCGAACTCATTACGATATTATACTATGACTTCTATTTTCGACGTTTAAGGAGTTTTAAGATATATATAACCCAAGGGTCAGGTACACCAGAGGAGTTTCGCGAGATTTCAGGCTTTTCCTTATTTATTTAGCACCTTGTTTTCCTCTTGACGTTTTCGTTTGCGAAAGAAGAAATAATTTAAATTTTCTGGGATTCCTTTTCTCTCTTCAAGCCAGTTCCCCTAACCATAATTGCCCGTGCAAATTCGGGGTTTCATGCTAACCAAATTGGAAAAGACAAGCCGACCAAATTTAATGATCGGGAAAAAGTCGGAGCTCCTGTTCCGCCTGTCTGTCGCCTACTGCACTTGAAGTTGCCAAGATATCTCGCGCGCTGGCTAGAAACCCCTCAGATACGTGGACTGCCTTGTCGAACAGCCAACGACAGTTTTTCTCTACTAGCACCAAAATCTAGCAAAGAGAGAACAAGGGGGAATAAATGATAGCATGTCAACTTCTCACACAAAACCTGCAGCACCCAGCCAGTGGCAGGGATAACCCCACACTATCAAGTTACACAACCATTGGGCTTCCTATGGGCCCCAATCGAGGATGTCTATCGAGCAGTGAGGAGAAGCTCCAAATAGCAGAACTGAGAAGCTCCGTGGAGTTAACTATATTCGGCCTTGGGAGCACAAAGGCCGTCCTGGCGTCTGTCTTCATTGTTCTCGTTTCATTGTGCATGTTTTGAAGTCTCAATGCAGAATGCGGAGACGAAGGAATGGCTCAACCTCATCGCGCAAGCCCTTGATATAAACTCCCCAGGAGCCTCGCCTCTTGCTGGTGAAGAATGGCAAGGGTCACTCGACAATCGCTCTGTCCGAAGCCGTTATATGCCCTGCGCCCTCAGTTCTGTTTCATGCTTCTACCTGCCCCTCTGGATCATCAAATGATTGACATATTGCGGGATGCTATCTGAACTCGGGCTAGCTTTTGCGCTGGGTGCGCAGACTGCTTTGGGTATTGGAAATTCTGCTTGGAAGCTGAAGGGAATGCAGTATTTAGTCACGTTTGGTAATAGTTATACTGATGAGTCGAGGCTCCTGTACTTTATTGAACATCAGGATGCTCCTCCTGTTGGGTGGAGAGCGCCAGAGGTAAATTATTTTTATATTTCCTTCTGTTCTGTTCTTTTCTTTTTTTTTTTTTTTTTTTTTTTTTTTTTTTTTTTTTTTCTTTTTTTAAATTCGCCTGACGTTCTGGGGTAAAACTTGGTGAAGCGTAGGCTCGGCTCTTTTATCAACCTGCTTTTTTTTTTTTTTTTTTTTTTTTTTTTTTGTGAAACCTTGCCTGAGCCAAACCGGCGAAATGGCGGCTCTCTTTGATAAGCATCGTTTCCTTTTTTACCTACTTCATGTAACAACCAATGGCTTATCAGACACTGCTATTGTTACTATAGAATAACGTTACCTCGACTGGTGGCCGTATATGGGCCCGTTATGTGAGCGACTATACAGGTGCGGCGCTTTACAACTACGCCGTCAGCGGCGCAACTTGCTCCAACGACATCACGCCGCGATACTTTAGCCCCATCAACGACATCTTCCCATCTGTTGACCAATACGAGATCCCTGCCTTCATTGAAGATGCGTACCATCAAGATCCAGAGACAGGGGAACCATTCCTATCTCTTCCTCGGAGGGAGACTGTCTACTCCATCTGGATTGGTACAAATGACCTAGGCAACGGGGCGTTCATAGACGATTCGCAGGTTGCTGGAAAAACACTTCTAGATTATGTCGAGTGCGTCCTCCGTGCAATTGAGGGTCTTTATGACCATGGTGCGCGGTATTTTGTGCTCATGAATGTGGCGCCATTGGACTTGTTGCCTCTATATGCGTTGCCTGAGATGGGTGGGGTGCAGGGAGGGCCGTTTTGGCCGGATAAGCCAGATAACATCACCCAGGTTTCGTGCCGGATGAGGGAAACTGTTGTGGCTGTGAATGAGATTATAGAGTTGAAGATAGAGGGTTCGATGCGCCATCGGTATAAGGGGGCAAGTATTGCTCTATTTGATACGTATTCTTTGGTACGCCGCCTTTGTTCTTCCCAGGCCAAAGACTCATTGTACACCTTTGCAAACCGCGCGTGACATATATAATAGCCCTATAACCATTAATTACTTCTCACTTGCAAAGCTAATTCTTCAACTACTAGCTTACGAGTATGTACTACCATCCAAGCCAATACTTCACTGGCACTGAACCGCCCAGCGTAGAGGGCTGGGTGAAGCATTGTGATGCCCAAGGACAGAACTGCGAGGAACAACCCAGTCCAGACTCTTTTATGTGGTATGACGAGCTACATCCATCAGAGCAAACGGGTAGGATCATCGCACAACACTTTGTTCAGGTTGTTGAAGGGGTGAGCGCGTATACGAAATATTTTGACTGAGACATGAGTGAGAGTAAAATGGCACCACCATATTTAGGAATTAATGACCCTCACAAGCATTTTTCTGGAATTGGATTATTTAAAAATTTAATGGGAAAACAGGGCATCACCTCGCAGCGCACAGGTTTAGCTGGCAGAGAGTAGCTGACCCAGATGCGATTTATATAATTCAAATAGCAAATTTACGGAGACATTGGGTTTTACAAAGTCATTATCTTAGATTTATATCGTCGGTCTTTTTCCATGATTGGTGAGTCAATATTAAATAGACATACCATACTGTATAATTTCGGGCCCTAACCAACAGCCGGGCCGAGTTTCGTTTCTTATCAATCTCCGATGATGGTTTTTGTCCCCAAATCTTCCACTTCACTTTTCCCCTCCCCTTCCTTTGCGCGTTTACACTCTTTATCCTCAATTGCTCTTTGCTATTGTACCCCATATTTAAGAAACCATGCCACTCTCCAGGATCGATAGGATTAAACTTCCCGCCTCCGCGGATTTTCACGGTACGTGCCGCAGAAGACAAAAGATATATCTGCCCCTCCATTACCCCACCATCGAGAAGAAACATAGATCGGCTTTCAATCATCCTATAGAAGCTTGGATAAGGACAGTGAGCTAATTGAAATACAAACAAACAGTTCATCTGCGAGATGGCGATATGATGGAGCTTGTCGTCCCCACCATTAGGCAGGGAGGGGTCAACACAGTCTATGTCATGGTAAGGTATCTGCCAGCCCGATCCCCTACGTCAAACTGAGCCCTGCAGCACAGCATACTAAACTTCTTTTCAAAGCCCAATCTCGTCCCCCCAGTGACCACCGTCGCGCAAGCACTCTCCTACAAAGAACGTCTCCAAGCTCTCGAGCCCCGCGTCACCTACCTAATGTCCCTCTACCTCCACCCCTCAATCACCCCCGAAACCATAATCGAAGCTAAGAGGAACGGAGTAATCGGCGTGAAATCCTACCCAGCAGGTGTAACCACAAATTCCGACGCAGGCGTCATCGACTACGAAGCCTTCTTCCCTGTCTTCGCCGAGATGGAGCACCAGAACCTAATCCTGAACTTACACGGCGAATGCCCCTCGCACGGGGACATCACAGTCATGTCCGCCGAAGAGCGCTTCCTGCCTACATTATTAGACCTACATGCACGTTTCCCACGCCTCCGCATTGTGGTAGAGCACCTAAGCACGGCTGCGGCGGTCGAGACGGTAAAGAAATGCGGGCCCTCCGTCGTGGGTACCATTACGGCGCATCATTTGTCCCTTATCGTGGACAATGCGCTGGGTGACCCGTTCTGCTTCTGCAAACCCGTAGCAAAGCTGGTAGAGGATCGTGATGCACTGTTAAGGGCGGCCACATCGGGGAGCAAGAAGTTCTTTTTCGGATCGGATAGTGCACCGCATCCGACGGGGTCCAAGAGGGGTGGTGATAAGATTGCTGCGGGCGTGTTTACACAGCCGTATGCGACGCAGTATGTGCTTGATGCGTTTGAGAAAGGGTGTGAGAGTGGAGTGTTGAAGGCGGAGGACATCACGAAGGAGGTGTTGGAGGGATTTATGGGGAAGTTTGGAAGGGAGTTCTATGAAGTTCCACAGGAGCAGAAGGAGTTTATTACACTGTCCAAAGCGAAGGGCAAGATTCTGGATGTGTTGAAGTCGGAGAAGACGGATGTGGTACCTTTCAGAAAAGGTGAAGTAACCTGGGGTTTGACTTGGGGGTGAGTTGGAGGGGCCCCGAATAGGGCTCGAATAAAGCTGAAATCAATATAGAATTGGTCTTTATTGGAGCCTAGGGTATAAAACTACCCGCGTCTATTGGAATCGTGATTATGCGGATTTTCAGTGTTGGACCCCGCTGGTCGTTAGTAATTCGCTGGGCGAAATGAAAGTCGGAGGTGCAGCAGTCATATAAAGAGTCATAGAATCGGGATATTTCTATTTCTCTTCATAATATTCCAATGTCAATGGAAACTATACAAGTTCTACTTATTTCATTTTCTTTAACTGATAAACTCTGTATATCTCAGATGTTTTCGTTTATTCCTCGCCGCAAGCAACTTACAACCGTACCGTCGGAAAAGGTAAAGGGAGAGAAAAAAGGTCTTATGAGGAAGAGGGGAAAATAGATTTTATTGAAATAACTAACATCATATGGTATATTGGTATTCGCTAAAAAAACAACACTCCCACAAACAAAGAGAGGAGTGAAATAAAAAAGGGCAAAACAAAAGCTCTCCAACACCAAGCAAGATACGTCCAACATTTCTAATCCACCGAGAATAAAATCATTCTATTCAAAGGGCCGTGGCGACAATGGACGTGAAAATGAGGTGATGGTTTTATATCTATCCCCTGAGCCCTCCCCACCGCAAGCTAGTTTTCTATTTTGATAGTTAGGCGTCTGCGCCTCCCGCACGCTCCGCGATCTAGCCACATTGACTCCACGCTCGACGCTATGATCGCTAATGTGCGATCGACGACCATCCATACTCAGGCGTTGGGCGCTTGTAGTCGTTCTCGTCGTGCCAGTCGTAGCCGTACTCGCGTATGAGTGACGAAAGGTATCCTTGTTATTGGTTTCGCAACCTGGGCTAGCGATGCTAATAGGTGGTGTCGCAGTGACGCTACGTATGAGGTCCGCGTCAAAGGTGACCCCAACATCTAGAGCGGCGATGAGGGCTGCCTGGAGCATTTTGTTCTGACGTTCGAGGAAGGCGATGCGGGCTTCGCATTGGGGATGTGTGGAGGTGTCTTGTGAGCGGGGGCGTATCGAGGATGATTGTGGGGACGAGGTGGTGTGAGTGTGGTTGCCATTACTGGCGCTGGTTCTGTTGCTGTGGGTATTTTTATTGCTGGAATGTGACGGGCTAGGAGTATATGGACCGGAGTTGTCCGGGGGGAAGCATTCGCGGAGGGGAGATTGCGATGCTGGGGCATTATTTAGTCGGGGTTCAGACCGGTTTTCTTTGTAGAAGAAGGTGTTTTTGCGGTTTTTGTTTGTTGGGCTTGGGTTGGCTCGCAGGTGTGAGGAGACGCAATTTCCGCAATCCGTTGAAATGGCAGTATGGGCTTCGTCAGACATTGGTGGAGGTAGTGGAGTACGGGGGCGAGATCCGCTGGATATCGCATTCTTTTCTGGCAGACCGTCAGCTCGGGAACTGGGCGTGTGGTGTGCGACATTAGCCGCATGGTGCTGTTGAGGGATATTGCTTCCTGAACGAGCACTTCTACTCGACCAGCTCTTATTGCTATTGCTTCTGTGAGTGCTTCCGCTTGAACTTGCAGACAGACTTGCGTCAACTTTGTGGGCAAGAGCAGCATCCAACGATATGGTCGACGGTGACTGGCGGGCTAGTTGATTTAGATTGAATGCTATCTTATTAGACGGAGATCGTAGTGAGGGCACAGGCGGGTCTTTAGGCAAGGGAATGCTTGGGGGAGAGCCTGGAGCATCGTTTCTCCGGACTTTTGGAGGAGTAATCGAGATACCCGTAGCTTGATGCCCTGCTTTCTTGGACTCCGATTGTAGCTCCCAACCACGCCGAACCTCCTCGGGTGTGCTGTCTTCTGAAGGAAGAGGTGGTTGGGTATCCTTTTTCAGTCCTCCACGGGCAAGACACATATCTCGCATTCGCAATACAAAGACTCGTTCTGCTCGACTCATTTTGTCTAGTGGCTTTGTTGCGTCCATCTTCGAGGGGTCAGATATTCCCAAGCAACGTAGCCTTTTCGACTCCAGAGGCCCCCTTGGACTTGAGCGTCTTCCAGAGTTCCGTTCTATGCATTGTTGGTCCCCAGACGCTGTGAAAACGAAGTGATCTTGCAGATTTGTTGTCTTGGTTGCTACCGACGTGTGTTGAGAGGTATCTGTAGTTTGTGGGGGTGGAAGAGGCACGGCAGCCTGGGTAGTTGTCATATCTAGTGATGTCTCTCGGTGCAGGCGAGACGCAACTAACGGTGAGCCTTTCGAGCTGGATCTTTGATGCCCAGTACTGTTTGCTATCCTGGCGCGGTTTGGCATCGAGGTTGACACAGCATGCAACGGCTGCATTTGTCCAGTCAGTGACGACGTCGAAGCTGCAGATTGTGAGGCATCCGTGAAGCGGGCGGGGCGAGGGAAAAGGGAAATCAACGATTGGGTATCGATGGAGTTGCGAGGGCGCTGTGGGTAAGCACGAGTCTTGGAGTAAGAGCTCCGGCGGCGATGATGTGTGAACGTAGCGAAGATAGATGGGTTTTGGCAAGCTCCCTTGCTAGAACTCCTAGGTGGTAGACACTCGAGATCGATGTGAGACGAGTCAGAGGGCAGATAAGGCAGCGATTCCTTTGGCTCCGAATCTGTCTCTTTGCCCGATGCTGTCAGCGCTGGTGTTAATCCAGGCGGAACACTTGGAAGCAGTGGAGCTGAGCTGGTGTTCTTCGACGCGGGATGGCAATCGTTGGGCTGAAGCAGTGCAAAACGGGGTCTGACGATGCTTGATGAACCCGACACAGTAGTGGTTTTCTCCGTACAGGCATGTTGTTTCAATGGATGCCGCTTCTCGCAATGCGCGTCATTGAGTTTATGACAGTGCTCGCTATTATAATCTCGGACGCTCGTGATGCCGCCAGTTGGCGTGGTGAGAACATCGCAAACACCGTTAGCTGCGGAGCCATTCAGCGCTAGAGAGCTCGGTTCCTGGCCTAGGCGATTTGGATCTCTTGCAAGCGGGGCAGCAGTGGAATCTTCAGGCCGTTCAGCGCCGTTCTTGGGGTCTGTTTGATTGAAATTCTCGTGGGCTGTCTCTGGATGCCAGAAAGCGTCTCCTGGCGTCCGCGGCTCCTGTGAACGCGGGCTCACAACGGAGCTCTGCCTGTCGTCGCAGTTGTTGTCGTTGTCGATATAATTACTATTACTATTATTGCTGTTGTTCTTATTGTCCTTTTTCTCAACTGGCAGAGAAGGCAGCTCGCCCACTCCTGGGTATAAAAAGTCGCGGTTTTCGTACTCGACCAGCTTGGAGTTCTTCCTGTTCCGCGTTCCAGACACCATCATCCACTTGCGCCGATGTGGGCTGCCAGCTTGTTCGTCGTCACGGACTGCTGTATCATTGGCCTGTGATTTGGCATTGCCACTCCATGGCCTTTTCTTCTTCTTCGTCGTCGTCTGAGACATTGAACTCCATATCCTCGATCTAGGCTTTTCCGCCTGGCGATGCTGATCGTCTCTTTCAGCTGCTTCGCTTTTGCGCCGAACCTTGGGCTTGTTGTTTTCTTGCAAGCGTAGTCGCTTGCGGCCCGAGGCCACTATGTTCACGACGATCTGGAACGGAGCTGAACGGTGCATTGGTTCATGCTGGCCGTCAAGGAACTTCAATAAATCGAGGGTATTCCCGCAATTGGCCTGCGTGCTTGCTGCCGTCAATGGTCGTTGGCCGTATATGCTCAGTTCTTCAGGGCTAGTATTCATATCAGCACCGTGGATGAGCCCCCTCCGGCTGACAGGCCGTTTATCAACGAGAGTCGCTGATACTCTCTTCTCCACCGCCATTATCTCGTCTCTTGACCGCCCCATCGGTATGGTAACGCTGGGTTCACTTCGTCTTGCGAAGCTGCCGTCTGGACGCTGCATCTTATGCGAGCTGCCAGCCAGACGAACATCTATAGGGACGATTGCTGCAGAATTGAGGTTGTGTGGATTTATGCTTGTCATACAAAATCAGTGAAATGATCTCTCTATTTACCAAGACGGTCAGTTTCTTCCATGCTTTCTCTGTATATTGTACAGTCCCACAACAGGAAATAGGACGTAAAACTGTCTGTACTATGCATATATACGTCATACGTTGTGGGATGAATTCTGCACGAACGGAATCCCGCATTGAACAACAACAACCACAACCCTTCGTTGACACATGGACCCGAAATAGATTAAAAGGAATACCACAAGCAGCAGAGCTGCGAAGCGTCAGGGGATAGGCGGGAATGGCAAGTAGAGAGAAAAGAAAAACTTCGTACTTCTAACAAACAGTGTGTGCTATTGATATACCGGATGCTCAAACCACAAAGAGGCGACTTGCGTCAGGGGGGAATAAACCCGTTATCTACCCCAGATCTCTATATTCGATTGAAATGCATTAGGAGAGATAAACACTCCACGCATCAAGAGCACGCCTGGTGCTGTGGAAAGGAAGGGAAGGGCAAGCAAAAAAAAATAAAGTAACCGAAAGCCCCTCTCAGACATCCGATGAGGCGGAATAGTAATGCAGTATTATATACGGACAACCGGAGCTCATTGATCTTGCGGGGGGATATCTGGAGAAATTATATGCGTTGAACAAAGCCGTGATCGCTTCCAGAATGGTTTCCTCCTCCTCCACACCTTATAGCAAGCCCAATTCCAAAGTAGGGACTGGCATTGGCAAAGAGGCGACCAGGGAAAAAAAAAAAAAAGAAGAAGAAAAAGAAGAAAAAAAGAAAATCTAGCAACTTTGATAAAGGCCAAACGTGGGACAAATATCGCTCTGAAATCCGGAATCTACAGGTCAAAATTCAGTCCAAAATCCTTGACAATCCGCGTCCGATCTCTATTTGATGATCTTCCGCTCGCATCCATAAGCCATCCCCAATCCCCGCATTAATATTAGAGCCGCTTTGTTACGCAGATATTCTACGAACGGTTGCAACACCAGCCGCCAACTCAGCGTAGAGATTAAGCAGCGGCGTCCAATTCGAGATCCCAGGAAGCTGGGTTCCAGGCTAAGCGAAAAGGGAGCTTGAGCTATTATAAGGGACGATCAATTCTTGAACCTTGCAACAAAACGACCAAAGCGCATCCAACTTGCATCTAGAGTCACCAAGAAAGCCAATACCAGGCTCGAGCGACACAGGAAGCTTGTCGTGTGGCTTAGTGTCGTTCACCAACTTTGCTACAAACTCATAACTACCCTTTGAAAGCAAGAGCTTTTATCAAGGCGCAACACCGAATAGAACCGGGAAAGATAAAAATAAACTTGAGCTATCGGGATCACCTGGATTTGGAGAATGTCCTTTAAATATTCAAATCAAGGATGATGAGAGTAAGTTACATCAAGGAAAAAATTCGCCTCTCACATTCTTAACATGATATTTTCCCCACACTTATCAGCAACTCTGAATGGGATTTTCAAGTGCAGTAAAATGCGCACTGATCCTGGCAAGGGAACCAGCAGCGTTAGAGGTGCATCTAGATATGGACCAATTGAAGAAGGAAGAAATTAATTGATTAACCTACAGCTCATTTCATTGAAATGTACGATGCAGATGCGCCTTTTGCCCTCCTTGTTGGTCTTGGTGGACCCTTCTGTATGAGCGTGCAGCTCGGGGTTGTGACTCCAGCGCGCGGGTTTCAAAATCGAGCAGAGAAACGCCGTTTTGCGGTGTGCAACCATTTTTGACGGCGATTGTATGGCTAACTAGAGGACTGTTCTCTCTTCTCGTCGATTGGGGACATTGATGTTTCGTAACTTAACAGCAGGCTAAAATCAGTGCAGCCGGGCTCAGTCAGTGGCTGCAGACGAGATGAACGAACATCGCCCACGAACGGCTTTTTTTATATTAATTTTGATTTTCAAGGAACCCTAGTGTTAAATAATTATTAAATATAATTACGGTGAACACTGTCGAACGTCGATCAGCGCGGCAAGAGAGCGATGTAACAACCGCCAACCATTCCATCTATCAACGGCCATCCCATCCCCGATACATGGCCTCTTGAACCAGAAACCTTCCCTTAACTACCAAACAAGGATATAAATACCCGAAATTTCAATGTTTCCAAGCAGACATCAACAGAAAGTATGCCCCTTAAAAAAATAAAAAAATAAATTACCATATCCAGATCAACCCCCCGGCATATGGGAATTGGCAATTGTCGTCATATTTCCAGGAGATGGCCCACAAAGCATCTTTCATCCTGCACGTCTTTGTTGCCGGCAACCACTCTCGTGCAAACGGAACTCGCATTATTTAATTTTGATAGGCCGCCTCGAGGAAGTTAGTGCACAATGAAATTTCGGTTGTTGCGCCGGACCGTCCCCAGACCCCGAGCTTGAGCCCCCGATCGAAAGTATAGATGCGTCAATCGTGCAGTATATTCATTCATTTATTATTCACCGTGGAAAGCGGTTCTCGAAGTTAAGCGAGTACGCCGATTGCTTTAGGGGGTGGAATTGAAGGTCTCCTCAACCAGCCAATATCAAATAACTAGTTAATGTTCAAACAAAAGATTTTCCTGAACGCCCGGCTGATGCGGGCAGCGAGGTTCTAATCACCCACTCAATCAGTTTATTCACCAGTTGATATGTCGCTGCTCAGGATATGCGCACCTTGCTGCCGATTAACTTAACCAATCAAATAATGATTATCTATGCTGAGTAGTTAATTAATTGGCTGATAAGACTTCGTTTTTTATTCACAGAATCGAAGTAGGGAGGGATCCATCTACGCAAAGTTCAATCTGTTGCATTGTCATATATATTGAAACAAGCGAGATATCAACAAGACCAAACTTCAATTCTGATTTTTTGTTTATTTACTTTGCATCTACAGAGTACATTCTACCTCCTTTGCTGATGATAATGCGGGTTGACCAACTCTACAGGTCACCGCTCTCTCTCAAGCATATGATATGGGCATAGTTTCATGGTCATGGCATGATCTCGTCACCGGCGTAACTGCCCACCCATTTCCAGTCTGGACAGGCCGATGTTTACTTTTCCCCCCAGCTAACTCAAGCAGGTGAACGGTTGGTTACGTTACTATCCTCTCCTGTCACATTAAATTAGTTATCGTAGTTACCGGCCCGAGGGTCAATTATAAACAGAACTGAACAAATAATTAGGATAACCAATCATCCCTCTTCCTGCAGTCGCTTGTCTCAGCCCTTTAGGGCCTTGCCCCCTTTTCGGTTCCCCTTCCCCTTTCCCCTTTCCCACACCCTCGCGTTCACCTACCACTGACCGCCTTAACTGACTTTGATATATCGGCCAAAACCAGAATATTAAAGAAACAACCACGAGGAAAAGCATCCTTCGCTCATACGCAGTGCAATGCACATGTGGTGGAAAGAGCAGCTTCCAACATCGGTGAACGATACATTTCGATGTAGATGTCAACCATGTGCGCAACCCTCCTATCCCCTCTTTTCTCATGCACCCCTGGCTAATGCAAGGGAAGATATACCCCGCTCTCAGCTGGTCAATAATCCAACAGTGGAAAAGCAGGAGGTGATTTGTGAATGTGATTTTCGCTGGCTTCTTTGGGAGGTAGGTTATGTCCTCTTTTACAGGAACGGTAACACGAGAAGATCTGACATGTTCTCCCATGTTCCACTCCATGTTATCGTAACACTCCCATGTACAGGCGGGCGCAGCAGATTCAACGGATGTCAGCATCGTCGGGGCGTCTATCCGCCAACTCGAGCGGTGTAAATGGCGGGGTGTTGTATTGATTCATATATCAGATGCCAGACAGATCTATCTATATATTTTTTTTTCTATACCTCTCTCTCCCCCCGATGGCTACCAAGATTAGATGCGCGGGTGTACAGGTGACATGCATGCATAATCGCACAGAGCAGATAGATTGGTTATGCAATTCATCATGTTCATGTTCACGTACGCGGTTGTGCTTTAAACATAACATTCGACGGACGTGTTTATTCGCACCCCTATCTTCGACTGTTGGCCTTGAGGCGCGAGAAGTCGTGGTGCATCGCCGAGGGTGAAACAACACTTCCTCGAGTAGAGTCGTGATATTTATGCACATGCAACTCGTGAACTTGCGCATGCATCATCAACACGCTGGCCTGTTCAGAACGAAGACTACAGTGGCGGTGACAGATATGACAGGTTACCCACCCTGCAGCAGTCAATCCCAATTCAGACGAATGGGAGGAAGGGGAATAAAAGTAGTTTCATCGAAAAATGAATCTTTCGATATACCCCAATTGCCTTGGTGGTTAAATGAATGTAGGGAGTATAAAAAATAATAAATGCTAGAATCTGAAGACGCCCAATTTTGTGTGGGTATATAACTCTAGAAACATGCCTCTAAAAAAGATTAATTGGTATGGGATGAAATAAAAGAGGTGAACACCAAAAACTACTTTGTGACCACGTCCGTCGTAAGTTGAAGTATTTGATAAAGGAACCACGTAGAAAACATAACAAAATATGCCAGACCATTTGGTCTGCACTTAGTAGTCCTCCTTCCTTCATATAACTTCTTGCTTAGCTAGCAATCTTCAATCAATCAAGCTTTACATCTTCCATCAAAAGAATAGTGTTACCAACGCCGCCCGGATGCCTTCTTCGTCTTGCTTCGTTGCTCTCGTCGCCCCAGTTTCTTGTTCTGGATGATAACGCATTCGAAGGATAAGGACTAGATAAACGAAAATTTAAAGTAAACAAAGAAGAAAGTGGAAAACAACATTGGGAAAACGATGGAATAAGTGACAAAAACAAATCAACAGCCATGAGAAACGTGATCAAAAAAGGACCGACCCCCAAACGCCGCAGTTCAAATCAAATAAAAATAGTGTCTATGCGCTGTAATGTGCGATCATCCATGCAAAGGTAAAGCGAAATAGCGGCTCCCTCCTCAAATGATAGAGAAAAAAAGTGAAATATAATACAACGCCGTCTAGAAAAGGAGTAACGGCAAAAGAGAATAATGAAATTTTTTTTTTTTCATCTTCTTTTTGGCTGAATAAATATGCTGGTTGGCTTCTTCTTTCTCATGGGTGGCGGACCTCTGCCTTCGGCATTTGGGCGCGGAGGCGGCTTATTAGGACGTGATGTGGAAGGTGGTAGCTGGGCGGTCTGTCGGGTAATGCTGTTAGTACTTTGCTGTGCCCATTTATGAGAGGAAGGGGCAAAAATTTTTGTCATAGCTTACATTTGCCGTCTGTTTCTCCGGTCCTGTCCCAGGACGAGGACGCGGAGGTTGTTGGGTTTTGGAGTCTATCGGCTGATGTCGCTGGCCAGATTTTGAGGGTATCACCAGATCCTGGAACGAGAGTTAATAGGCCAGTAAAAATATAAACTGGGTTTTATCATATCATCGAAAATTAATGCAAGAGAAGACTTACGCTGGTGGGAGGAGTAACAATATGGGGATCTATTTTCTTCCCTCGCGGCCCCTTTGGTGCATTCATAGGTGCACCGAATTGAGCGTTAAACTGCGCATTGGGTTTTCGAACTTTCACATTTGTGCGGGGATTAGGAGGCTCTGTTTCCATCCGTTTCCGCTTGCCGGAATTTCGCTGATCAGTATTTGGTAAGTCCCGTTTTTGATTAGGCAATACTGCAGATGACGGCACATTTGAGGCAATTTTCGGGGGCACTTGGATAACTGGCACTTTCGGATCGTGGTCGCCAAGCTGTCTTTTCCGCTGCCGTTCGAGATTTGCTTTTAGGACCTGAGCATGTTGATGCTCCTCGCGAGCGATTCTATCCTTCTCCCGTTTGGAGAGAACAACTATTGATGTGCATGCGCGCGCTAAATGCCCAATGCCGCCGCACTGGAAGCAGCGTTCTGCCTCGCAATCTCGCTTGGAGTGCGAAACATCTCCACATCGCCAGCAGGCACCGCGGCTGGCCAACTTGGCCTCCGTGTTATCGCAGTTTGTCGTCATATGCTCGTAGCTCCCGCAGAATCCACACATGGCTAATTCATTCAAGCCAAACTTTCCTCCTGAAGGCCCTTCGGGTCCAGTGGAAGGCACTAGTTTTGGGCTGTGGCCTGGTGTGTCTCTGGAGGAAGTAGGGTGGTTGTCAGGAATGCTGGAGAGGCGGCCTATTGAAAGAGCAGAGGACGGACGGCTACTTCCATTCCAACCCGGCGTCACAGATCCAGTTCTCGACGGCGTCGAGCTCTTCGCGCTCGGAGCGTCGATCATCTCCACATCTCCCAACTCCTTATCCAGACTGATTTGCGGCTTCTGCAAGAGATGCAAGACATCTCCTTGGGTATACAGATTTCTCGACTGAGCGTCAGTAATCAGCCCGTTCCAAAATTCGCCTTGGACGAGTGATTGTGAATTCCCAAGCACCCAAAGTGATGATTTTGCACGAGTCAACCCGACGTTCATGCGGCGAATATCAGCCAAGAAACCGATGCCACGGTTTGACGCTCGCACGCAAGAGAAGATAATAACTTCACACTCTCGCCCCTGGAATGCGTCCGTGGTATTAAACTCGACCTTGGTGAAAATTGAATTCCCATACTTGTTTGCAAACTGATTTTTCATTTCTCTAAGTTGACCTTTGTACGGAGTTATAATTCCGATCCTGCCCGTAAAGTCGTAAGTCCTGTAATCAGTAATCAACCGCTCGTAGAGTTTCATCGCCACGCGAAGTTCTGCTACATTTACCAACGAATGGCCCTTTGGAGCGCTCGAATGCAGTCCTTGCACATCGAAAAACCGATATGGACCCAGAAGCTCACTCTTATGCCATGGCCGAACGCGTAGTTTAGCCATACCCGGCCCATCTTGAAGCCGTCCGTCGTAAAATGCAGCGCTTGGGAAACGGCTGATTTCCGGATGCATTCGGTACTGGGTATCGAGAAGATGTACATCTTTAGGGTGATTGGCTTGCATTCTGACGAACAAACTCTGTTCATACTGGAAGCGTGACGCGACTTTCGACAGAACAGTTGGCGGCAATTGCTTAGGATCACCGACGAGGACACATTTGGAACAACCATACTTGAGAGGGATAAGAGCACTAAGCTCAATAGACTGTGCCGCCTCATCGATAACAACCGTTTCAAATTCGATGCTCAGTGACTGAAACATTTCATGGCCGCTTCCGCTTAAAGTTGCACATATTACATGCGCTCCATCAATGATCTCCTGCTGAACCTTTTTTCTTGCAAGGTCAGCATTGCGGGCAGCTGCCTGGTTACTATCCCTGGCATTATCAATAGCCTGACTAAGCTGTGCTTTCTTCCGTTTCAACAGATCGAATTCCCGCTCCAGCTCTGATGGAACGCCTTGCCCCTTAGCACGGCACTGATCAAGTCTATCGCGGACTTCGTTGAATTGAGTACAGGCCTCTTTGTGCTCCGAGTAGTAAGTTTGTAGGTCCTTCTCATTACCGTTTTTGCGACCATTTTGTCCAAGCTTTGCGTTCACAAGCTCATCCAAAGTTACATCAATGACATTCGAGTTTATCGCATCGCTTCGCCCGAGGCGGACAACAGAGATATTTTGCTTTTGTCCACTCGATGTGACAACCCCCTCCTTGAATCGCATGACCAACTCATCAACTGCTGCATTACTCGGTGCACAAACAAGTAGCTTCTTGGAGTTCGTGGTTCGTGTAGCTGGTTTTAAATTGACCGATGAGCCAGGGCGAGCAATCTTTTGCTCAGCAAATACAGGGGTCAAGATCGCACCAACCAAGGCGACAATTGTTTTCGTTTTGCCCGAACCAGGAGGGCTAGCAATCATAATTAGTACTACTAACCCAAAAAAAAAAAAAAAAAAAAAAAAAAAGAGGGTTATTTCATGCATACCCCTGAATCAATGTGAAAGCGTCATTATCCATAGCCGACCTGACAGCTTTAGCCTGGGCTGGGTTTACATTGTAGGTGTCAATGATGGGCTTCAGAGACTCTGGTGAATAGTTCAATATAGGCGACGGCTTGGCTCTAATGATTTCCTCACTCAAATCGTAATACTTTAGTGCCATCAAGGCTCCGTATTCTCTTTCCACGGGTGTCAAAGACGTGACCCGAACGCCAAAAATAGAAGTTCCCGGTAAAATTGAATTGACGAGTGGATTCGAAGGATTTATGCGATAGGAAATTTCCATCATTCCTTTCTTTTTACTCGACCGGAAAATCCTTGCAAGACAATGAGGGGCCTTTTCATTAGAGGTTGGGTTGCTCGCCTTCGATAACAGAACTAAATCTGACTCCCCCAATCCCAAATCCTTAGCCTCCGCAGGTTGCATGAAGGTAGTAACCTCAACAAAGGCATCCACAGACATGCGGTTTGAAACTTTAATTTCAAAGGCTTTGAAACCGCCTTCTTCTTTCGCTGACTGGAAACTTTGCCATGCTTCTAATATCAACAGGGGCTCGAAAGTTCTTTGGTAATCCGCCGCGTCAGAGAAAGTATTCGAAACGAGACTATAATCTGTACGGCCAGAATTCGGAGGAAGGTCACCATTTGCGAAGAATTCCCAGCTCAGCAAAGTCCTATGAAGCAGTGACAGATCTGGAGAGAGCCTCGCGCGCATATCCTTAGCAGACCGCACAATTTTGGTTTTCTTAACAGGACCGCGTTGGCTTAGTAACTTCTTCCTACTCTCTTCATATGCCTTTACGGCATCCGGCTTAGACATCGCCTTTCGTCCGAGCACATCTCCTTCATCATCCTCCTCGCTATCGTCATCCGAATCTGACCCGGAGACCATCATACTCTCAACAGGTCCATGCTCGTCAATATTAACAGTAATTCCTTGCAATCCAGAGCCTTGATTGGCAGTTTGGGACGGGATCATCTTCTTTTTCAACCGAGCCAGCTCGGCCATATCACGCCGCTTCTTCTCTTCCTTCTCTCTTTCACGTTTCTCACGAAATGATAGGACGTTTGTGACGGGTTTGATCGACCTAGGCACACTTTTTGATGGAATGGCAGGCTTCTCAGGGCGTTTTTGTGCAGCAATACGGGCCTTGTTGAGCTCCACGGATCCCGAGAGTTGCATGAGCACTTCATCTGGGATTTCATCGTCGAATTCATCCTCATCACTTCCAGAAATCCTGGAGGGGCTTGAAATACCAGTAAGATCGATCGGCTTTGCATATGAGGTGATGGTACTTTGTTTCTTCTTTGGAACAGCAGCCGGTGGCACCGTTACGAATGGCTTTTTATAGTATGACTCTAGAGCTCTCACAAGCTCAGCCTTTTCCTGCGCAGTTATGATAGTTTTGATCGAGGATGTCCGAGCCACATCTTCAATATACTTCAAAGTGTCTGGAGCCAGAGTTACGTCTAGTTCTCCCATGCGGCGGAGAAGCTTCGCAACAAGCCCTACTAAAGTAGTCGCTAAATAATCATCCTTCAAACGAAGCCATTTAACCATTGAACCCATTGTGGCGGCAGGTGCTTTGACTAAGTTTTCCCTAGCCGACTTGGACTCGGACGGATCAAATTCGGAAATACTGCTGGCAAAAATAGTGAATTGGTTGAAAAGGAGGTCCGCAAATTGGATAGTATCGCGGCAGAATTCTAGCATAACCATCCTATCGTTCCCCATCAAATGCCAGGTTTCCGTCTGCTGGAATATAGTGGTGAGAGCTTGCCATTGATACTCCCATAATCTTTGAAGCGAAACGGCTTCCACACGATCAACCAGTTTTCGGGTTCTAAGAATTCCTGTTTCAGAGTCACATAGCACATCTATAATATCAGTTCCAGTTTTAAGCATTCGAGGCGCAGATGCAAAGGTTCTCATGTTGGATATTCGTCGGAACGAGAAGCTGAACCCGTACATCGTTGTTGCACAGAAGGACTGTAGAAGGTGAGATATTGCTTCTTTGCGGCCAGACTGGCCACTGATAGCTTTGATAAGATCTACAGCAGCCTGATAAGTGTTTAAATCTGCAGAAAAAAGTGCCGATATCAACGAGCCATTCGTGTCATGGCTCTTAAATAAATGATCCAGATGTTCCGGCTTGAAGTCAGCTAGCCTTTCAAGGATCTGACAGGCAAGGTGTGTCAAATGTCCGTAGATTACGTTGAAATGCGTTTTTTCTTTGCTATTCTCGCCCTTAGTGGAGAACTTTTCCAGTCCAACAAGGGGCAAGATACCCATGAGAGCCGCGTTGGACAGCCCGAGGTTATCCTCATCCAAGTGCTGGACAACTGCATCCCAAATCTTAGCAGAGTATGTGCTCACGCCATGTGCCATGGGTTTCTGACGAAGGATCACCTCGTAATCAGACTTCAGGGACTGACACTCCAGGGCAAGGGCGTTTCGAATAACATCCACGCATAAGCCGGAAATAACCTTCTTGTTTCCTTCGATTTGAAAGTCAGGAGGCTCCATGAAATGATTGATATTATCGCTGGTAACTTCAAGCGTGTCGGATAGAACAACCCTGGCGACCGAACCTCTCGTTGACTCGTTATCTGTGAAGGTCCGCAATGTGGAAACGAGAGTAGAGAGTCCGATTCGAAAGCAAGTATATCTCGAAATGGCTGGAAAGCGGGATTCCTGTAGCCTGGTGAGAAGTTGGAAAATAAGCACTCGGCATGCTTGAGGTTGATGTGCCCCTTTAAGGGAAGCCATGAAAGGCTCGATCCACGAGAGCATATCCGATAAAGGCGATGGTCTCTCAAACGCATCATCGTCGCGCGGCTCAAGTAGAAATTCATCGAACTGAGGGTTATAAAAGATCTGTTCAATGATAGCTTGCGGGGAAATGGTTTGCATGGCATCCCAGAAATCACTCGGGGCCTTCTCAAGGAAAATTTGGATGGTGTTTAATAGTGAACGTAAACCTGGAGTCGGAACGGCAAGGTGGTCAACTGATAATCGACAGGGGTCGATTTCCAAAGCTCTAAGGTTGTGCGTAATTTGTTCTTTATCGAGCCGCTTTACAATAGTATGAATGCCAGCCCATAGCCTCTGTACCAGCTCCGGCTGAACAGGTTGGCAGGATGCTTGACGAAGAGCTGCAAGAAGCGGTTCCTTGATGGCCCAGTCGAACTCCGGTGTGGTAGGCGGCGCCTTCATTCTTCCCCATGAATTAAAAGCCCAACGTTGCCGGTGTTCATTTGCGTCAAAAAGAAATCGAGTAGTCGCAGGTATATATTCTGGCATCTTCAACGTCCGATTGCTCTGCACCAAGGTAAACGGCTCATCAAAATGGGCGCGGAGTATTTCGTCCTCATTCAACATGGCCTTTGAACTCATGGCTTCGAAAATCGACAACAAGGCCGCACGGTCCAAGATCGAAAGACTCCGCTGTTGAGGTGCAGCAGTCTTCAATGTCGCTGTTGCCCGATCCAAATTCTTCACAATCCGCGTGATATCCCGTTCATCGATGATTTTGCCAAACTTTTCGACCTCAAACTCATCGTAGCTCTCCCCCAGCATATCCATTAGCCACACCTTTCCCTTATAATATTCCTTGATGCACAGCTCGCATTTTTCCAGGTCATGCTCGATCCGTCTCCATATCCACTCCTGTTGGATTTCGACTTCATCACCGCTGAACGCAAGAAGGCGCATGCATGATAGGAATTTTTGCCTTCGCAAGGCGGCATCGGATATACGGCTGAGGTTTTCGACATTGGGTTTCACGTCTGGACTGGTGGAGTCAAGTGATTGGACATGTTCATCATTATACTGTCCCATATCATCGTCGTTTTGGCGGGGACAGAGCATATGGAGCTGCTCCGGGAGGGCTTTCAGTTCCCTATAGGCACGGAAATGGCATTCAGAAATTGCCAGCGGTTAGCAAGGGTGACAAGCAGTTTCGCAGGCATAATGGGGCCCGCTAGAGAAAATGGATATCAAACGAAGAAAGTTCCCCATCCGGTCAATGTGCGAAAGCCAAAAGAAATCACCAGGAGCACTCACTCGAGAACATCCATCAGTTCCGCCATGGTTCAAAGCTGGGCCGTGGCTAGGACAAGCTTCCAACCAAGAAGGATTGTAAACAAGAAAAGATACAATCTGATCAGTCGTAAAGAATCGTAAATGATAAGAGGTGCCCCATATCACTCTACACACTCCATCATGGTTCCTTTTACATGTGTCTGCAAGAAGTTGAATGCTTGGTCGTTGTGCCGCCGCCCGAGACACGCTTATATTAGAAGCAAATGGGAGTAGGCAAGCTTTGTCCGCCCCGTTTATTCCAGTTCCAGCCAGCACAGTTCGCTGATTTCAAAGGCAGCAAGCAGAGGGGGAAAGAAGGGCACTATTATTATATTTCAGAGTGAAATTTATTTGCCCGCGGGGTTTAGTTGTGAAAGCAAAGATGATGATGGATTGAAGTGACCGCGGGACAGGCGCGCTTAGCACGCCAGTAAAACCTCTTTGAGTCGTCTGCGCTAACTATTTAGTTAAACCGCGCGACTTTTCGTGTCTCGCATTTTGTGGCGACTTGAGGTAAAGTCGCTCGAGGTGAAAACTTGATCAAAGGCGGTTCAAAAGCACCTTTGAAAGGGGAATGATCTATTCAAATTGGACATCTTTAGTGATGTTCGAAGAAATTCTCGTGTGCTGCCTCTTTCCACGAGTTCTAGCTTGACTCCGGCCGTAGTTATATCGGATATACCCCCCATATGCATTTTATTTTATATATTTAAGTATTTTCTATCACCAACTTTCATCGCATCCGACGTAGATTTCAGATCTCCGAAATATCTTTCTGAAATTCTTATGATGTCAGCAGAATTTAATTATGAAGCACTCATTATCAAAATTTCAGCTTCTTGTTCACGCATTTTGTCAGTCAACAGCACTTCTCGTATCCCCGTTGTTGCCCCCCTCGCTACCATTTTCTTTTCACTATATCAGGCCTGTTAACAACAAATGTCCAGTTACACTAGATTGAGGAGTATCTTGGGAATCAGTACGTGGACCTCAAGTGACCAAACAAAGCAAAATGTAGGCCCAGGAACGGGCATGACAACAAACGACAGAAGAGTTACGGATGGCTAGTTATTACGATCGAGAAAGACGTAGTTAAATTTTTTTTTTGTACGCACTATGTACATCAGGACACAGTTAAACAGGGAGAAAGAAAATGCAAAAGAAAAGTGAAATCAGGATGGGGAAAAAGGGGGAGAAGGGAAGGGAAAGAGGTAAGAATAAGTGTTAAGGTAGGTATAGCCTGGTTTCAGGGTTGCGCGAGGAATAAAATATATATCAGGAAGAACGATAGATATTTACCGATTACCGATTAGAGCCAAGAAATAATAGAAAAAAAGGGGATGGGCGGCATGAAGAGGGTTGGAAGAGAAGAAATGAAGCAAACGGCGGCAAGAGGAAGAAACAAAAACAGAAAGTTGGTTATATACTAAAATTTTGAAAAATTCGTAATTCCACGCGCTGGTCAAAGAAAAAGAAAATACCAAAAAGTGTACAAGTTTCCCCTCCCCTGAAAATCCAAAAGTCAAACATGCAACAAGTTGAACGCCTCTAATGGTAATAATGTTTTAGAAAACAGGACGGAAAAATGGAAAGGAAAAAGGGAGAGGGTCAAGGGGAAGCAAAGCAGATTTTGACGCTCATGCAAGATCTTTTGGCGCAGAAATAAAATGGAAGGCACAGTTGAAAAGTGACACAGCTTAATAATAGCAAAGGGAAAAAGGGAAAAAAGGAGAATATATGAAAGCGAAAGAAGAGTCATCAGGGGCATAGTGGCGGTCAGTAAACAGTATACATTACAAAGGTTGAACATAAGAGAAAAAAAGAGATTCGGCGGAATGATGTAGAGAAGTCGGCGGTGGTTTGGATTTGTTGGGTATAGCGGCTCATATTAACCTTGGTGAGTTGACTCCATGCGACTGAGCATCGCGGCGGAGGTAAAGTCACGGGTGGCTTCAAAGCTGCTCCTAACCGGTTCCATAGACTGTCGAACGCGGTCGTATGACGGTCCGAGGTCAACTGATTGTTGCTGTTTATGTCGGAATTCTAAGCTTGCGGTGTATCCTGTTCCATCGCTTCCATTTTGACTTCTCGGGTTGTGAGTTGCTGCAGTGGGGGCGACGGATGGTGGGTATATCGGTCGCTCGTCTTCAGGAATAGATTTCGATCGCTTCGTTGACATATCCATGGGTTTCCCAAGCTCTGTGGATGCGGGGGACAAGTCTCGAGCAGTCGGAGGAACATACGCCTCATAGTCATCCAAGTATTTGAATTTCCCCGCAACAACCTGTTCCCGAATGATGTCCACGTCTCTCGGGAAATATATCTTTTGGATTGATTTGATCGCAAATCGAGGCGACAAGCACATCGTCACGGTCAAGAAGGTCAAAGCCCAAAAGGCGAGCGTGCCAAATACCTCCTGACCAGCCTCAAAGAACTGGCCAGAGCTCTCCACTGAGGTATAGACACCCGTCCAGAAAAAGATGAGCAGGGTGCTAATTATATTGATGAGAACGGTCAACCAATCCCAGCGATAGGTGTTCAATAAAATGTAAGTGTTGCTAGCAATCACAGCGGAACAGGCCACAAAGACTCCCATACGCATCCGATCACTGAGGTCGAGTCCGTTATCCGTTACTCCAGTGGCGGGACGATAAACGAGGTAGGTCATGAAGAAGCACATAATAGACTGGTATAGCCCGTCCAGCATATAAAGCCTGTGGATTCAAATATGTTAGAAAATTGTTAGATTATTCGGCAGGGTGGGAAAAATCTACTCACCAGAACTTCTTCTGTGTCCATTCCTTCTGCTCGATACCAGTTTTATAAAGCTGTGGGACAGCCAGAGAGACCCTGTCGTCCACATCTTGGTCGAAGATACCCATCAATATAACAGGGAGAGATGTAAAGGCCAAGTTGACCAGGATGATGTACGTGAAGTCGAAAAGGTAGGAGCCATCGAAGTTGTTGTATATCGAATACCAGAAGAGCGCAAACGTCCATACAAGATTCTACAAAATGAGTTAGCAGGATACACGTAAGCAAGAGGTCGAAACCAAGTAAACAACATATGCACGCGTACCTTGTAGAAGAAATTGGCAATAGTCTCACCAAGCCGTCGATAAGACCATCTTCCATGGACGAGGACGAGACGCTGAAGGAATCGGAACTGGCCAATTGCGTAATCTGATGACATGACAGCCTGTCGGCCTTCCTCACCGGCGATGCCAACTCCCACGTCGGCTTCTTGGATCATCGCAACATCGTTCGCGCCATCACCAATAGCAAGTGCCATGACGTGCAACCCAGTCTTTACCATATGCACAACGGCGGCTTTCTGAGCAGGGCTAACTCTGCAGCACAGCACGGATTTGCACTGCTTGCATAAGAGGAGGAATTTCTGCTTTAGCTCCGGGGTAAGCATGAGTTTAAGTGCGTCTCCATCCACAATGAGTGCATGTGTCGCAGCTGGTGGTTCGTGGTTGCTTTGAGCAGCGATTAGCTCTTCGTCAGAGCCAGTAAGACCAAACTTCGCCAAATTCGTGTCAAGTTCATATGCGGCCGAGTCAGGGTCGTCCTTATCGATATTGAAAACGATCAACTCCATCTCGTTGGAGAGCAGATTGCACGAAAATCCAATATTAATGGCAGTTTCAACCTTATCTCCTGTAAGGACCCATAGCTTGATTCCAGCAGTCGCCAGGAGGGAAATAGTATCGGGGACGCCATCCTGCAGCCTATCCTCAATGGCAGTGCCACCAAGAAGGGTAAGTTCCTGCTCAATGGCACTTGAGACTTCCTCGAGCTTCACGTCACGGTCAGTGAGCGACTGCGCAGCCAAATCATGAGACTTGTTCCATTCTTGGTATTCTTCTTCACTCAACACTCTCTCGGCGACACAAAGGGTCCGCAGGCCTTCCCTAGCGAACATTTCAAGGTGCTCTGCAGTCGCCTTTCTAAGGAGTTGTTGTTGCCCACGAGCCAGGCGAGAATAGATTATACTATCGGCACCTTTGCAGAACAAGATAATTTTTCCATCGGGCATGCGAATAATTGCGCTCATCCGTTTTCTTGATGAGTTGAATTCCAAAGTGTTCAGAACCGTATACGACCGTTCTTCGCCCATAACGTTCAGCCGAATGTCGTCACCCGATCTTCCCAGCACAGTAAACCCGCAGTCTCGTGCAGTCGCGACCAGCGCTGCTTCATCAGGAGATTGAGCTTTGAATTCAATCCTAGGAGGGTCACCTGGAGTACGTTCTGTTATAACTGTATGGCATAGAGCCAAGGCAAGCATGAAATGCTCGTTGGCGGCTTGCTGCTCCTCGCCAGCGGTTCCAGAAAGGTGAGAGACGAAATCGGGAGAAACAAACGTAAGTTCTTCATCATGGAGGTAAGGATTGTCATGGATAGAACGAAGCTGTTGGAGCATTTGAACGCGAGATTTGGCAATAGTTTCATGAGCCCTTTTGGAGACTTCTTCCACGTCGATACCCTCGCGACGCTGCATTCCAGCCATAGCTTCTGTGTAGGCTTCACCGTATGAAACGCCGTTGATAGTGCATTTCTTGAATTCCATCACGTTCTGGGTCAGTGTCCCCGTTTTATCGGAGAAGATATACTCGATCTGCCCAAGGTCGTCCGAAATATTCCATGACTTGGGCGTGCAAGGATAACCAAGTTTGTCGTAAAACATGAAAGTGTCGCTGTGAATGAAGATGGCCTGTGCGGTTCGAACAATTTCCAGGGATATATAGAGCGAGATAGGGACGAGATTCTGATAGAGAATAACGGCAGCCCAGAATGTGACAAAGCCGTCGACAGGAGGCGAGCCGCCGTAGGACCCAAATTCGAAGAAATTCAAAGAATTATCTCCTTCTCCCCACGTGACACCTTGAACGATTCCAGACACAAGGCACATGAGGAACAGAATGATGAAATTGTAGATGACGTTCCAGTTCAAATCTCTGGCAAGCTTTGCTCGCTTTGTTGGTGTAGCGCCTGAATTAAGCATGATCTTTGTTTGAAGGCCGGTATAAATCACCATTCCCAAAACCCACTCAGTATTCTGTATGCTACAGCCACGGAGTAGTATATTGTTAATGGTAATTGGCTCCACCATTTCTCTCCCAGGTCCATCCGGGGAATTCGCGTCATGTTGCTTCCATTTAATCGCTCCATTGTACTCGTACAGATTTGGATGCGGAGCTTCACTCTCGATCATGAATTCTGCCTTCTCGCAGTCCCTGGCATGCTTTACGTCGCGAGTGCAATGAAGCGCTTGTCGTACCTTCAAATTTGTTTCTCCATCGAGATTCTTCGTTTCAACGTAGCAAGCCCCGTCTGGGTCAGATGTGGACAAGACAACAACATCCGCAGGAATGGGCTCTTCGTTGTAAATTCGCACGAAATCGCCCACCTGCACGTTTTTCCAGTAGTCACGCTTGAACCTTGCGGTCTGAGGGGTTTGTTTCGACTTATTTAACACACTCCCGTAGTCGCGACGCGCATGCGGACGGTCTGATGTCTGGTAAGGATCGGGAGATAGGTAGTTAGTTGAAGATGTTTGTCCGTCCATCTGCGGGTTGCGTTGGTCAAGTTTAGGTGATGGGACAGGTGTCATTTGTATGGCACCACCGTTCTCCTGGGAATCGCGATTATTGAACTGGAACGACTGTCTGAATGAATACGTCGAGTTTCTGTGTGTGCGTCTGGTATCTATAGACGGTCGTTCTCCGGCGAGGATATCGTCATCGGAAGCCGTTGCCTGTCCCCCTTTTTTCAGAGAATTTATTAACCTCCAAAACTTCACCACAACTCTGGTGGTTGCTTTCTTGGTCCTCCGCCATAACGAAACATTATCTTCAACTGAATTAACATTGTCCCATTCAACCAATCGATGAATTGGGGAATTGTTTAGCTCATTATCAAGCACGGTTCGTCTCCAGTCTTCAATCGCATCTTTAATGGCAGTAACTGTTAAAATGGAGATTAGGGGGACTGAGCTCAGCCCAGGGTTGGTGGCGCCGAAAATTGGAAAAATCTGTATTTTTAATTCACGACAGATTAGCCAAATTTAACATACTACGGACAATACGGGATGGCAAGCAAACTTACAGATAGAATAATAGTGAACAAAAAGTAAATATTTGCAATATTATGAAACTGGAACCACAAATTTTTCGGAACAAAACTTAACGGGGTATATTTTGCCGTTCTTATCTTATTCCTCGCATAATTGGCCATGAGGCGACCGTCCTCGTCCTTCACATCATCAGAAAGTGGCACGTTGCAAAATATCCTTCGAAGATTCAAATTATCAACGGAGCCTTCGTCGATGGTCGACCCCTCGCCATTTGGCAAGGAGCTAGCAGTCGATTTCCGTTTTTCGTCCTTGGAACTGACGCGACGGTGCAGTCTATCCATTATAGACCGTCTTTTTCGCGATCCGCCGGCACCCGCATGGCGTTGGGTGGCCCATCGCATCCTTCTAACGGGCTTCGAGATGGTGGCCTCATCCTCCGCGCCAAATTGTACCTCGGCCATTCCGGGCTTTTTAATACTACCTATAACATAAAACCAGAGAGGGAATCGGGTCAGGAGGATATTCCGCACATTTGCAATTGTTTAAGCAGCCGAGAAAGCTCAAGGAGTGTTCGGATGTGTCGGATTAAAACACCTCAGGGGCGGTCGAGAACAGCGAAAAACGACCAAAGAAGAACGAGACGGTGAAATTAAGAATATATGTGATTGAGACCTGACGACTCGACGACTCGATATAAAAGAATGGATCCGTGCTATGTAAAATGGAGGCGCTGGGCGTATTGGTAAGCCCAGACAGTGGGTTCGAGGGAGGATAGATAGTAGAGAAGACGATTGGGGTAGTTATTAATGGAAAGAGTGAATTGGTCAGCAAATCGGGGATGAAACTGACGACGTAATTGCCATGAGGCAGCCGACTACACCACAGAAAAGAGTAGAAAGAAGGCGTGATGTAAGGGATCTGGAGCCGTGAATGGTGAACCAGTATAGGACACCGTGAACAGAAGACGGGGAGGGGAGTCCGTGTTGAAGTTCGTCTGGGTAGGGTAGTAAGTAAGTAGTGGTAGTGGTAGTGGTAAGTGGTAAGTGGTAGTCGCTGAGGTGGAAGGAAGGAAAAGCACAGCCAGGATTAGAATGATGCCTTGCGTGCCTGGTACGGTACAGTACAACAGTACAAAACCGTATGTATGGTAAATACGAGTCATCAGTCATCAGTCATCGGACGCTGGCTTAGTTAACCCGGGCCGGAACTCTTAAGTAGCTTTCTTTTTTCACCCCCATCGTCATCCATGGGCCAAACCGGTGAACTCCTGCACGGCGGGCCCTCGGAACTGGAGGGGGGGATCTCAGCCACTTCGCCTCCACTCTCTACAGTTCTGTGGTTCGATCGCCTTATATTTTTGGTTGCTCATCGGACATATCTAGGAAGAACCGAAACCGCGAGGTTAAGCCCATCATCATAATAATAATAATAGGGGAACGGATCGGCCGCGAAAAGTTCTACCCCGTCCTCAGGGATCAAACATGGCTGATTGTTATTTTACGCTGTAGTTACGGAGTACGGAGTATTATAATCAGAACGAGGGTTCTCTGCTGGCGCGTCTCTGACTCTCTGCTGGCTTGCCCCTTTAACGTTTTAGCAGCCCGCTAGCAATCCGTGTTAGCGGCACCAACCCCAGGTCGGCTCCTTCATGACAGACAAAATACATCACCGCAAGCTCCTATAATATTATTTCATATATCTTTGTTCGTCAATAATATATAATTTTTATAATCATAAACACCTGCCTATTCGCGTCGGGCAGATACAGACGGTTCTCAGATGCTTGGAATAGTATCGCATCGTGCTACCGGTTAGGCCATGCTGTGTTGATACCGCAATTTTACACCAAGGAGTGTCCTCGATACCATCGCAATTTACTTTTGTGGCTGAGGTCCAGCCCAGGTTCCATGCCCAGCCCAGGTGAAAGGAGTTTCTGGTCTTGTGGTGACTTGCCTGGGGATCTCGTGGAGACGTCGGAAGGCGGATCATCTCCAAAGAGCGGCTGCAAGAGTTATGAACAGACTGGCAACAACCATGGATGTAACCTTGAGTGCTGAACGTCGTCGCCAGAGGTGGAGTCCGGGTCGGGGACATGGCCGGTGAATCCACACTGGCGATCAGGATCCCAATTTATCCGACAGCTGCCCAGCACTCGAGAACTTAGCGCCCGCAACGGTGAAAATGAAGAATCCATACAGAGTACATGAGAAAGCGATTAATCCAGATAACTAAACTATTCCTTCACTGCAAAATCGCCTTGATCTCAGCTGATGGGGATTACATGCATGGATGCAGGGAAAGTAATACATTGGAAAAGAAAATGTCCTTTCTCAACCGTGGAACCTACTAGATTGCCAGCATGTTGTTGACAAATGCTGTGGCTTCATATGAATGAGAGTCTGCTTCGCCCTGCAGCAGAACTCCGTACGAAGCTTTATTAACTACGGAGTACTAATCATGCCTTTGCGCACCCACACCTGATGTTGGGTTGTGCCACACTGTAATGATAAAAACAGTGTAGTGATAAAAATGAAAGTATGTATCTGTTTTTCAGATTTGAGAAAATGAGATATTCGTATGAAAAAAATATTATATTCATTATATTATTTGAGTAGTTCTAATCTTTTAAATTTCAATTTCATGCTCATATCTAAGATGTTGATGAAGATATTAAAGAAAATGATGTTTGTATAACTATGTGATTCTCATATAGAAGATACGTACTTTTCATTTTTATTGTTATGCAAAGGCCATTGATTGATTGGAACCTTGGAGACATGAGAGTCACGTGGTATAAATTACAACCTTGGAACCTTCAGCAGATCATTTTCTGATACTCACAACCTAGAATTTGCCCAAACAGAACCCCGCCAACATGTAGACGTTGCAATCCACTGTGGCGATCTCACAGAGGGGTCTACATTAGAGGAGTTCCACCTTACCATAAAGCTCCTAACAAATCTCAACGCACCCCTCAAGCTTGTCATCGCAGGAAACCATGACTACACTCTGGATATTCCTTTCTGAGTTGGACAACAGGCCAAGTATCTTGACCCAGCACGAATTAAGAGAGCCTACGGCGACTTTGGAGAGGCGAGGCAGCTCTTCGGCAATGATACTGCCAGATCCGCCGGCATCGTATTTCTCGAGGAGGGAACCCACCATTTTACCTTAAAAGAATGGCGCATCGTTGACTGTCTATGCTAGCCCTATAACACCCTCATGTGGAGGCTGGGCGTTTCAATACCATACCAGGCTGGGATATACATTTGAAATCGACAACGGCGTCGACTTGGTCATGACCCATGGCCCACCAAAAGGTATCCTGGATCGCACACTGTCAGGCGCCAGGGCGGGTAGCACACATGTCTTCGAAGCCGTTTCCCGCGCTCGACCACGGTTACACTGTTTCGGGCACATTCATGAAGCCTGGGGTGCGAAGCTCGTTACATGGCCACCGGTAGATTAGATGACTGCACCCCCTTCATATTTAGCTGATGTCGGTGAAGAGCGTTTAGTTTTGGTGGTAGATCTATCGACATTAAGAGGTGGATTGAGATCGGAACCTGGTGGGCCTGAAAGTTTAGAGGGGAGTGGGGATAAGTCGGGGAAGTGTGCTAAGACGTGCTACGCAACCAGTCATTGTTCTGGAGATGCCTATCCTATTGCAGCGGGCTCGCAAACGCTCTTTGTAAATGCATCCATTAAAGGTGTGGATGAGGATTATCCGTCGCACCTGGCATGGCTGGTTGACATTGACCTTCCAAGGGCGAGCTAAGATATTTTCCAACGAGCTCTCCTGAAGCATCATCAGAATCTGATATAGCGCCTGCATTCACTTGTGCGCTCTCGCAACAAATGGAATGGCCCATACATTGAGCTAACTATTTGTGGTGAATTTCTGAAAATGGCGATGATCCTGCTTGAGGAAATCTCCTACCTCCAAACTTGCCACCTGTCTGATGTACTCGGAGACAACCCCAAGCAACTTCCGTTGAAAAGTCAAAATGTATTGATCACTTCCTGGCCCGTAACCGGGGAAAGAGGGCCACCAGCACTACAACGATAAATGAAAATGAAGAGAGAAATAACAATAGGGATTGTCTACGATTCCAAGATTCTAATGATGATCTAGATCCATGGATGCTTGGGAGTGCGCTGTTTCAAGGTCACATAGTACACAGCTGTACAAGTCACTATTTCCATATCTCGAGGCACATTCACACTATTATTAACGTTACGAAACATGAAAGCATGGTGTAACTAGCTCCAAAAATAAAAGCAAAAGGAAAGTTCAGAACTTGTGGAATATTTTTCTATTTTCTCGAGCTCGTCGGGCCAAGCATATCAGAGATATTCAGATTAGCAATCTTCATGTCGCCGGTAACCAGTCAAAGCCAGCAGATTAAATACAGGTAGGTAGGTACATGGTCTCAACACCAGCATCCAGCACTCTTTGCGAGATCAATCGTCAGCAACGCGCCGCCAGTAATCGAATAATACACTTCTAAACTCTAATACAGGTGTTGCCTGTTTACCATGTAGCCATCTGATTTTATTATCAGGTCCCGAAATCTCTAAGAAAAGCCGAAAATAAAAGGTGTCGTACAGGTCTATACAGCTCTCCGATCAATATAAAAATAACTCTCCCCTCCATCATCGTCGTCATGACGCACCGTGCTTGTTTCAGCCATTTCCAACCGCAGATACACAGGCGGATGTGAAAGGCCTCGATCTAGCCAACCAAGAGCGTTATTTAACTCAACAACGCAATCCGAACATTATTGATCTGCATCGAATGTCTCGTACTCGGATCTCTGCTTCAATCCATTGTCGGGATGAATATTCCAATTAACACCACGTGATCTCGCGACCTGGACGTACTTCGTCTGGCGCGTCTGACCGATGACAGACCGCCACAACAGCATCATGATCTCCACCGGCCAGCTTGTCGCCAAACGATGTCAACCAGCCACAACACCCCCAGAAGGCATCCGGGTAGTTCCGTTTCCAGACAGAGTCCTTGTCCCCAAATAGGGACTCCAAGTGGCGGATTAGAAGACGATAACGCATCTGCGGCTTCAACCTCTCCGCTATCATCCCCGCCCGCATCTGCGTTGTCAACTCCCGCCTTTCGCTCTCCCATTCCCTTCAGACGAGGGGGATCGCAGATAAAGGATGCGTCAGACTTCTCCTCAATCTCTCAACAAGCCGGCGATGATACATTTTCCGACAGGACCCTGCCACATAACCAAACATCCGAACCTCGGGATGGCCAACATCGGTTAACGCACTCATTCAACGCCAGCTTCGGTTCCTCATCCCAGCGCATTGTAAGAGATGGCGAGGTGATTGTCACGAATTCCGACGGGGATACAGAATCACTCTCAGATCTAGAAACGGCGGATGATCTATTGGCCCAATTTCTAAAGAGACCGATCTTAGCGTCCTCCCCCGACATTTCGTCCCATTCTCACAAGCCTGGGAGGGACACTTCTGGCGTCAGGGTGGCAAGCAGACGTCAGCAATACCCCTCAGGCCGTAGCTCTGCGAAGCTCAATGGCCGTGATGATTTGCCGAAGTATCAATTTTCCTTGGACACGCTTGTCGCAGACGCTGCCAATGATAAGGCAACCGAAGCCAAGGTTGCGAAAATAAAGCAGAGCCTACGCCCTAAAGTCAAACCTGAAAAGCCCCGGGGAGTCCTACGTCATGACCTACTAGCCGCGGCCGTCGAGGACGAGACGGATACAAAAGGGATCCAGCGACTCAAAGATGCAGTTGAGCGGACGGAAACATTTGCGACGGGAAGAAGCTGGTTGTTCTTCGATGAAACACTGCCAGAGGTACCACGACTGAAGTTTCCTTCGGGGTGGATACATCCTGGGTTGTGGGAAGTTAGTCTAAAAGGTTAGAACTTTTTTTCTTGTTACAAATTTGGCGAGCATTTTTATTAATTCTCATTCTAGATACTAGCAGGCGTGGCCCAGCATTCTACTCTGGAATTGTAGCGAATAGGTTTTCCAGCAAGCCCCTGCCCAATGAGATCTTGTTATGGTTGATGCAAACCAGTTCGTTTATCCCATTCTATCATTGTAATAGGTTTGTTTGTATATTAACAGGTTTTCACCAGTTCCCCTGGAGAAGGACGGTTACATGCGATCAGCAAATGTCACAGTATTGCAGGCATGCCTCATACAATCCTCAATACGTGAAAGAAATACCGCTGACCATTCTAGGAATTATCCTCGGCGCGCATATCATCCCTAATAACCCCAAGCGATATTGATCAGCTTTTCCAGAGGCTCGGAGCAAGACCAGCTGCGTTAGCTGTTTCTACTAGTCTACAACCCGATTACCATATCTCCGATGGTAAGTCGTTGATGCTTTTGTTACAATGCGCTCTCGTAGTTAATGCTTGTACTAGAATATTGGAATCGGGATAATCGAAACCTCTTATCGGTATTAGAGCTCATACGCGTACTATCAGAAAAGTAAGTAGCGCGATGGTCCCGCATAGCGGTGATGATAGCCATCTAATTACTTTAAATCAGGTTCAACGACGACACTCTTCAACATACCCTTAAAATAATCCTCCGACTTGCCATAGACGAGGCAGCCATGACCGATTGCCTCGTCTGCGTTGAAGTACAGAATTTCATAGTAGCCCTCTTGGAAAATCCGATTGCAATACCAGATCCAGCAGTAAGTGTTATGCATATAGCTAGCTCACTACCCCTCGTGCAACAAAACCGAAAACTTACCAAAACATACCCTCTCAGCTCCATAATCTCTCCCTGCATCTCTTCAACACTATAAATGACATCGAACTCCAAAACCAACTCCTGAAGCACATCCTCCCCACAAGCCCTCGTCTCGCCCTCTTCCGCTGTCGCCTCGCCTGGGCGTGGTTCTATCGCGACCCTTCCTTCCTCAACAGGCCGAAAACCCAGCTCTTCGATCTCCCCGGTCTCACCAAACATCTCAAAAATGACCCACGCTTCGACACAAACATACGCTCCAGCGGGTCCAACGACAGGTTCAACTTTTGGGAGCTACACGCACTGGTTTCCATCCTAGATATCGCCATCGATTCCGGCACAGCCAGACCATCATTTGTGAATAAAGACGGCCAAGTAGACAGGCGGAGCGAGCATCAATTCAACGCCGCCGTAGACGACCTGGCGGATTGTATCAAGGCAATGTTTTCGGCAATTAGGGATTCGGGGGCGTCGCACCTCCGGAGATCGGAGACGAGGGAGCGGTTGCAGGCGTTGTACTATCGACTTGAGTATGGGGTGCGGACGAGGCTGAGGCCGGCGAAGCAGTGGTATGTGAGGACAGAAGGGCAGAAGAAGGAAGCAGAGAAACATCCGGTGAAAGTGAATGAGTTGTTCGCCGCACAGTGGGGTGCTGGGAAAGGCCGCGCGAACGGTTTACAGTAAAGATAAAATCAAAAACGTACGAAGGTATCGTTGGTTGATTTATTTAATGATTGTGATACTTCCAGTGAGGTAACTATATATTAATTTTACTTGGTAATGCAATAAGATCTAGTATTAGGTATGGAATGGAAATGGATGAAGCCGTGGGATGGACCCGTTCAGAGGACGGGTATCTATACTTCTACTATTACTAAAAAAATTGTCTTCCCCCTGCAAGAAATCATCATGAAAGACCTGATGAATGGTTGTAGAACAACAAGATCAAACATCCAAGTACAGATATGCACACGTAAAACAAACCATGACAGCGCGTCCCGGCTTCGCGGAGGGCGGAAAAAGCGCCTCCTCGACCTGATCTAAATAACCCACTACAAATATACGTATATATTGATAACAAAAAACTAGGACAGAAATTCAATGACGCCATCGCCATAGAAGACGATATTAGTAAAACAGAAGAGCGATAGCCGAGCCAAGAAAGACGTCGAAAGCTCGTGCGACAACGACACCGTCCGTACACTAGTTCGAAACGCAAGCTGTATCGATGAATGCATGCATAAAACCAGTGGCTAGAAGGAACGAACCCCGTCAAGGACACACAGGAATACGACAAGGAAAAAAGGAGAGAGAAAACAAAAGAAAACAAAAGGTATTTAAACATGACAAAAGCCAAACAAAAAAAGAGCTGTAGGCCGTCTAATCATAGAACTTGCGGTTCTTGTTCTTGCCGAATAGTGTTTCTCGCACAGCGGGAAGGGCATCGATTTCAAGTAACCGCAGCCTTTCTTCGAAGGTGTTGTTGATGTCGATTTTTCCCGCGGTGCCGATGATGAAGACGCCTCCGGCCCTGGAAAAATTGGAGAAAGGGAGTTAGCAAAAATGATGTAAGACAGTGGGAAAGTGCTCCGCGAAAGAATAAGAAAAAAATCCCCGATTATCAGCAACAACGAAAGGCAATGGGGAAAAACCTACGATTCTTCGGGCAGGGGATCGTTTTCCAGAATGTCAACCGCAACATCCTTTCCAGCTTTCTCCTTAAACTCATTCCTGGCATCCTCAATCGACTTCTTAACAATATCATAATCCTTCTTCCGCGCCCTCACCTCCACCTTCCTCTCATTCAAGGCATATAATCCTTCCAACACTAGACCCTTCAACGTAGCCCGATACCCATCCACATCCCCACCTTTCCCCTTCTTGGACCCCTTCGCGTCCGTAGCCGCATCTGCCAATTGCTCCCTGGCCTTGTCAAACAGCTCATCCAGCAATTCCTGGCGGGCTGTAAGGAGGCGTAGACGAGTTTTGTTGGCGAGGGTGGAGCGGGTGATTTGTTGGGACATAGCAGCCTGTTTGAACTTCTTTTCATAGAGCAGGTCGATGGCTGCGGTCTCTTGGCGGACGAGTTTTGATTTCTCGATGGCAAATTCCTCGTCGGCTTTGAGTTGGATTTCGCGGGCTTTTTCGAGCGCTTCTTGCCGGATGAAGGCGGTCATTTTGCGGAGTTCGCCCGCGACCTGGCCGTTGGGGGGGAGTCATGGTTAGCTAGGCGTGAAGCTTTCTCTGCTTTACCTTAGCCGGGAAGACCTACCTGATCGTCTGAGAGAGCATGGCTTTGTGACATTTTGGCGGAGGGACCGGGGGAGGGGGTGTGTGAAGCTAGTAGTATGGGGCGATTGGGGGGGGTACGTGATAGATGTATGAGGTAGCTACGTCGCAACAGGTAACGGTATGTTATTCAAGGATTTCTAGTAGAAGAAGTCGAAGCGTATTCTCAGCAGCAACAAGCAGAGGCAATAAATAAAGGAGAGTGTAGAGTTATCTAGCTGTAGCTGTAGCTGTAAACGTTGTGTTTAGTCTGCAATCTCCATCTATGAGGTTTTGGTGATTGTGATGTTGCTGCGGCTCCTGATCATCTGCCCCAGTCCAGGCTAGCGTTGTTCCTGGCCAAGCAAGCATCCATCAACGGCTCTTAGACATACATACGAGACATCCTCATCTCATCCACATCTGCATCTACGAGCTTGTTTGTGCTCCATAAATACCTTTCATCCAATGCTAGTAATGTTCTTCCCCTACACATAGCATTTGTTAGTCGATGCCCCCTCCAACTGCCAACCTGTCTTGTTCTCGCCGATGCATGAGGATACCACGAGATGGGCCAGTTAGGGGGCTTGTCGCCAGGTGGGAGCATTGCGGTATATAAACGCTCGCTCCCTGGTTTACTGCCTATGCATTCCTCTAACTCTTGTTCAGGTTGGAGTCCTCGTCGGCTTGATATCGACGAGTCTCCAAGCCATTGGGCTGACCCTCCAGCGCAAGTCTCATATACTCGAGGATGAAAAGAGCCCGTATGATTTGCGCCGGCCACCATACAAACGGCGACGATGGCAGGTGAGAGACAGCGTCCAGCGGGTTTGGATGGTTGGTTGCGACGGTTTATACTGACCGGAGACTTAGTTGGGAATGTTCATGTTCGTCATCTCCAACATCGTCGGGAGCACGATCCAGATCACGACCCTACCTCTCCCCGTGCTATCCACTCTACAAGCAGTATGTCTAAACTCCTCGTTCCTTACCCACATATAAGATAGATAGAAGAACCTAACGTTGGCCTCACTTAGTCCGGACTCGTCTTTAATACGATTTTCGCAGCCTTGGTCCTTGGGGAGCCGTTCACCCGTTACTCCATCTTTGGCACGATTCTTGTCTCAATCGGGGCTGTTTTGATCGGTATATTCGGCGCGATCGGCGAGCCTGCGCATACTCTAGACCAGCTGCTGGTTTTACTTGGTCGCCGCCCATTTCTTCTATGGATGGCCGCGACAGCCGTGATGGTAGTACTAACCCTCCTAGGCGCTCGCATGCTGAAACTCATCTCTACCCCTGGTAAAGCCCAAGAGTGGGTGAGAAAATACCGCATACACATACCACATTCGCCATCCCTCCACAGCCACCACAGCCCACGTATAAAAATCCTTCGTGGGATGATGTATGGATCCGTCAGCGGCATACTGTCCGCGCACTCACTACTGGTCGCAAAATCAGCTGTCGAGCTGATAGTGCGTACCATAATAGATCGAGTGAACCAGTTCAATCGCTGGCAGTCCTGGATCATCCTCCTGGGCCTGGTTGTGCTTGCCCTAACGCAGCTCTATTACATGCATTCTGGCCTCAAGCTGTGCAGCACTAGCATCCTCTACCCCTATGTTTTTTGCATATACAATGTTATCGCGATTCTAGACGGACTTATATATTTCCACCAAGCCTCGCGCCTTCCGGGCCTCCATGCGGGTCTTATAGCGCTAGGAACTGTAATACTCTTATCTGGCGTTCTTTGTTTATCCTGGAGATTAGAACTCGTCACCTCCCACCCTGGTACCGTAGCAGTTGGACCTCCACCAACCACCTCCCTAACACCTGGGCTTGGACTCCTCGAGGAACAACCAACCCCACCAGAATACACCTACTACCTCGAAGACGAAGAAACAGCCGTGGGAGAGCGCCAACCTCTCCTCCAAACACCAAAATCACAACCAGATAAACATACAAAACAACAGCAGAAACACCCTTCACCATCCCACCGTCATACCCGTAGTCTATCCCGTCTCTCTCCCAGTATCCGCCGCAGCACCCAACCAAGCCTTGAAACAGCCGAAATCTGGGCTGAACTCGACGACTGCGAAGAGAACCTTGATATTGAACCTCTCGCACTGCCCACCTCCCCGCTACTCCCATACACCCCCGCTACCCTTACCACCCCGCGCAAACGCCACCGCAGCACGAGCGGCGTCTCCTACCCCTTTCACACCAGCAGAAGCAAACGCCACTCATCCAGCCGCACCAACAGCGACGAGAACAATAACACGTTAAACACCAACGACCCATCCTCCCTTTCTCCATCCCCCGCAATGAACGCCCGCCAGCAGCAAGTCCGCAGAGTCCTCCGGTCGGCATCGGGGACCTATGACTCGCCATCGCGCCGTCGACGATTCATGCGCCGTAGCCATGTCACCAGCAGCAGCGACGGTGAACGACGGCGCGTGTCGTCGCCGCTTGTTGTCGATTACATGCGCGGAGCGGGGCAGAGGGATGTTAGCAATGCGACGGCTGCTCCTGTTGGCGGTGTCTATGGCGGAGTCGATGGTGCGGGCGGCCAGGGCGACGCGGGCGAGGATCGGAGAGCTCAAGATCGGTCGCAATTCACGGGCCCATTGCGCTGGCTGGGGCGGTGGGTGGGGTTTGGGAGGGGGAGGCCGGGAGGCCGGGAGATGGCGGTGGAGGGTGAGCCGCCGCCCCATGGATAGATAGATAGATACATTGGATTGAGTATATGATATGATAGGTCATAATTTGGAAGACCTCGGGTGTAGATGGATGCGCGTTGATTGCTTGCTTCCTCGATTGTTTGCCTTGTTTGCTTCGTTTATCCCGAGATGCGTGTAACCTATGTTATGTTCGTGTTATGTCTATACGGCTTTCTGCATCCGTGCATAAGGGATTTACGGGGGTGTTTGATAGTTGGCCATCAGGGCGAGTCATGTCAGCTTATCGTCGTATAGTACTATATACATATATGCCTGGTTTTTTTTTGGGGGGGGGGTGCGGGGTGTTTTCCTTTTTACTCTGTCCAACCCCCTTGTACTAACTTTCTACTTCCCTTCCCTCTGTTCATTTCCTTCCATTTCTTCCCTCAGCCATTTCGAGAGGGGATAATTGTATGTATAGTACATACAAGAAGGAGAGTAGAAGACATTCAAATCTACATTTTGCAATACAACCAAAAATAAAGGATACCATCCATATACTCCAAGAAAATATAGCGACGAAGCCGACGGAAAGGAACATGAGTATGTCCATTGTGTATGTACTCTGTATAGATAAGAAGCCATGGCTCAGCTTGAAGAAAAAAGGCCTCTTTGAAACTGCACCAGCTGCCCCTTTCCTCTCTTCTCTGCCTTCTCTATTTCCGTGCCCCGATAAACACATAGATTGTCGACTCACCGGTCGATGAGAAGGCAGACCGGTCTATTGACCGAAGCATCAATGACCAAGCCTCATTCTACATGGTTTAAATCTCATTAAATCTCATTAAGAATTCAAAAACTACATCGCAATAAAATTAAAAAGATAAGGTTAAAAAAAAAAAAGATTCTCATAAAATAAATAAATAGAAAAAAAACACATAGATAAAAGGCAAAACAAGTCCGCAACCAGACAAAGTAGTACAAGACAGACAGCGGATTGGGCGAGACAGAGAGAGAGAGACGGATAGAAATTAAAATATATGACCCATCAATATCAATATCAATATCACAAGCCAAACGAAAAAAACCAAAGCCCGTTAAAATAAAATAAAAAAGCAAAAGCAAAACAAGAAATCCCAGCGAGCTAGCTCTAGCTCCCTCCGAAAAAACTTCTTTTTGTTAGTTAACAGACAAAAAAAAAAAAAAAAAAAAAAAAAAAGAAAAAAGAAAGAAAAAGAAAAGAAAAAGAAAAAAGAATAGAAGCCTTCCATAATTCCTCCCTGCCTTGGTACAACGTGTAGAAATATTTCAATTGAACACCGCAACGGACAAAAAAAAAGGGAAACACCCTTCCTCCATCTCGTTTTCCTCGTCAACCCCCCCGGTTCTCCTCTCCAACTCCCATTCCTCGCAGCCCACGCATACACACACCCCCCAGTCGCTTGTCAACTCCTACCCTCCCCCTCCCTACTAGATCTAGAAAAACCTCGGTCGCGTGCGTCTAGACGAGGGCACACACACGATGACCTGAACCGAAGCGGACAACACCAAACTAAAACAGGGCAGAACAGGGGAAGGCTGGGTGGGGCGGAGGAAAGGGAGTACAGGAGAGCGGGATGGTCAGTTGTGCTGCAAAACGATAATAAAAAGGAAAAAGGAGGAGGGAAGAGATCGAGCACAAACACACAAACACACACATAAACACACACATACGTGGTACAATAACCATAAAAAAGAATAACGCCTCCTCCCTGATACTCCCTGATAAAAGCAAAGAAAAAGATAAAAAAACCAAAGGGGAACGGGGGGAAAAAGAAAGAGAAAGAGAAAAAGATCCTCTCTTCTTTCCCTTACGCTACCGTCACTCTCTCACTCCTTTCCTCCAACCCAATCCGTGAAGAGATATTGTCCGCCTTCGCTTTTCTCTTTGTTCTCCTTTTTTCATATTTCGTTTGTCGTTCCCGCGCTTTATAACACCGCATAGTATATATACACGCATATATATCTAGAAGTTTCCTGCCTTCCATATGGGTATTATCGTTTTTTTCCTCCACAGTTGATTATCCGATATCCATGTATCCCATGTAACAATATCCCAATCCCCACATATTCCATAGGTTTTCATCCCCCCTCTATATTGTTCTGTGTGTGTTTATGTTATTCTGTTGACATGGGCACGTTAGTGGCCATGATGGACGTTTATCTGTGTGTGGGGAGATGTGTGTGCATATGGGTACGGGTTATGTATTATGTGTAAGGTGTAAGCAGGGATATGGGATGGCTGGCTGGCGGGGGGCATTTCAATGGCGAAAAAGCGGGGTTTCAAAAGAAGGGGTGAGATATGCAGCAACGGAGGCCACTGAAACTGAGAAAGGTTGAAAAATATAAAATAAAAATCAACAGAAGAAGCATATTTGATAAGATCAGCAAAGTCATGAAGCTAGTTCATGTTCTGTTCTGATTTGCCTTCTTTCGAAAATATTCTTGCTTGGTTTGTTTAACAAAAATCGTTCATCATAATGTGTTTGTGCTTGCGAGACAATCGCGAGGGATGAGAGTTAGAGAGGGTAGTGCAGAGTAATGATAAAGAGCAACGCCACGACGGTTGACATGTTTTCTCCTTTCTCATTCTCGTTAAACCCTTGAGCATAGCCTACCGTAGTGGACGTGGACATGCTCAAGGCATCACGTTTTGCCAGTTGGGTATCAATCAAGGGGCAAGGAGCAACCCATGCGCGAAAAACAAAAGCATCAAAGCATCAACATAGAAATAGGGAAAAGGGGATGGAAAAATACATGATAGAAGTAAAGAAAAAGATGAGAAAAAATAAAGGCAACTTGCAGTACATTTTTACGCCAGCCATTAAGGGACAAAAGGAAGCCAGGAATGAGGGAGCGCGACAAGGATAAAAATAGAAAAGAAGAACGAAAAGATAGAAAGGAACCTATGCAGCGGGTTGATGTTGCTGTGGTAGGCGTGCACCAACTGGCATACCTGGATACTGACCTCCGGCCTGTGCTTGCTGTTGCTGTTGTTGGAGGTTCTGGTAATATGCAATCTGTTGCTGGTGCTCGCTGGACATATATCCTGGATGCATGCCACCAGGACGGGGAATATTGGGCTGCTGGCCCGCGACATTGGCATGGCTGACATCGTCTGAGGTTTCGGGGGGTACTTCGGGGACTTCGACGCCATTCTCGTTAGTGGTGGGCTCTGGAGCATTAAGGCAGGCCTGGACCAGAGACAATTAGCTTCCATGTTCTATTTTCTAGTGGAGCAAAATATGGGGTAACACACCTGGATAAGATTCTTCCCTTCCGGCTTGGTGACAAGAGGTTGGAGTTTCGGAGTGGTGAACGTGTAAACGAGACCCGTTTCGGATACAACTAGGAGTAGGACTTGGGTGCCAGTGAGGACGGATAATTCGTACGCCTAGATTGCAAAGAGCGCAAGGTCAATTACTATGTCATAGAGTAGAGAATCGCAAAGAATGAGACGATGCGACCGTAGAAATGTGACAAGATGGAGAGGTAACAAAGTTGTAGAGCCATAGTAAAGGCGTAGTGGCGGGTGGTTGTGGTGTGGAGTAGGAGTAGGAGTAGGAGTAGGAGTAGGGGGCGGTTGGAAGTAAGAGGCGGACCTTCTTCATAATGCCAGCCTTTCGCTTGGAGAAAGTGATGTGGCGACGCGACTTGTCCTGGATGAACTTGATTTCAATCTTCCGGCGTTCACGGCCAGGCTTATCCTCGTCATCATCATCTTCGTCGCCCGCGTTGCTGGTTCGAGGACGCTTAGTACCGCGATTCTCAACGGCAGCGGCGACAGCAGCGGCAGCAGCAGCAGCAGCGCCATTGCCCCCGGAGACTAGATCATCCTGGGGAGGAGAAGGATTTTCGTCGGAGACAGCGGTGATATCAGCCATGGCGGCGGAGGGACAGGAGTTGGGGCGATGGCGATGATAAGAGGTTCGAGCTTGGAAGATGTATCGGTTGTATAGGGTTAGAGGATGGCCGAAAGAGGAATGATGTTTGCGAAGATCGAAGGGCAGGCCGAATCGAGTAACGCGTTGGAGACAGATGCCAGATGGAGAAGGAACGGAACAGGTTTGGTTTGGGGTTTGGGGGGTAAGGTAGGGTAAGGGCGAAGGGCGAAGGGAAAAAAGGCCAGTCGAGGGGATGACTAATCTCCCGCTGACTCATGGCTGACTAAGGATAGAATTAGAGTCAATGTACCCCCCCTTATATTTTAACTCCCGCCCCCAGCCAGTCCCTGCCTACCTATGTAATGTACATGTACATTAGAATATCGGAGATCTGGATTGGCAGTCCTGATGCGCTCGATGAGATCAACAACTCACCAAGTGCGAATAAAAAGAGGAGAGAATTCTTCATGATGAGGTAAATTGTTAAAAAATGGGATAGATAACTGCTAGATGAAGAAATGAAAACCATATTTGAGGTTATATATTCTTGAGAAAATGGTCACTAGTGTGCGACGTAAGAATTGGGTCGCAGTCAGTGCACCGCTGAAATACCCTCCTCACTCATACACACATTATAAATTCGACTATTTAAAAGTCTCCATTACCATGATTAAAAGCAAGAGAAAGAAAGAGAAAGAAAGAGAAAAAAAGTGAGAAAAAGTGTCTATCATCTAGTATGCAACTCCAAGATAGTCTCCCGACATTGGCTGTATGCTTCGGCAGCGCAGTTGTGGTTTTCGGTTCCCCTCCTCCGGCGCCTTTACAAAGATGTCATGGTGTCCACAATGGAAGATACGTGACCAGAAACACAATGGCGGACATCATTGAAAAGCAGTTCTGTCCCAACGCGGTGAAGCCAGGGTCATCGAGAGCAAAGACAGCGGTTCAATCACATGGCTGTACAATGACGGAACCCCGGAAACTGTCTCGGTATCGATAGGCTGGAAGAATACACCAGATTTTAAGCCAAACTACAACGATTGTCTGCGGAATCTGCGTGACAGGGTCCTGGATGGCTGTGATGGCAACGACCTAGAAATCTTGATCCACTTGGCGCGCGCTAGCTAGCGCCCAAAAGAAGCGCATGGTGACTGCATCGTCAAGCACTATGATCACTATCATTATTTATGTTCTAATATGGGGGAATGGCTGGGCCAATTCTGACAACGGCAAGATGTTTGAAGATAAACTTCAGAACTGCGCTCTGCTTCCGAATACATTCCAGTTTGTCTATGAGCTAGGTGTTGACGGTCGTGAATATGCTACGACGTACACTACAATCTGGGAGGACGGCTGTGTCACTGCTGCTGCTAAGCAGGCGGGTGCACAGAGTGTATTTGATTGTCGCAGGGGAGATTGAACGCTAGCAATTTGCGGTTTTCCAATTAATGTATCTAATTGCACGCTTTTTGGCTAGGAGATAAATAATTCTCATGAGAGTTTGAACAGAGCGCCTAGATAAGTAATGAAAGTAAAAGCAGAAGCTTAAGTGATCACAAAAAACCCAAACTACCAGTAACAATTGTACTCAGGTTCTGCCCGTAGGGATCGCAAGTGTAGATTTTGATTTAGCCTGTTTATCATCAATCTAAGTATCTGTTTAGCGTGCATCATCTGTTGATACGGAGTTTGGAGTTGAAGGGCGCCTTGACTGCTTCCAATATCCATATGATGCGACAGTGCCTCTGCAGAGAGGACATCCATTCGCTAAGGAACCTTTGAGGATGCAGGATAAGTGGACTCTGTGGCCACAACCCGGCAGAACTTTAAGGTCGATTAATGTCAGCATTGAAATGCAATTGCATGTCCTGTCGATATCATTCAATACTAGAGGACTCATAGCACCACGTTTAATGCACTTCCAGTGAACGGTATGTCCACATGGTAATAATCTTGCAATTTTAAGAGGCCTTTCACACGAGCAACAACTCCCCCTTTCAATAACTCCCTGTGTGGCTCTTGGAAAAGTAGTTCTCGTTTTCTGTGAGGGAAGTTTATTTTGATCTGTTTCAGGTTCATTGATTCGACTGATTGTGAGCCGTTGTAGTAGCCTCATGATTGAGGTGACTGAGATGAAAACTTCTAAGGAAAAGATGTCGGATTGGGTGTCACGGATGAATATGTTGAAGACATATGAATCTTATCTGTATCAAGATCTGCTTGTTTTCTTATTCATACACTATCTAATATATCTATTTCATACAAAAGATGGAGCTATTTATAGTAAAATATATGTGTGAGTCAAGAGAGCTAGTATAAGCAAGTATTAGACAAGTGTTGTAGTAAGCTGATGATGATGAGAAATATTGTAGTAATATGATGTTGATGATATTCAGTAGTGTATAACCTCTTTTTTCTGACACACTCTCTTCAGTGAATATAACAAGTAAATGAAAGTGTAAATGAAGCTGCAACAAAAAGAGTGTAGATGAATCTGTAGAGATTATATCAAGATAGATCATTTATATCATCATTCAGCTTATGACTTGATGATATCTAATATATCAACTAGGCCTAGCATCTTGACAAATTCTGTATATTTCTGGCATGGCAGAGCCTTAGTGAGGCCATTCACTGGCATCTGAGTCATAGACACTCAATCAACTGTAATATCACCAGATTAAACATGTTCTCAGAGTCAGCTTTCATATATATCAATGTAATGAAGCTTTGTAATTATAGAGAAGTCTTTCTTTATAAGAATGTTAACAGTTTAATAATTATCACATTAAATATGAATCTTGTGATCAGATTTAAATTGAATATATTGAAAGAATCTATCTCATTAAATAGACTTCTTATCAGCTTATAAGATTATAATAAACTCAGCTTCTGTAATAGATATAGTTATAATTATCTATTTATTTAATTTTCAATCAACAGTCTCACTGAATAGTTTAAAGATATATTCTTATATAGAGCAGTAATCTGAATTATCTGTGAAAGAGATATCACTGACAGCTTTAATAATATCAGGTTTGAGATCAAATTATAGAGATCTGTCAATGTTATTATTATATTAAATAGTGAGATTCTTTGTATTATATAGATAAGATATTATTCTATTCATCTTTAATAAGTAGTGTTCTGATAAATTTATTATGAATGTAGCTAGTTTATTCACTATATATATAATATCAGAGTGAGTCATCATCACTGAGTAGATACAGAAACTGATATATTATTAATAATAATGAATTTTTGCAGATATAGCTGACTTATTAAAAGACTCTAGCAGTGCATCAGTTAGTGATGTATATATCTTACAGATATGTATAAGATAATATATATTAACTATCTTATTAATATAGACATTCTGACATAGTCAGAGCTTCAAGTTGAGATAATTATATATTATTTATATATTAAGAAATCATTTCAAATCTCTTATCTGTCAGATCTCATATGCATTTTTAAGATCTTTGATTAGTTAATCTCTTTCTTTCAAATCTTCTCATTGTGATAGAATGACAATATCATTCATATAGAAGAAGATAATTAATTAATTATTAGAGAAGAGATATTAATTCTCTGATATAGAGATGAAGTCTAATGTTCTCAATATTAAAGATAGTTTATTTAATCAGAGAAGAAATAATCTGTGTAATTTATATAGTACTTATAGAAGTTTTAGTATATAATTTATACACTTTAAATTTTACACTCTCTTTAACTTTCATCATTTATTAAATAGTTTTATATATACTAGCTTATCAATATCACTATTAATAAAGATATTAATTTCATCTAGCTGTTTCACATCTAGATTAAATACTGCTATTAAAGCTAACAAGATTCAGAGATCTCTGATAGCTAGTATATAAGCTTTTATAGTAAGATCTGTAGTTAATTGAAGATCTTCTCATACACAGATATAAGCTTTATATTTTAAAAGAAAACCTTCATCATTGAATTTATAGATGAATACTTATTATAGAGAGATAACTGAGACATTTCTCTGTAATCTACTAGTAATTTCATATATATTCTGCAGAGATATACTATCTTATTCTTATTTAACAGTGTTTTCAAATTCTTTATAATATAAGTGTTTTTCAATATCTGTTCAGTGATTCAGTGAATCTGATATTTAAGATCTATGAATTCTTGAAGTTGATATGAATACTGTTGATATAGCTGTATTATTGATAACTGTGAAAACAGTATTTAAAAATAAATATTAAGACTTGTAGAAGTCTGAGTGTGATTGAGAGAATATCTTATTAATTATTCAATAAGAATTGTCTTTGATAATTGAAACTATCATAAGATAAGCAGCTCTGTGTTTTCATATTCTGTAATCTTCAATGATATTAACTTTATTAAAATCAGTACTGATATTATAAGCTCTAGATACAAAGTTCTGTATTCAATTATCTATCACAGCTGAATAAGTATTAATATCAACATCAGAATCTATTAACTCTGACATTGAATCTAGTGTAGAAAGAATTGAAATATTAGAAAGAATTAAAATATTAGAAGAGATTGAAATATTATAATATTTATACTTATTATTCTTCTTCTCTATTTTTTCAGAGTTTTGAGTATTTTCTTCAGAATGAAAAACATTAATATCTGCATCTATAATCTCTTTCAATTGATTGATAGTAGTCATTGATAATTCTTGAACTTTTATATATAGAAGCTTCATCTTCTTAAATACTCAATCTCTTAGTTATCTTTTAATGTAGAGATCTTCTGAGTTGAATTTTCTATTCTTATTAAACATTACATCTCTTACTCTTATCATCTGTTCTAAGTATGAAATTCAAATTCAATAGATGTTTGTAGAATTATATTTAACTAGATATTTAATATATACTCAGAGATTTAGCTTCTGTGAGCAGTTTCTATTAATAACTTCATTCAGTATCTTTGTATAGATGTGACATCTGTAGATTCAAAGATAAGTATAGAAGTAAGATTTAATTTATAGAAATTCTTTCAATACTTATAGAGATGACTTTCAATCTAGAATTCTAGTAGAGATTCAATTCACTAGATAGATAACAGTTAGTACAATCTTAGAGAAAAGTGATTATAGCAGAAGAAATTCTATTCATAGAGTTCTTATCTTTGTTATTAATATTGCTTCTGCTCACTCTGCTATATTATTTTACTTATAAATATATTCTGAAGAATACTTCATCACTAGATCTTTATTATTTACTTAATTTATGAAATTATCTGCTTTCTTGATTGCAGTATTATTATTAATATAAATAATCTTTATAGTAGAGTTGAATTAATATTTAATTTAATTAATAGCTTGTCTAAGAGCTTTTCAGATTTCTGATTTTCAGATAGCTGTTATAGCTATATGAAAATGTAGATAATCACATATAAAATATATGAGATAATACTCATTATTATAGCACTGTGAAGAGTTATATGTAATATCTATATATAGACATTCAAATGATATTTGAGATCTAATGTGAAGATGTCTAGATATTTGATTTTTTATATTAGATAGATGATAGAGTTTGCAAAGCTCAGTGATAAGCTTATTCTCAGCATCTTTCAGATTAATAATTTAAATGTCAGTTGCATTATTTATAAGCTTTTAAATAATGATTTTTAATGAATATTCTAATCTCTTATATCATGTTGATTGAGTAGCTATAGAGATCTTAGGTTTTTAAGAAGATTTTATATATATTAACAGATTGAAAGAAGAATTTGTAGAAGTTGAAGAATTTGAAGATATCATTTTTTCAGATATAGTAATGTTAGATATGTGTGAAGTGATAACTGTATCAGCTTCAGTAGTGAATTTTTCTGATATAGTTGAGAAAACAGTTATATCACTATATTCTGTAACTAGCAACTTCTCAAATACTTCAATATATACAAAGATTGTATTATCTGTGTATTTTTACAATCTGAAGTCTTTTTCATTATAATAGATATCTTCTATATGAAAACACAGTTTTCATGTGATAATATTTGTATGAAAATTCAGAATGTAAGCTGTGTTAATGAGTTTGATATTGAACTGCTTTTCTGCTTCATTTATTATAATAGTTCTAACAGTTTTATAATCTTTAACTTTAGTGCTGAAATTATCTGTATAGACTTTCATATTCTCATTCATAGATATAAAGAATAGAAAATATGTTTGATTATTGTATATATACTATTCTGCATCAGTATCAAAGATTCAGGAGTTTCAGAAATAGAAGTGAGAATGTGAAGAGTTTATTAATATTTTTCAGATTTACTGATTAATAGATTGATGATTGATAAATTAAGAAACTGATTACTTCAGAATTATTTCTTCTATAACTGCTTCATTGACATCTATCATATTCATATTTATAAATGAATCTCTAGATATCACATAATTAATATATCTCTTCAATTCTTGATTTTTAAAAGCTTAATCAATCTGAGTTCTCTTCTTCTCATTTTTCTTTCATTCAGATGACTTTCTTAATGAATTGAGATAGTAGTATTAAGTGTATCAGTGTCAGGCTCTGCAGATGCAGTTTCTGAATATTACTGATAATAATTACTGAGATCTTTTATTAAGAGTAGTAAAGTTCATAGATTTATCTTCTTTAAAAATACTCATTTCTCTATACTGTTTCTTGAAGTTCTTAACTAACTCTATCAAAGATATAACATCTTTATCATATCAGATATTCTTAGTTCATACTTGTATATAATCTGCATCAATAGCTAGATTTGTATTTAAGAAATCTTTTTTCAAGTTGAACTGTTCAGCTATATCTGTCTCTTTGATATTATCTTCAATAAGAGATCAGTCATTTAATCACTTCTCTATATCTCTGTTTTTCAGTGCTTTACAGAGATTATAATATTGAGTTCTCACATCATTCTGATAATCTGTAATTGTGAATGAGAGTTAATCTCTTAATAAATAAATAATCTTCTTCACATCTTCATTCTTGCTGTGTATATATTGTAGCTCTGTGACATTCACTGTTCTTTATATAACATCTTGTATCTTTGTCATATCTTCATTCAATTTCTCATATTTCATATATTTGATTTTCCATGCAGTGATCTTGATATCATATACTATCTTAGTCTCTGCAGTGACTTCTTCTGAACACTCTGATTTCAGAGGTTCTTCTAGTTCAGAGAAGATATCAGATTTATCAAGATTAATGAAGTCTGATACCTTCTTGTTCTTTGCATATTCTAGTATATACTTGTATCAAAGTTTTCAATCTCTAGAAATGCTAAGGTGTACAGTTGCACTAGACATTGTCTTGTCTGTCATATTGATTGAGTATTTCAGATAGATATGATCAGAATTCAGAGTGTATAACAGTCAATTATATTGAAATGTATACAAGTGAGGATCTATCTTCTCAGTTTAAATGATAGTTATCAGTTTGAATGAGGATTGGGATTGGTGTATGATATAACAGTCGAGTATTTCAGACTGTATACAAATGAGAATCAATTGTCTCAGTTCAAATGATTGTTGTTAAATTTGAATGAGGATTGGAATCAGTGTATCACACTTCTCTTCAGATGCTGCTTACCGGGAATCAGGTATGGTATAACAGTCGATTAGATCGGACTGTATATGAATGAGGATCAATTGTCTCAGTTTGAATGATTGTTGTCAAATTTGAATGAGGATTGGGATTGGTGTATCGCGCTTCTCTTCAGATGCTGCTTACTGGGCTCATAACTGTTGGATTGAGTGTCACAGATGAATATGTTGAAGACATATGAATCTTATCTGTATCAAGATCTGCTTGTTTTCTTATCTGTACACTATCTAATATATCTATTTCATACAAAAGATGGAGCTATTTATAGTAAAATATATGTGTGAGCCAAGAGAGCTAGCATAAGCGAGTATTAGATGAGTGTTGTAGTAAGCTGATGATGATGAGAAATATTGTAGTAATACGATGTTGGTGGCGTTCAGTAGTGTATAACCTCTTTTTCCTGACAAAAGAATATTCAAACTCCAAAAGAAACCCATAAAATAAGTGAGCTGCCATACTTATGATTTAATAGTACACTATGGTAATATGTCCTAACCTGGCGGCAGGCAGAATCTACATTGACAGAACCTGCGTTGTGCGGAAATCTACATCATTGATGTGCTTTATTCTCCCTGATTGTGCATAAGGCTGGAACACCCACGGCGCCGCTATCTACGGATTTTGGCAAGCTGAAAGCACGGTTAAGATCGCCTTCAGGAGCGGCGGTTAGAAGAATGAAAAAACAATATCAAATACTGACTAGACAGCATCAATTATTACCGTTGTCAAAAGTTTAATGAATATCACAAACAGAATCTACCTTACGGGAAGAATTACATTACAGCTTAGAGGGGTCATAGTTCAGAACCCATGTTGAAAAGGGAACCCCTGTTGCAGAGTTGCAGAGGGAAATAAGAGGGAACCTATGTTGCAGATGGCAGAATTTTCATTACACCTAAATAATCAATTTCCCACGCTTCGATTTTCAATAGGACAACTGCGTGGGCTCCATGGGCGCCACCGCGCCCAAGTTGGATCCGAACTTCTACCCCCCATCGACCGTTGGTGGATGGTGGATTTATATCTAGATGGTATGTCTTCCATCGACCGTCCATTTCATCACCTGTGTCCCTGACCATTTCGCTAATCACATCCGTGTGTAGATGTTGGTGACGAACTCAAGATCACTCTGCTTGAGTATGAAGGAGAACAGAACGAACCATTTCGACAGCGGTGGCTCACACGTTTATCAAAATGTAATCGAGAACGCCTTGAGCAACTCGACAACCACAGGAACCGTCGACTCCGTCAAGGGTTTGATGCATTATTGGCCGTCTCAGGCCTTTGGGGTCGTGGAATGCGGATCAGTATGATCCATCGCTTGATCGCTGTTGGCTGTATTGAGGTACCTTCCGGCGGCTTATTATTGTTTGATATGCTACATTTTTTCTGACATGCTCGCAGGAGATCTTAAACAGTCTTAGCGATATAGGAGAGTACTGGTCTTCCCTCGTTGACTACAGTCCAGCTGCGATGACAAAGATCAGCTCAGACACTGTGGAGGAGCTGCAACTGATGGCGCCTCACACATCTCGCATCGAGGCGAAAGCTGCGCGGGGGTATGTCCTGAGCGGCCAGGCCTTTGTTGGCTTCAGTGAAAGTGAGAGGAAGACCATCTGGAGCCGAATGGAGAAGTTTGATGGATTGATCCCTTCTGTGTATACATTTTTTGAGAACTTCAAGTATCTAGAAAGTTGCGCCCACTGCGTGAAACGACTCTTTGGCCCTTCTAGAGAGTCAATCTGGAGCACCATGAAGCATATGTTCATCACTGCCCTCAACACGGAGGAAGATTGCCTCATTCAGACATCAGAGTCTACATTCCGGCAGACACGTATGATGAGTGCTGAACGTCTCAATTTGGCGTATCGACAGGTGTGGCTCTATGCCATGCGACACTATCTCTTGATGCCAGCTGACCCAAAGAACGATGATGACCTGCTAGCCAAGCCGAACCGTGCCAAAGCTGACGAGCGTGTGGTCTACGAGATGGCCAAACTGGCGCACCGTCTCGGATTTCACTCCCCTGAGATTACAGCATTGATGAACCAGTCTCCTGATCAACAAATTGCACGAGCCGCTCTGCTCCGGGTCCGAATACAGGGATATCAAGTAGGCTAGTTATACTCAAGCCCATGAGGTGGAAATCATATAACTACGTGTACCTTCTTTGAATAAAAATGACGGCAAAACATCCTATCGTTTAAAACAACTGATTGGATTGTCTTCCCTTCTTGTAGTCGATTGTATGCAGGCTATAACACCCCCGCCATGGAATGTCCGAAGTTATCCGTCCACTCAGCTTAAGCGATTCAACCGTCCAGCCAACGAGTGCATGGAAACACAATGTTATGCCATTGATACTATCCAATAAGGCATGATGGGGGTCATCAATAGAATACAGCTGGCCGTTCTTTGAGTAGGTAAAATGCTAAGTTGCCTGTCCCAACCCTCCTAGAAAGATCAAAACGCAAGTCATTTCAGCTATCTTTTACTTCTTTCGAAATCCCGATCTCAAGGAATATTGCAGTACTTGATCACAATGTTTCGTCCTACTCAAGTCCTTCAAGCTCTTAAGCAGATCATTTGGCTGCATAACCACTATAGCAATTCCATCGCTATCCGTGCCGCCGGTGAAGAAACCGTGAGAAAGCATTTTGACAGAAATAATCTTGAAAATCGCGATATTGAAATTGCTAAAATCAAGTAAGGATAGACAAGCGAGAAGCGCCTATAGTTAGATACACTAATAATAATAGCTCTCAAGGTCCAGCTGGCATTCAACTCCTCAAGACTCTGAAGAACATTTGACGTTTGAATTCGAAACGGGAAGCAATCAGCATGTCACGACTCAACATGTCTACAGGTCTACAGAGTAGATTTGTAAGTCATTCCTACTTTCCACGTTATTTCGCCTGTTACAAATGAGTTCCTTCGTATATAGATGAGCCCTTTTCTGAGTTTCAGCTCAGCACAATGCGCACAAGAATCTACCTCCTTTCATTGCTATGTTGCCAGTTAGCTATTGAGAGTTGGAAATGTTATCGCGCATATAACTAGTAGCTGTTCAAATCTTATGAAATTTTAATCATGAATATTACGCAGCGCAGATAACACATCAAGCAGTTGGAATTCAAAATCCTTGTGATATTAAACGCATCAATAAACCAAGTGGAACAGCGGGTTGTAGATGTAAACTCTCACTACAGAGTAACTATAGTTAACCTTAATACAGTCTCTTCCGTGGTGCCAAGCCTCCCAGTCATCGGATTTCCCAAATAACTAACTTAACTTATTAATGTTCAACTGTGAGCTAACATAGTTAGTTACCCTCTATTATTGATAATTAAAATTAACCTTGAAACACATTCGTTCTCCGTTGCCATCGCCGTAATGAATTTCTTGAAAAGCTTACTCCCTACCACTCGACGAATGTCAAACTCGCGGAGCCACATTAGCAAGCTATCAGAAGAGCCGTACCAAAAGTACAGCTCAGGCGGATATCATCCTACGAGGCTGGGTGATGTGTTTGATGAAAAGTATCAGGTCGTTAGAAAGTTAGGTTACGGCCAGTATTCAACAGTGTGGCTAGCGCAAGATATAAAGTAGGATCCCGCTTTTCCCTCTCAAATGATAATTTTCTGACTTATAAACTGTGAACTAAAGGACTAATGGAGTTGTTGCCTTGAAAATCCTGCAAGCTGATTTTAGCGTTGACGGGATGAGAAATTATGAACTCGAAATGCTACGGTTCATGAAAAGTGACGGATCTACCCACCCTGGGAAAAGGCATATTCTCAGCCTTTGTGATGATTTTCAACACCACGGGCCGCATGGAGATCATATATGCCTAGTGCACGAGGCAACAGGCCCAGACCTAGCAAAGTATCAACGTCGCCTCCCAGAGGCTCAGATACCTGTGCCAACGGTCAGGCAGATTGCAAAGCAGCTCTTACTTGCACTTGATTATCTCCACCGTTCTTGCAGCATAATCCATACCGGTCTGTAATTCTTCCCTTTGAAAAGTATGTAAGGCTAAGATTTGAACAGATATCAAACCAGGGAACATTCTTATTGAGATGGATGAAAACGAGCCGATTGCCCTACGTGCCCTACCATCAGATGTATCTAAATCTTCGGAATTTTATATGGCTTCTGAGCCTCTTCCTATGAATAGTGATGTTTCAACCATTAATGTTTTTTTAGCTGATTTTGGTACTGGTAAGCGAGCTCTGCAACATCTTTATATGTGCTATTTTAGGTAGCTGACACTGGCAAAGCTAGTTGGGTTGATAGGCACTTAACAGAGTTTATCCAGCCTCGCTGCCTACGAGCACCCGAGGTTATACTGGAGGCTAAATGGGATGCAAGTACCGACATATGGAATGCAGGATGTGTTGTAAGAATTTAAGATTTCAATCCACTGATAAAATTCTAGCTTACAACAGGCCTTAGATCTATGAGCTTTTAACAGGAAAATACCTGTTTGATGGCTGTCCAAGTGCAGCGGGTTCTTATGCCCCTGAACATCATTTGTCCCAAATGGTCGCTCTTTTCGGCCGTTTTCCTATAGACCTACTCAATAGAGGCCAAGCGTCAGAGAAATACTTTGACTCGGAAGGTAAAAAACTATACAATCAGTGTTTCATTAGAATTATCTAATAGAAGTTGTGATAGGTAATCTTAAAGGCATCCCTGCCATGTCTGGATTCTCATTGGGTGGGTTCATCGAAAACGGGAGCTTCCATTCTATCCAGGAGAAGGAAGACTTTATCCAGTTCCTTCAATCCATACTTGTTCTTGCCCCGGAAGAGCGAAAGCCCGCTCATCTGTTGCTTGAGGAGTCGTGGTTAAACAAAGAATATCGCTGAAGCTTGCTTTTCTGAAGCTTTTTTGAACAAAGCACGCTCTATGACGCATACGCCATTTTCTGCTCAGCTCACCACCCACCGAATAAATCAAGTTTATAAAACCTTTCCATATACTACAGAGCAGAAATTTATAGCAAATTATACGAACAGGGATAGATCCAATTGCCTCTTCAAAGTCTATCCCCCATTTGTTGAGCTGCTAGGTTTGACTGCGTTGAGGTGACCGAAGCGCCATCAATGTCAAACACTGCCTGGCATCCTACCGCGGTATAAGGAAAACGGAAGCCATGTCCATCATTTGCATTGGGTTCAGTATCTCTGCTAGGCTCGAGTAGGCAATAGTATAATGTCATTGGATCATTTTCAAGCACCCGAAGAATCACTTTCATGCGACCATTTGTCAGCCGGCTATACTCATGGCCTCCTTGAATCATATGATATTCGAATGCTTGGGTAACAGCTACACAAGATAGAAATGCAGAGTCATAAACCCGCTTTTCATCCACATTCGTCGGTATAGTCACTCATTGGACAACTTCTTCTAGCATTCTGAAGGAAGCGATGGAAGTAGCTAGAATCCAAGTTACTTTGTCCTCTCCATTTTTGGACAAGTTATAGATAATTTCTTTGACAATCAAACATCCACATATGAAGACCTGAGTCTGTGGATGACCTCAAGTCAGCCATCTCAGGTGCATCTTCTTGCATAGACATGACACAATGCCATCACTATAGTGCAAGATATCCAAAATTCCCGCGATTCATTGTCCATTCTTCTTCACTTTCCTTCAAATGAAGAAGAAAGGCCATTTCTACATCTATAACAAGCTTCTCAGCAGCTACCACATGAACATCTAACACTCTAAGAAAGCCTTGACGCATGTCGCACAAGACTCCCTGATTGTATTGAAAGCTGTCCGCATGGGCTATGATGCCAGTGGAGTAAGGTCGGGCAGTTGCAATGGCTTCCCGTACGCATAACATTCGCCTTATTGCTTCACGATAGCCGAATTTCCTCTGTTGTCACCAGCCTGACCTCCGCGCCGTATGTGTGGAATGCCTGAAGAGAAGACGTTGATGTATTAGCGTTGAATGCTAACGGACTGGCTTAAAGGACAGAAAACTATTACTAGAGCAGACTTGTAAGCCATCTTCTCAATTTCTAGAAGATAATAGTCTTGTGTCTACCATGCTAAGCATCGTGTAGGATTCGCAGGTAAGATACCAGACAAAAATATCTTAATGCACACGAGCCTCTGTGTGCAAAGACATTGTGGAGCTAAGCTCAAAACAGAAGGCCCTGCAAGATTGATTTTACAGCTTATTAGGGCCTGTTCGGTGCGTCTGTACTTTTTGAACGCAATAGTGGATCTCATTAAAAATAGTGTATTTACCAATTATTAGTAGCAAGCTGGCGTTGTGCCATCACACTATTCCACTGCTCTGAGATGGAGAAAGGAAGCTCACAAAAATGCATTCTTTTTGAATGAAGTCCAGAGTCAGTTCAAAAAGAACATATTTTTGTGAGCTTCCTTCTAATTAATATTAGTTAACTATCTTCACTATCTTCACTATTCTACACTATTCTACACTATATTATCTCTAAAAGTGCTATTCTACACTATCACACACTGTTGAAGTTAAATACTGCTTATTCATAAGATCTTGATAAGAGATGCAAGTACAGCCGCTCAATCCACTGAACATCTGGCCATTTTCATCTGTACTTTGTAAAAAGCAGCTGTATTATTAGTACAGATGCTCTGTCCACTGAACAGTCATGATATTGGGGCTGTACTTTTTAAAAAAAGTGGAGATCCGTACAAAAAGAACGAGTACGGAGTACACATGGACGTGTGAGAGAGGTTGAACGTGGTTGGTTGTTGTTGTCTAACTAGTAGCTAGTGAAAGCCAAATATATGTGTGTGGGTCACGTGGGTTAGGGCTTGTGTAGTAGCTCCAACACCCCCCCATGCTACGCAGGCCAGTTAACCCACGCAGCCAAAAGCGCCCAAATCATTCAAATCTGCAATAATAATTAATTACACAAAGTAGAGTCTAGTTTTCTCATAAGGACTAGCTCCATACATGCAAATACACGCGAATATGCAAGAAAAAACGCTCAAATCCATCCTTCCTGTATCTGTATTACCCCCCCAGTCATCTGAACACTGCGGGGTCTCATTTCTCATATTTTTGTCATTTTATTGTTATTGTTATCGTGGTTATCATATAGGCACACTCGGTGGCCTGGTTATCGTGGGTTATCGTGGTTATCATATAGGCACACTCGGTGGCCTGGTTATCGTGGGTTATCATGGTTATCATATAGGCACACTCGGTGGCCTGGTTATCGTGAGTTATCATGGTTATCATATAGGCACTCGGTGGCCTGGTTATCGTGGGTTATCATGGTTATCATATAGGCAATCGGTGGCCCGGCATCATATAGGCACTGGGGCCTGGCATCGTAGGCACTGTGGCCTGGCATCATATAGGCACTGTGGCCTGGCATCGTAGGCACTGGGGCCTGGCATCATATAGGCACTGGGGCCTGGCATCGTAGGCACTGGGGCCTGGCATCATATAGGCACTGGGGCCTGGCATCGTAGGCACTGTGGCCTGGCATCATATAGGCACTGTGGCCTGGCATCATATAGGCACTGTGGCCTGGCATCATATCGGTATTTCCATCGTTTTGGCGTCGATATTGGCGGTTATGGTTATGATTATGTCCGTGACATCGTTGACACCACGGGTTATGGTTATATCCATGATATCGCTGATACCACGGGGTTATGGTTTTGATTATGGTTATGGTTTTGTGAAATCTGACCTCCGGATCCACAGTATTTTTGATATTGGTATTGTTATTGGCATTGTTATTGGGCATCATTATCAGGATTTTTTTTTGTGTTCTTGTCATTCAACTGAGCAATATGCTGTCTCAGAATGGCAGCTTCATTGCAGTCTGTCATATCTTCGCGTTCTGGAGGATTATCTTGGGCTTGATTATTCTTGTTGTCTTCGCGCGGTTATTGATGTTGGAAAGAATCCAGCTATCTGATTCTCTGAGATCTCTTCGCGGTTGATCGATCTAGTATTGACAGGCATTTGATATGAGGTATTTGAATGAAAGAAGCAGCTATTTGAAAAGCTTATTGTATGATTATTGCATGGTTATAACGCTTCGTAGAAGTGCAAGGGCTTCATAACCTGTGAGAGAGGTTGAACGTGGTTGGTTGTTGTTGTCTAACTAGTAGCTAGTGAAAGCTAAATATATGTGTGTGGGTCACGTGGGTTAGGGCTTGTGTAGTAGCTCCAACAGGACGCACCGAACAGGCCCTTAGTAATACGGAAGAGGAAAATCCAGATCTCCGATGTTCTGTACATTATTGTACCTAGGTGCCCTTCCAAGGCGAGCACACATTATCACAATGGCCCCCACCCTCGCGCTATGCCATGATCTACAGATTATTAGTTACCCCATCTGGGTATACGAAATATTTTGATGATGATAACGCACTGCTAATATACGCATGAACCAGCTGGCTAAATTATGTGCTGTCAATATTCTCACAGAGGGGTAGCTAGAACCCCCTCACAGCTGCATTTAATTCACAGACCATTGAAGGAGATCAGATGGTTAAAGGGACTTGGGATGATTATCATTACAGTTCTGTACCATTTCAATTACAGAAATATACTCGGTAGGTCAACGCTCAGAATCAGATTCAGATGGTTATCTGTCTCTGCTATTTCACTCAAAAAGAAAATTGCATTTATTAACTACTTATTTAACAGAGACTTGCCAGAATTTTTTCAAACTTTTATAATACTTCACCTTGCTTCTCTTCAAAAGTCTCTTCCGCTTCAGTGCGGCTTCACAGCCTTCAATCTTAAAGCACTCAGAAACCTAACCTGTATTTTATTTAGTTATTTCATATCAGAAGTGAACCAAAATTGATACAACAGAATCACAGCGAGAATGGTTTGGATTTGAACATGACAAATCTTAACAGGCCACCTCAAATAAGAAACTAGTTGGGATGATTGCTAAGAAGGAGCCAAAGGCTACATGCAGTATGAACCAACTAGACATATCTATGTGGACCGCTATAACTACTCAGTGAAGGATCGACTGGGTCTTCAGTCTTCACAACAGATAGAACCGCAATGTAAAATTCCGCTGTACTTCCAGCAATAATCGATCTCGTTGGCTGAATCATGTTGAAGGATTCTTTCTAAGCCTTGTTCTCGTTCAGTAATCGTAAGGGGATGAAATATTGGGGTAACTCCTATAGGTATCATAGCACGGTGGGATTTTAAATGCACATGTACATGTACTATGCATACATATACATTACCTACAGATGCGGAGTATGCCTCTGGTGTCTATATATGCAACGGGAATATCGATATCCATATTTTGCTATAAAATACTGGGGTTCAGGAGTAGTATAAGAGAGATATAGTTGGTCCGGAGATTTGATAATGAAAATCACCAGCCGGGCTGGGTATTGCGCATCGACGAGATTGCCCTGGGTTGGTGACAAGTAAGGATCATTCACTCAAGGAGAACGTATATATATATATATTCATTCATTTGAGAAACATCATGAAGTAAAAAGAAAATAGGAATGGCATATGAAACTAACCTCATAGGGCTAGCTCCCATAATAGGAAGATTCCAACCTTTGCCCGAAAGCTGATGATCCCATATCAAAGCCCAGAGCGGAGACCATTTAACTATAACGGACAATTATGAATCTCACAGATTAAAACACCGCCTGCTTGCAAGTCAATGGTGATTAAAAGAGAGGCAAAGGAAACTACTCCGCCCAGCACTTCACTCACCCGCGATCTTCGGCTTCACCTCGGCGCCTGTGTGTAGAGTACATTTTCAGGCATCACGGCGCGACCGCATAGGATGTCGGCCGTGGATATGATATAACCACGTTGCAGAGATAAAAAACACAAAAAATAATGGGTGGTCGTAGGTCGCATACCAAATCGCGGAATGGTTGCACCCAGTGTAAATCGCGGCGCATCAAAGTCAATAACCCTAAATATCCGTCTTTTATCTTAGCTCTAACCAAGGGGAAATCATAAAGAAAGACACAACCGCTAACACCAGGTCTGTCTTCCCGTGGAGGGAGGTGGGCAATCTAGTGCGATGAACAACCTCCACAATGTTCCAATTGCGCCCGCAGAGGCATCGCCTGTGACCTGGCCCATCGAACACTCTTATCAAGATCCACATCGTCCGCGACGATAGCCTCACTGTCTCCGCAACTATCAACGACTACAACGCATTCCATTCTCTCGCGTTCTCCAACTGCATCTTTCATCGGGCCATCTGCAAACGGCTCCACCATCCCAAGTAACACAGGCCTGGATGTAATCGACCTCGAACTCCTCCACCACTACACTACCTTCACCTACAAAACGCTCCCATCAGGCGCGACCCCCGACCAGCACGAGATATGGCAGATACAGGTCGTCCAGCTAGGATTCCAACATGAATTCCTCTTGCGTGGCATCCTCGCAGCTGCTGCCCTGCACCTCTCCTACCTACTTCCTCAGCGGCGGGAATCACTAGCTCTTCGAGCATCCACCCACCAAAGCATAGCCGTGCAGTCCTTCCATGAGGCGTTGAACCGCGTCGACCCATCAAACTGCGTGGCCATCTTCGCATTCTCCTGCATCCTCGTCGCGCTCACTTTTGCCGCGCCCACGAACCCAGCTGTGCCGCGCGACCAGGGGGGATACCAAGGCGCCCAAAAGGAGATTCTCGACTGGTTTCACATGGTCCGCGGCTGCAACTCGGTCCTGCAGACGCAGTGGGAGACTTTGTCCCAGAGCTTCCTGGCACCCTTGCTAAATAAGGCTATGACCCAGCAAACTGCCCCGTCTCATAACGTGCACGACTCAGACCGCGTGACGGACCTGCTCCGCCTTTGTTCCAGCGAACGCCTCGCAGCGGATAGAGAGACGGCCAATGCGTACGCGCTCGCGATACACCAGCTGCTCAATGCCTATACGCAGGTATCCATCCTGACCGAGCGCAAGCAGGATTTTGTCCCCGCCATCTTCGTGTGGCCGATAGCGATTCCGCAGACATATCTGAAGCTATTAGGCGAGCGCAAGCCGGAGGCTATGGTGATTCTGGCGCACTATTCGGCACTACTACAGCGGTTGGATGACCAATGGTTTATGAAAGGTTGGGCACGGTACTTGGTGAAGCAGATTGAAACGGCGCTGGGGGGAGAGTGGCAGCCGTGGTTGTGCTGGCCGAAGGAAGTGACAGGAATATAGGCTGCTTCGGCCCAGTGAAATTTTTCTGGGCGGGGGGATTTGAAACTGGTCACAGAACCTGTCGGGCGAGGAGAGGAACAGGCCGTGCCCAGCTCAGTTTGGAGAAACGAGACTGTTCCATCGTCGGGCTGTCACTACGCTGCGTCGTCTCGAATTGCCACGGGTGAAGAATATCTCACGCAGATAGTGGGGGATAGGTCATATTATCCTCTTGTTCCTGGTTCTCGGTTCATTCGGAAGTATCATGTTGTTTTATGCATGCCCCTTCTATCTTATACCTGTATGACCACATGGCGGGGCCCACCCACCAGAGACATCATATTTCCTTTTATATGCGATTGGCCGCGATGGGACATCGAATATGATTAGCTATTACTCTGAGGGTAATTCTTACAATATTTTGTCCACAATCTCAAACATGCCGTGAGGAATCTCTGAGGAATAATTTTCCATCATATTGACTATTATCGGCTTATTAATTATTTTTGAACGATATTCTGTCCTGTTTGATCTCTCGACTACATAGAATGTACTCTGTAACTACGCTGTATGATGATTTCGGTAACTAAAATCTGGACTTGGCAACCTCCCTTTTTCAGCCTCCAACCTCGACTTCAGCATCTCAACCTCAACCTCAACTCTCTTAAACTCTCACGCAGTCCAATCCAACACACCAAATCTCCTCTCTTTACTGAATAAAGAAGCCATCTCCTACCTAAATATGATCGCTCTCAGCTAACCCTACCAAATCAGTGGGCATCTGGAATATTGTCTTGGCTATCTACTCATGCTATACTCTGTATTTAACCACCAGCTAGCCGCCGACTTCAAGAGGCCCCCACTCAATCGGCGCATTGCCAACCCTGAAACTTCAATGGTTGCGCTTCTGTATCAGCCAACGCCCGCGGTTCCACCACTATCAACCACTCATGCGACGTGCTTCATGGGCTCACCCCGTCATGAGTAATTGCTCACTAGAAATGCCCATTGCGCCTGTCAGTGTGGCCCACTGTTATCCTACTCATTTAGCGCCTGGCGCAGTCGACTCCGTTTTGTTAGAGTGTCTATGTAGCGGAATGCTACGTCTCTCAGGCCTTTTCTCTTATTCTTTCTATTTCTCAGATGGAAATTTGATGGTGGAGGCAGGAGATTCAAATGGAGTGCATACACGTTCATTTCCATTCATATCCATATTTTCACTATTTTCTATTTATTTCGCTGTACATCATCGTTCGTTAAATACCTTTTAATTACCTTTCGTCACCGCCCGCTGTTGTTGTTATTACTTCAACAACTCTCAAGGGACATTGGCGCTGGTCGTCAATAACCTATTTCGTTCACTTCTCAACTTTTGCGGATCTAGATCTTGCGTCTTCACGGCTTGAATAGCTAACGCCACTGTTTTCTTCCGTGTGAATTCGGGGTGCATTAGAAAGGAGGGAGGAGCGAGATCACGGAAGGGAAGGGAAGCGGAGGAGTTCGGGCACTCTCAATTTTCGCGCGGAAAAGAGGGTTAGCTGCCCTCTGTCACTTGGAAATATCTTGTTAAGAGAATAGGGAAAAGGGAAAACAATATTTTGGAGAATTTGAGTTGAGATAAAGGCCGAAAAATCGAAGGACATGGTCGATAGGATCCTCGCCACTTTCCTTGCGGCAGACGGACTCTTTGTCCTTGGCGGCGCCCTCATTCTCGCTGTTGCGCTCATCAGCAAATCCCAACTGGGTGCCGAAGCAACATTGGATAATGTCGCGCACATCTTGCTGCTGTCGCACTGCCCTATAACCCGTTCGTCTTGGCCCCTCCCCGGCTGAGCCAAATTTATACATCGATTTTTATACACATGTACTTTAGAGAGTTGCTGACATTCCTTTTACGTTGTGTTTCTGTTCTAGCGGCGATCGTCAATGCTGGCTTCATATTTTTCACCTTCATCCTCTCATTACCTGCGATAATACTGGGGACGGACAGACTGTGGCTCAAAATCCATGGCTGGTTCGTCGTTACAAGCGGTATCTTCACCCTTTGTCTAGGGCTTAGCATTTGGTTTGAAACGCTGAAGACGCGGTCGAAATTGGGGATAATGTGGAAGGAACAGCCTGCAGCGGTACAGAGTTTACTGCAGCAAAGGGTGCGTTCTATATATATATCTTCTTGTCTCACGTTGAAAAGGCGAAGAGGCTAAAGAGACTGGAGGCTACAAGTATGATATACTGACAAGATGTGGTATTTTCAGTTCGACTGCTGCGGCTATCTAAACAGTACTTCTCCGCCATTCCAAATCGATCAAACATGTCCGAACCCCCTTGTCGCTGCGCAGAAAGAAGGTTGCGTAGGGCCTTTCTCCGATTACGCAAATCACTTCCTGGACGTTATTTTTACGGCAGACTTTGGTGTTGTCGGTGAGTCATTTCCCCACCCCCTTTTCCTCCCCTGCTCGTTCAGTCTCTATAAATCGCAATAAATTATCAAAAGGAGAGAGAGAAAAAGTGTGTCTTTAAGTCTAACCACTTATATCTCCACAGCCATTGATGCTATTCTCCTCCTCTGCATCGCGATTGTCCTCAAAGACCGCAAAGACCGCGAACGGTACCGCCAGATAGATTTAAAGAATGGGTTCGAAAGTATATAAGCAAACAGATTGAAATATGTATTTACCGCCCAGTAGCTGGCAGACATCAAGCATTACTTGTCCGGTTTATGTTTTTAGAACTGGTAAAACATACTAATTTGAGAATTTGAGGCATACCCGCCAAAAACGAACCTGGACTGAGGATGGATGTGTTGGGAGGACTGGGTCGGTCCTTTTGTCAACATCTAACGGCGTACAAAGATGATTATGTCTTGCCAGCGTTCAATCCTACCGGGAGGCCCAAAATGTCAACCATGCCTGCTTTTGAAAACTCCTTCCGCTATGCCCCTGAGACACCAGCATAGCAACCAAGCTCCTATCGCGTCAGTGGTCAAATTCCACCGGCACACTTCGTCGTTGCCTGAACCCAAACTATCTTCAAGGTTGTGGCCGGACTTTTGCTGAACCTTACTGTATGACTCGCTCATTGTATTTTTCCCTTTCTTTCACGTACATTTTTTTTTATGTCGTTCAATTTTTTCCTCAGTTCTCCCTTGCCTTGTCCATCCATCCATCTCTTATGTCAAATTGTCCCTCATCAACTCATTCCCCTTCCACTTCTTCATCTATCTCCAGTTTCAATGTTGGTTGCTTTGGCATTTGATATACATTAGATCGTACAGTACATTTTCTTCTGTGTCATACATTTATTTTATTCAATTACTATCTTTTTCCCTTGTAGTATCTTCGTTCTCTACGTTATACCCGTGTTCTTCAACACAGCTGACACTAGTCCTCTTCAGCCCCGGTGATATTTCCGACATATATATCGACAGATAATGTACAGCTCATGCACATACCTACTTTACTCACTTTACTCACTTACTTGCTTATTTGTATTGTAAACGGCTGGATGGGTGTGGATATACAACTTTGGTTCTTTGATTCTTTTTTTTATGTATTCATGTTGGTAGGGAAGAGAGAAATAGTGCAGGAAAAGTGTGCAGAATAACAAACTATAGTCAAAATTCTTCTCCGCCTAAGAGAGAAGGTATAATTGTGGAGTGAAAAAGAACTAAAATGTAGGGTTAGAAGAGCGGATAGTATCAAAGAAGGGAGTGAGGAGAATGGAATGCATTCTATATTATACATCATACCTTCTACTCTAGATTTATTTTTTTTCAACAAAAAAGGGCCAAGCGAACCAACCCACCGGATAAGAAAGCCAGCTCAGGATTGATGGCATTTCTATTGAGTTGTAAATACATATCCATGTAAAGTATATCGAATTGAAAATGGAAAAACGAAAAGGGCCAAACCCTACCAAAACAGGATGAGAAAGAAAAGAAAATAAACTCCGTTTTGATGCCAATGAGTTCCCGTCTTTCGTCGTATGTATGTCTTTCCGAATGTAAATGATATGTAAAGTGCATTTGTTGTGATAAGAAAAAGAAAGCAAGAAACAAGAAGAGAAAAGGGCGCGGAACGGGAACGGAATAATGATAAGAAAATGCGTGGTTTCGTTAGGTATGGACGGATAACAGTCGAAGGAAAGATTAGTGAGTGTGGAATGGACGTGATGGGATGGCGGGCGTTAAGAAATAGAGGATGGATGAAAATGGGGATTTATCCCCCCATTTCCCCCCGGAAAGGAACGGAACATTTCGTATCAATCATAGTATAATTTTACCTGTCTTCAAAAATGTCATCTCGCTTTTAGCTTGCCTTGTTTTCCTTCTGTTGGGTTCAGTTTCTTCTTACTCGATGTTGTTGTGACAGTAGTGGTAGTTGTTGTGGTGCTTGCAGCATCAATATCACCGCCACCGCCCGCCGATGTGGGGGTTGAATCGGGAATATCCATGGCGGCTGCCATGTCGGGCGTGGTTCCGATCTTCAGTTTGCTTGGTGGTGTGGGCTTTTTGCCGGAATATTTCTTTGGGGTGTTTAACTTTTTCTTTTTGGTGATGGATCCGGATGCCGCATCGTCGTCGCCACTGGGAAGGGCACGTTTGAGAGTTGAAGGTTTCATTGGAGGTGGCGCTGGGGTATTAGTTCCGTTATCCATTGGGGTGAGGTTGCGTTTCGTCTGCCTACCTGATAGGCCTAGGCATCTATCGAGGTGTTGGGCGACTCTGGTGACGACGAAGTAGCGGGGGCAGTTGGGGCATTTCACGGTGGGGAAGGAGATTTTTTCGGCGACAACGTGTTTGAAGGAGTTTGAGGGTGTTGAGGGTGTTGATGGTGGACTAGATGCAGGCGTGTTTGAGCTGGTTTGCTGTTGTGGCTGTTGCTTTCTCTTTCTGTTTATCTTATCTGTGGCGAATGGATTGCCATGAACATCATGGCCAGGCATGATGATCGGGGGATGCTTTTTACAGTATTCTTTATATGGATCCGGTGGTGGTCGAGAGCCAATACCGGAGAGCGGGTAAAGAAGACGGGGGAGACGGCAGTTCGGACACAGGATTTCTTTGGTCACTTGAAATGGATTCCCTTTCAAATAAACTTTCCCACTGTCATAGGTTGCACCGTCTGTCTCTACCCGAACGGGATCGTGGTCTTTTTGCTTCACACTTGACGGAGCAGTGGCACCAGGTTCGACCGATCCGCTCTCAGGTGCTACCAGATCATTTGCTTGGAGGCGGCTTGCTTCTTCCTCGCCAAGTTTCTTTGCCAGGACGACAGCTGACCTCATGCGCGCAATTTTCTCTTCACGGTGGACTTTTGCAACAATGTCATGTATTATATTGTAGAAAGTGTCGTCCAGAACACTCCGGATCTGCATGCCAGTCAGACCACGCAACCGTAAGCTGCACGGAACAGAGAATGCTATCCATAGCCACGAAATCAAACAAGGGTGGTTGGGCGCTTACCAATTTAGACATGGTCGCAGAGGGTATATCGTTGTTCGCATCCGCAGTCCCAGCCATGCTGGAAAAAAAATTTCCCCTGTTCTAGTACCCTAAATCAGTTTATATGAATCAATGAAGGGCCACCAAATCCATTCAGCACCATTTCGGGAAATAGTGGTAAAAAAGTTCTCAGGTTGACGCCTTGCCACCTGCGCAAAAGCCCTCATCGCTAGTTTTCGTGGGGTTTCCCGGGATTTTCAAGTGCATATAGAGGCCATGATGCGGTGACGGAGTGACTTCAACATGGGCAGAGAAGGGCCTGACCTAGTGCTTACAATGGACACAGCTGGTTCACCTCAGAACAACCTCCGCAAGGTGCAGCCCTTGACCGCGGCGATTCCTTTGTCCCAAATGTATATAGCTTATTCTCCATGCGTTTAATCCAACACGAAAGCTAGCCGATAGGATGAAGACTGTATGCTTCTGCAATGAAACTCGCTGGGTGGTTCTTTTTTCTGTCTCTGGCGCCTGCCAGTTCCAATTGCAACTTCTGGACTGGCGAGCGGCGTCTGTTTGTCTAGTGGTGACGAGGGCTATCCAAAAACAAAAAAGAAGGAGTAAAAGAGAGGAACCCTATGTCTTTCACTAGGCGCTCATTTATAGGGAAATATGTAGGAAGCGGCGTCGATGTGAACCTGGCCTGCAACCTGCTGGTATAGAGTTAGCCGTTAACTCAACGTCAACTCGTGATTTCCCGCACGAAGTCCTACGGGGAGGCAAAACTAACCTCCGCTAAGCAGAACTGCCCAAAAAAGTGTACGCTACTCCGTCCGCTGAGTGGTACCAAGTTGTGAAGAAAGCGGTCTGTGAGTAGGCGTCGTTGTAGCTGCACGATGAACTGTCCAAATGAAGCTTACAGCTTTCTGCCGTCTGTCTTTGTTGGAGAAATCCGGTAATGTTACGGTATTTCACGGAACTTGGCGTACCTCGAAACAGGGGAAGGTCTTATCTTATCTAATCTCATCTCCGCAATCTTATTTAAGCCGCATCGCATCTCCAACGACGCCAATATCAACACCATCAAGCATTCTTCTCAACTAGACAAGGTGGCCCGTTTACTTTTTTGTTATATATGGCGACTGGGTTTTCCTTTTAATAGAGAAATGTAGCGACAATAGAACTCTTCTACCCCCTACGCATCAGAACTTATGACATTCCCGTTTTTTGCGAGGACCACGGCGGCCAAAGCCACTCTTCCTCCTCCTTTCTCCTCACCATCTACAGCAAACAACAGAACAAACAATAGCAGACCAAATGCCGATAAGTCGAGCTTGAGAAATAACGTTCCCTCCTTTCAAACTACTCCCTCGGCTCCTCCACCATCTCTAGCCTCGACGCGCGTTGACAAGTCGCGTAACACCAACCCCGCTTTGGAGCCAAAACCCTACCCCAGCTCTCTCGACACGGTTAACACTCCACACCCAAATGTCACTGTCGAGCCAGTCAGGACAGCGCATGTCCCGTCGTTGATGCGAATTACAGGCCTCCTACTTCCAGTTCGCTATCCAAATTCGTTTTACACGGCCACAATCACAGATCCCATTGTCGCCTCCGTGTCACGGGTTGCCATTTACCACGACCACCCCGTCGCCGATGTAACGGCAACTACCTTCTCCACACCTGCCAAGGTACCCTTACTGTCGAGTTCAGATAAAGTTATCGGTGGGATACGATGTAGATTAGAACCGCTACCCACATCCCCTGATTCGCCTGCTTCACGCCCACTGCGACAGGCGACGAATTTATACATACAAACTCTACACCTACTATCACCCTATCGTGGTAGGGGCATAGCTGCGTCCCTACTAGACTCCTTGCTATATGATCCAGGAGCCCCTCCAGGAACGCCAATGCGGCCGGTATCCACCATTGTTAGGCATTACAATATCCGGACAGTTACGGCGCATGTCCACGAGACTAACGAGGAAGCGCTGCTCTGGTACGTTGCACGGGGATTTACGGTCCAAGAACGTGTGGTTGAAGGGTATTACAGGCGGTTGAAACCTGGTGGCGCGAAGATAGTCAATCTCAAGCTGGAATGGGACGAAGATGATGAGTGCACTAAGTCTAAGCCACTTGACGACGTCGAGAGCAGTGACAATGAAGGCGACGATGACTGGGAGAAGGTTGAGCTGGAGGAAGACACTGCTGCTGCCACAGAGAAACTGGAGGACTATGACACCATCGACATGCAAGAGTGTGTTAGGAAACGAGCGAAAAACTCCTGAACGGTTGGCGAATGACGTAGAATTTAATTATGCCTGGAGTTCGGCGAAAGATGTTTGCTTTACGCACGCACAGCCCAATGCCGTTTTCTGATCCTCTGGGAGATCTCTTGCATGGGGGTTTACCGCACATTATTCCTCCTGCACAAACTCAACTCAACTACCCCTTAAGGAGCCACGAAAGACCGCGTCTGCGTAATGGTATCGACCATGTACCTTTCATCATCCGCGCACAACCGCGTCCAATGCAGGTGAACCAGCTATGCATCTCCAAACGCGTAACCGCCTCGCACACTCCATTCATTCTTAATGAGGGTATTATGCCGAATCGTACCTCGCCCTCCCCAACTATATATACCTACAATCTCATGGCATCTCATTAAATATATATATATATATATATATATATTCCCCCCTCATCTCCCGACCCGCGGAAATTTGCTGAGAAAACGAGAACTGCCATCTACATCTCGTCTACGAGGTGAAGGATTCCGCGTTTCCCTCAACATTATAACTTCTGTCGCTATTTCTCTTACGGACAAAAAATCCTGTTGAAGATCCAGCGTAGAAATCAATATCCAACTCCGAGAACAAGTGAGTGTGTGTGTGTGAAGGGGGGGCCGGCGAATTGCCTATACCACTCTAAGGATTATAGGATAGAAAAACCGCAGCACTATCTAAACGATTCAGAAGTTGGATGTACAGTACCTAATTTCTAATACATATATTTTCTATGAGAATCTGTCTCTTTCCATAAGAAGTTTTATGTGCAGAATACATGCTTAAAAGACGTGCGGGCGGCTCTATGTGTAAACTAATAGACTTAGTTTTGTAGAATCTTAATCTGTTGGAGAAAGGTATAATTGTAGTACCTAATACGCAGGTTATACATGTTATTAGCTAAGTAGAAAGCGGCCGGAATTTGGATATATATATATATACTGTAAGAATGCAGCCTTCACTATGCAGCCTTCAAAATGTGGAGAAATGGAGGAAGAAGGAAAACGGGAGAGGAGAAAATAAATATATATATATAGTGGTAGGATAAAAAGAGAGGTTTTCCCCGCCTCTTCAGATCCTTGACAGGATGCGCAGTGGGAAAAACAAATGTAGCCGTCCTTCCCATCGTTCTGCATCCAAAAGATAAGAATTTTTTCAATCCAAGTAAATCACAATCCTAACCCGGGTATCCGTCTTTCATCCAAACATGAACATAGGAAAAGAACAAGAAGTAAGGTATGTCGACGCTGGTAAAATAACAAGAACAAAATATAGCGATATGCCAATCACTCTCACTGGAACAAAAAGCCGGCCCACAGCGCTCCAGCATCACCCGTCCTCCTCAGATCGCATAATTCTCCGTATGCAAATACAACTCATCCCTGCCAGGATCTTTCATAACAACCCTCTGCAACTGCGCAACCGTTCTTGCCACATCAGTCCGCATGCTAGGCGGCCCGCAGACAAACACGCACGTACGCCGGCCAAATTCCTTGGAAAACTGTCGTAGGATGAAAGGGATATCCGGCCGGCCGTATTCGGTGCGCCAGCCGTCGCGTTTCTGTGTCGGGAGGAAGGCGAAACGCATTAGGTTTTTTTGAAAGAGGGTGGGGGTGCTGGGGAAGCCGAAGTCGAACGACCGTGGGTCTTCTATATCTCGTTGTTGGTGTTGGTGTTGGTGTTGGTGTTGCTGGTTGAAGTAATCTGGGTGGGAGAAGGGGAACGAGGGGAATGGATGTGCGGGACTAGGGATGGGGACAGGGGCGATGATTTCAGGGCCCTGGGAGCGCGAGTGGTGGTAGTTTTGGTGGTGTTCATGGAGATGGGCAGGCGGGAGGGCAGCGACGCCGTCCTCGTTTTCGCGGCGGAGCTCTTTCTCGCGCTCTGAGTCGCCGCCGGCTTCTTCACGGATGTAGGCGGAGTTTCGCTTGCTGGCAACTCCCTGGAAGACGTCGTTTATCCGGTCGTGCAGGACGGTGCTATGGGGTCTCGAGCGTGTCATGGTCGTGCCATCGTAGCGCTTCGCGGCAGTGAGGTAGAATTGGCAAAGGACAGAGCCTGGAGGGGCGTATTCACGACATATTCGCAATTCTTCCTTGAACCATTCCAGCGTTTCCGGACGCTTGAGGGCCCAGATGACCCGCACCGTTCGCGTGAGAGCTTTGCCATCTCGCATTCTTTTGATTAGATCAAGAAGTTGGCTAGCAATGGCTGTGATGCCGCTGCCTCCTGCAAAGAATACTACGTCATCGAATGAGGCTATTTCCCGCCGCATGCCTCCGTAAGGTCCATCTATAAAGGCGCGATATGTCTTATAAGGACCCTTTTCAAGAGCAGTGTCGAGTACTTTGCCGGTGAAGCCACTGAATGGTCGAAAGACAAGTGTCATATCTCGGTACTCCTCGCCATATTCGGATGGGAAGTCGTCACTACATAGAGAGGCAACAGTGAAGGGATGATTTTCGAAGAATGAGATGCCCGGCATCCTTAGATAGACGTACTGGCCTGGTCTCCATTTCATCTGCGTGGGAACCGTGACTTTGACCGCAGTTTCGGGGAGAATTGTGACTGCGGACTCTTCTCCGATCAGCCAGGAGAGGCGGAAGGGATTCGTCCAATTCAAGAAGAACAGTCTGGCAAAGTATGACACTACCCAGATCGCCACGGTAGAAAACAGGTAATGCCAAGAAGTCAAGAAATTTTTGCAGTGCCAGAAAAGCATACCGAGAAAGATGACGCTGACAGGGGCGTGTAGAGTTACAAAGAGCTCATACAGCCTGTTGCGTAGCAGGGGTAAGGAATGGACGCAGAGGAAACAAAGCGGTGCGAATGCAGCCAGTCCAGAGGCATAGATATACAAATTCCCGGTGCGAAGTTTCTCATATATTTCAAGTCCGTCGTTCTCCCAGACAGGGGTAATGTAGAATGGAATCATGTGGACAAGGCTCAAAAAGAGGCAAAGGTAGCCACCCCACCGATGGAGCACATTAAGCCGCTCATGGCCAATGCCAGTCATTAGGGAGATGAGATTTGCCTTCGAGCTCAGCGCGATTATCCACGGCATCAGTGCAACGGCTATCATTCCGGCACGTATTGCTAAGGGAGGGGATCCGGCTCGGATGCTGCTGTAAAAGAGAGGTTGGGGTATGAAACAATAGAGCGTAACAAAGATTAAAGCCATCAACACAATAACAGTGGCACCCATCGACGGGGGCACGATCTTGAGTTTCCATATTCTGATAACGGGAATTGGTCTGTAGACTAGCCACCTTATAAACGCTGTCAGGTAGTTAATAAGCCATAGATTCGATATTGAGGATTCTTGTCTACGCGGGGTTGTGGATGGAAGTGGGCCTTCTGGGGGGAAGAAGTTGCGTGAAGAATTGGCAGTACCAGGGCTTGTCATTTCGAAATCCGATTGTGGCGATGACGTCTTGTTATTGAGGACTTCTTCCTTGTAGAGGCCTGTTCTTATCTTATCGCACCAAACATTGTAAAGATAGAGCAAAGTCGTGGCAATGAGCAGGATGATGGAGAAATATACCCAGCCAAGGGCATATTTACCTGATTCTGCCCATGGATCCCTCTGGCTCTCTTCTATTTCTATTGGAGATTGGTGGACGTCGGGAGGAATTGAGATGCGTTTCGCCAGTGAGACCAATGATTCCAGGCCTCTAGGAAAAACTCCCGAAGAATCCTTCAACCTGTTTAGCGGTGACATAATTTCGTTGATTTCGAAGGCGCTCTCCAAATTGCGGTATGCAAACCACCTATTCCTGATCCAGCTAATATATCATGGAAATATGTTGGCCTTCCTGACTTGAAGTTTCCTTCGCCTCGCCCGTTCCGTTCAGGACAGACAATTGTCTTCCTCTAATCAACCAGCTCCCAACCTGGCTAGCTGCCACTTCTACCAGTCAATGGTATCTCTTTTATAACACAGTTGTTCACCCGCGGAACCGATGCGCAAGACGACGGAGAAAGCGTAGGATATTCACGGAATCAACGAGGTCAATGTCTAGAGTTGCCACAGCAGCCGAGAAGTCAACGGTTATTGACTAATGTGCATATTGTCAAGGCCAAAGATGGAGTCAGAGCAGAAGAGCGGCGCGACGACTGAAGTAGCAAGTAACGGCATACGAAAAGGTGAAGATTTAAGCTCGTGTAAGTTCGTCTCCAATTGGTTTGTGCTATTCGGACCCAACACGTGTACTCTTGTCAGACCTTATGACAGATTATGTAGAAGCAGTGCAACTGGCTCCCACGATCCTGCGATGAGACAAGTTTGGGAAGACGATTTAAGGCAGGAAAACGAAGGAGCGGACCAAAGCAGGCCGGCCAGGGTTGGTGTCGAAGCGGGTGCAAAAGCAAAAAGATATTAGAGTAACGAATGAATGTAAATATACTACAAGTCAAGCAACAACGGCTAGCCTGATGGTCTCTTGATGGGAGGTATCTTCGGCAAACTGTAAGGCAGGTGGCTAGATATATGTCCCGGCTCGAGGGACCGGAGACCGTGGAACAGGAGCTACCTCCTCGGAAAGGGGTGCTTTTGGCCGTACTAACCGGACCCAGCCTTGCTAGTGGAAGGGAATTAATTGGCTGGCAGACAGGTCGATGGTCTTGGACGTAATAATGTACGGAGTAATGTACAGTGTAATGTGATGTGATGGGCGTAGATGTTCAGCGGGTAGGAGGAAGTCAAAACGTAGAGTTACTTGACAGCATTCGACAGCTTGTCGAGACGCATGAATTGTGGAGTGTGACTGGAAAATGGCGGGTCCTTTCACGGTCTCTTTTTGTCTGTTAGTTAAGCTGGCGGCTGTTTGAGCTTTCACGCTGGAGGGCACATTTTTTATTGTATGTTCATGCCAGAGTTGGGAAGATCCAAATGGCGCTCAGCAGGCGCTTTTGACTTTTGAAGAGGGGATGTGAGCGCGTGGAGAAAGCTGCGGGGCTGCATCGGAGACATCGCTCTCGGCGATGGGGCCCTGGACCTCTCTGCAGTAGTTAACTAGTTAGTTACGCTGCGTAGCCCGTCCTTTGGGGAGCGGGGATGCATGGTGATCGAATCAGAAGCGAGGAATGGGCTGCTCACATTGTGACAACCAGGATGGCCGTCACGCATCCGAGATGGAATTTCCATTATTGCTTTTTGCCTTGGCTCTGAGACTCGATCTTTATCCGTTGCACCAGGCCAGGGCCAATCAGAAAGGCTTTGCCAGATTGATAGAGTGGCCTCGTTAAACATCTCCAAGCAAGGTCACCCTTCAAAAGTGCTGTTCTAGCTGTTCGTCAGTAGGAATGGAGAGGTCGGCATGTGGTGACGGTACATACATATACTTTCGGCCGCCATCTGCGGCCTGCTGCAGATATTGTGAAGATATTGTGAAGATATTGTGAAGGAGACAGGGTAATGAATGTTAACTTACCATGCAATTATTATTGGAACTTACAAGCAATCAATCAGGCCAAGCTGTGGGCCATCATCCATCCTCAATGCGATTAAACATGTAATAATGTACGGAGTACAGTACAGTAGTTACAGTACAGTATCTGACTCGCGTAAGTTAAACTTAGTCCTGCCAATCACAGGAGACAACAGGCGGGGCAGGCGAATGAGAGAGCTGTGTTTACCGCTGCCAACCATACTGTGTAACTAGTACTGACATAGTATGATATTTATTTTTTGAAATACATACATATCCATTCAGCTTCATTATTAAGAGAAAAATGTTATAAAATTCATGAATATATTTTCTCTGTTGAAGCTCTATGCTCTCTCTATCTTTGCATTCTTTATTCTGCAGTATTATGTCTCACCTTGTCATACAATTCAACAATTTAACAGATCTTCTGATAACTTAGTGATATTAATCTACTTCTTTCTTGCTATTTTGTACCATGATTCATCACAGATTGCAGTGCAACGTCTGCGGCTTTCAGGGTCATACATAATTCAATGTAGAAAGAATGTCATTCATTTTTGCGCATAAAATATTATCAAGAATTCAGAGTATCGCAGCGGTCAGCGGTATCTATTTACTATATACAACTTGATATCGATGTATCGATGAGGGTTTGGCGGTTTGGCGGTGAGCTACATCCGACCCTACCTAAGTTACTAACTAACCATTTAATTATTTAATATTTTTAGAAATAATTGGCTCGCCATCAGCGCTACCTTCACTTCTCAAACAGTCAAAGACTTGATGAAGGTGCACGGAGAACAAAATAGTGAGCGTGCATGGAGTATTCCATCATTGATTGTGAGTGAGTAACTGAACACATAACTACTGTAAGATCATACCTTGTCCCTTCTGACCTGCATTATTGCTGCGATGCACTTAAGGGACCAACCAACCTTTGTTTCCTTAATATTCAATCCACAAGCAGGGATTTAGACTATGATGTTTCAAAATGCCATACCTTATGTACTGTACGTGGAGCTTTTACAGTGGCTCTTTAAGTCAGGCTACATGACTTATTAGGGTAGTCATCCTCCTATTTAGCAGCAACTTTTTCTTTCGTTTGAATTGCTCAAATTCAGACCAGAGAGACGAGTCAGCACGATGTAAAAGGTGTACAACACGAATCAATTCAAAGTTAAGTACATTCCACAACACATCTTCATCGCAAAGGAAACTCCAAGGCAATACAACTAGAATGATGCAACTACAAATTCTCCTGTTCCTTACTCTATCTTGGACCAATTCGCATCCGGCGCATTCAGCTGTGCCACAGCATCCATGAGCCCATGCTCTACATCTAAACTCCGAATCCTGCGAAATCATACTCGGATCACCCAAAGATATGTCAGACTAACTAGTTAATTAAGTGTTAATAACTTCTCGCTTAGTTAGCAATCTTCAATCAAGCAATCTTTAACTCCGTACTCCGTAGTTACACCTTCCAACATGATATGGTTGATTTGGGAATGTTCCAAGTGCCAATGCTAACATTATTTTCGGAGTATTGAACAAACATTCCCCGGCAAGTTAGAGAGTCTCGCAGCGGATGATGAGTTAATCCGTGCCTAGTCATATAATATTTTCTTTTTTTTAGTTCCGCACGGGTCCCGAAGATTGCTTGGAGCAAAGTTATGAAGGGTTGTTTTCTCTCCTTTCCAAAACGGTGCATTTGCTGATCTACCGGGATGCTTACGAAGAAGTCGGAAGGACGATGAATACTAACTACATCACAGCAAGGGTATTGTGTGATTGCACAACATGCAATGCCGGCTAACCGTTCTTCTACATATGTACTCCATCCCTGATCGAAGATGTCTCAGAATTTGACTGATGCAAGATCGCATGTCAGAGGTGTGTGGTGCTAGCTATATCAGAGGCTACTACGCGATGCAGTGCAGGGCGGGCTTCGATGACGAAATCTAGTCTGCGCACTCTCACAGAGCCTAACAGCCATCCATGCCTAGCACATATACCGTGCATGTCCCCATTCCCGCACTTGCGGGCCTATCACATAACCACTGCCGGGATACTCTTTTAGCCTAGGTACATTGCCAGGGACAGGCCAGAGAGTGCACAGATACATCTTTTTTCCCCTACTGCTTGTAAATTTCAAGACCGTGCTTTTTAACATCTATTGGGCGCTTTTGATTTCCCTAAGCGCCGTCAGCCCCGGCCCCTTATCCTGACTCATCAATACACTCATCAAGGGGATGCTTTGCTGCGCTGTTAGATTAAAAGACGAGTAGGTCAGCCCTTCATCCGATCGGGACTGCCAGACGATATCACGGAGATCACGGAGATCACAGAGATCGCGGAAACCATAGACACATCCTCTCCATTGGACCGCTCTGTCCCTGTGAATAATTTGGTGAAAATGAGTTCATACGGCTTAGAACTGGAACTGACGCTATCTATTCATCAATTTGGCTGGAAATTCGATCTGTCGTCGGATTCAGGTGAGGTATTTTGTTATGGAGAAACCGGTTTCTTCAACAATGATGATATATTTCAGTCGAGTTCTAACCACTCGGAGAGATATCATACTTCCCTCCTCATGTCTATGACAGGATTGATTGCATAAAAATGGACAACGATCCGAGGCTAGTGGATATATTCAAATATCTAGGTTCTCACTTACATGCTACACTGGCCATTTGGGGCAGTGGTTATGTTATCGATCCTGCTCTGTCCTCATAAGCGTGACCCTGAGCCCAGGAATCGCAGCTGGGGTTCAAATCTATCCACCAACACTGAAAAGAGCGTGGGAAAGTATCCACTTGTATTTCTATCAGAGAACTCAACCATGTCTATACCCAAGGGCAAAACAATTGTTTCAAGCGGACAACATTTTGTTGATGTCCCCAACTACCAACCCATCACCAATTTTCTTTATTTCACTCCCTATCAGAGCTTAAATCTCCATTTCAAAGCACACAGATAACTCTGAGCCGATATAATGCCCAAAATTTTCAATAGGTCTATACCCTCCCCTCATGTAAAACAGGATCGCATCAGGCTGCAACTTGCCCGTCTCATACACCAGCTTCCGCCACCTCCGGACTCTGCGCCCGCTCATGTAGCGCCTCCAGAATAACCGAAGCAATTCCGAGACGCTTGCCCCTAAATTCAGGGACGACGAACATACACTTTACTTCGGCCTCTGCGGGGAGCAATGGTGGCGGTGGCTGTGACTGTGACTGGGTTTGGATTTGCGGATCGTCGCCGATGACCGTCGTATTATTGTTATCATCTACATTACTCAGTGCCCGCAACGCTCCACATCCCACCGGCTTCGCGTCTATATATGCAACGATAAAGGCAGTAACGTCATCCTTGGTCGGTTTGGGCCCATACTCAGAATCCGGCGTGTTATACCGCACGGCGAGTTCGCTGCGTTGCGCGTGGCGGAGCATTATGCTGTCGGGATGGTCCTAGGGGCGGTCCAGCACTTGAATGGTGGTCACCATGTTTGAGCTTCTATTTTCCGCTGAATTTGAAGTGTGTGAGAAGGGGATACACTGAACTGATATACTCTGATCTCGTTGCGGCGCCCGGGAGAGCTACATAAGCATAGACCCGAGAGATTACTGGTAGGTGCCTGCTTACATATTTTTTGGTCTTTTTCACGGGTTAGAGAAGTAATTTATTCGCTTGATAGATGTAGCTAGGTGAGTGGTTCAGGGGAATTGAAGATGTAATTGGAGTGCATCTCCCTTAAATCTCTATCCAGGAATATATGTCAGGAATCGCGGTGGAAAGTTTTCCACGTTACAATATATATATATATATAGCGGAGATGCAGGTTGACAGAGATATTCGTAATTGATAACTGTGCGAGTAAGGATTCCCATTTCGTGACTCATATGTGGGATACTAGGGAGACAAGTTACGCAGAGCAGAAGAAAACGACGGTTGCGAATAAAGTTGTATATGCAACCTAGCAGCGAAGAGAATTCTCTGAGATAAAGTTTGCGGGAGCAGTGCAAGGTCACGTGTAACTAGTTATATTCGCCCACCGCCCTTGTCCAACAGATTCTGCCGCATCATAATATCCAAAACGAAAAGCTCAAAAACATCGGAGCGCCGATGAGAACCTTCCACGATTTGATGGGCTGCTAAAAGCTCTCAATTCTGCCAAAACCCAACCTTATATGAATAACCACAACTTTAAAAACAAAGAAATACCCACTATTGTGTAGAAAATGACACCCTCACCAGCAACAACCTCCACCTCCACCACAACCTCAACCTCAACAACCACCCCCCCCAATTCTCCAAAACCCGTCCAAGGACCTCCTCCCTCCCTCTCCCTGCCGCCCTCCCAATTCGCCAGACTTCAACCTCATTCCTACCTCCTCGCGCACCTCTCACCTTCATCTCCAGATTCAAGACCCCCCCTTCGCGTAAACGGGCGCACACCATCCCAATTCCGCCCCGCATCCATCAACATCGGCTCGCTCACACATACCAATGCCAGCGCAGTGGTTCGCATGGGTGACACAGTCGCCGTGTGCGGTGTGCGCGGCGAAATACTCTCGACGGATGATATAGCCGCATGGAACGTGTCGTCGTCGTCAGATCCATCCACCTCAAAACGGAGGAAAACAGACAGTGCGCAGGCGGGGCAATTACAACACAAACAAAAACAAAACGAACCACTGGAAGACGAAGAAGATGATGACAACAACGAAGACGACTCCGAGATCCACGCCTTCAACCTCCTCGTCCCCAACCTCTCCCTCAACACCGGCTGTACCCCCAGCATAGCCGCCTCCGCCTCCCCCTCCACCCTCGCCCAATCGCTCTCCCACAAACTTCTCTCCCTCCTCCATACCACCCGCCTGGTCCGTGCCTCCGATCTACGCATCCTCCACCACCCACCTAACCTCACAGACATAACGACCCTGCATGCATCCACACCAGCACCAGAGCGCGAACCAGAAACAAAAGCCTTCTGGACCCTCTACATCGACATCCTCATCATCTCGCACGCAGGCAACGTTTTTGACGCCGCATGGGGCTCCATGATTGCCGCGCTGCGCGACACACGCCTCCCGAAGGCGTGGTGGGATATGGATAGCGAAATGGTGCTTTGTTCCGATGAGGTCTCCGAGGCGCGGCCGTTGAGGCTCCGGGGCCTGCCGGTTGCGAGTTCGTTTGGGGTGTTTGAGGCGGATGAGATGGAGAAGTGGAGGATTCCGATGCCGGTTGGTGAGGAGGCGGAGGAGAAGGGGCGAATGGGTTCTGGGAAACTCAAGGCGGTGGAATATGGGGGAAGTGGTGGCGATGGAAGACCGCGGCGATGGATATTGGCGGATTTGGACGGGTTTGAGGAGTCGTTGTGTGCGGAGAGGGTGTGCGTTGTTGTAGATAAGGAGGCAGGGGGGTCAGTGAAGATTCTGAAGTTGGAGAAGAATGGCGGGTTGGCGGTTGGGAGGAGGGAGATGAGAGAGTTAGTTGAGCTGGCGGCGGGTAGGTGGGAGGAGTGGAAGGGCTTGTTTGGGGAGCGGTGACTTCTATTGTCAGTCTTTTTTGCCTAATAGAGAGGATTCCGCGGGAGGTAATTGGAATAGAATCTGGAATGGAATCTTTTTCGAAACTTTGATATGTATGTAGCATGGCATGCCCATTTATAGATCCACGAGCATTTTTCATTCTAGAGTTCTTGCTATACACGATAAGTGTGAGCGTAAACAACTCATGAGCTAACCAGGGAGCCGAACGTTATGGTTCCCCGTAACTCCGGTTCTCTTTTCTCTCCTTCCATCCACTCAACATATCACATCATGTATTCAGCGAGAACTGGATAGAGATATGTTTCCCTCGAGGGCCGAGGAAGCCAGGACCAAGCAGAAACTGGTTGTATTAGTTACCCATCTCCCCATTTATCTCTAGCACGTCGAATCCTATCTATCACCAAGGATAAAATGTGAGGGCAAAGGCCAGAGAGAAGTAACTGTACAGCGACGGGGGAATATCTAGTCATCACAACTGAATGTATGCGTAAAACGGGTATTAACATAGATCATCAAACCCAGTCAAAATAACACCGTTATAACCCTTCCGCAATCCATCCCTATGGGGTTTCCTATCCTACCCAAACGCCTGTAAGACCCATTGAATGAAAACAATCGAATCGAATCCACTGCAAAAAAATAAAATAGAATAAAATAAAATAAAATAAAAAAGGAGAAGGCAACAATTATTAAACATTCATATATCTCTCTTACATACCATACCATATACCATATATAAAATAGCCCAGACACACACACACACGCACACACAAAAACAAAAAACAAAAATGGATAAAGTCATAGCCATATATCCCCTACGTTCTTCGCTTCTTCAGCGCTGGCTCTTTGACGTCCGCATCAGGATTAGCACCTACAAGGACGGGTGTAGAGGAGGAGGATGAAGAGGGTTCGCTTTCCTGATCGGAGCCGTCGAGGTCTTCATCTTGTTGCTGTTGTTGTTCTTGTTTAGTTTCATTTGCTGTCTTTGAATCGTTCTCCGCATGTTCTTCTTCGCTGTTGGTGGTCGCAGAGGAGGAGGAGGTATCTTTTCCCGGTTGCAGTTTTGACTTGGGGATGGAAATGGAAAGTGAAAATAGGCTTATAGACTTGGAAGTTTCATTTGTTGCGGGTTTCTTGGTCTTATCGTCGTTCTTTTCGCTGCTGTCCTTGGTGGGTTCAGGCCATTTCGTAGCTGAGGAAGAGGGTGAGGATGCGGAGGCCGGTGCTTTGGAAGTATCACGCTCGAAAAACATCCTACGGATGATTCCAGATGGGGAAATGGTTTCTTTCTCCTCCTTCTTCTCACTCTTATCGCCCGAATCCTTCCCCTTCTCCGCCTCGTTTTCCTCTTCCTCCTCAACCACATCGGAGAAATTCCACATCTCAGTGATATCACCTTTCACGAGGGCAGGTATCCACAAAGATCCAAGCACACATGGGACAAGATAGAGAAGAGCAGGTTGGGCATGATGGGAGATCTGCATTGCCAACAGGGTAGCCAGCATGCCAATCACATACCCAACAATACTCGCATGGAAGTATGTTTTGGGGAAGTTCTTTGCTTCGTGTGACGTAAGCTTCCCATCCAGGCGCTGGGGGAAAACGATAGGCTCATATCTGGATGTGGATGTGAACCACGTTGTCCAGAAACGCTCACCCCAACGACCAGTGGCGCTGACATATGGGATTTTTTCAGATCTCTCCAACCGAGCGGCCTTCGCCTTGTAGTAGAGGAAAAGGTCAAACCGCAGCGCTAAACCCATTACCATACCAGGAACCACAATATCGCCTAGCCCCAGCATAGCCATGCTCTCCAAAGCAGGATCCGCTCCTGGCGTCGCAGGGCGCGGGAAGACCAACTTGATGGGTATATCCAGACTTTTGGCAACGGTAACCATTAACGGGGTGAAGAAGACGAAATAAATATCGTAAAAGAACAAGGCGCCAAGGACCAGGGAGGCCGTCCCGAACGTCGTGGGCGACATGAACTGCATGGCGCCGTAGGAGACGCTGAAGCCGAGGAAATTGGTTAACCACCACGGCTTCGACACAAAAGTAAAGAAATACACGGCCGCGAGCGCGATAATAATGCTTATGACGTCTAAGATTGTGAAGCGGCTTTTGGCTTCGACGATGGCGTGGATGTAGGCTCGTAGCGTTGCTCTTGTATAGAGAAAGTTGCGTATGTCCCAGAGGGTATTTAGAAACGAGGCTGGCAAGGGAATGTTACCTAGATAACCTGGAAGAGGGGACTTGCGACGCTCCTCCTCGTTTATATCTGCCAGGGGCAAGTCGTCATCTCCAACGGGTACAAAAACCCTCTTGCGCTGGTTTGCTTTCCACATACGCCCACCTAGAGCGTAGCGGGATGGGAAAATCAAAGATTGCAAAAGCGAAAACCCATCCCGCATAAACGCGACGGCAAAGACAAGGGCCGCCTGCGAGAAATAAAAACCTAGGAACTTGTTGAGGATGGCTGGGTCCTCCACCCATTTGATCAGGAGATATAGGCCACACAGCGTCAGGCCGGCCATGATGGGGAACATGATGGCGTCAGATGGCTCGAGGCCTTCCATTCTCTTCACGCTTGATTCCTCCTCTTCATCCTCCTCGTCCTCTTCGTCACTGTCTTCCTGATTTTCCCCATCACTATTGTTTGAACGTTTGCGCTTGGGTTTGGTTGGCTTGGCTGCCGACGACGGTCTTGTCAAGGACGCATGGGCTCCGATGTAGATGGGGAAGAGAGCGGACACTACAAGATGGCTGTATGTCGGTATGAGGGGTTTGCACACACTGAATTCGAACTGGACGCGGTCTAGGAGTTTTGCGAAAAGCCCTGCAGCGTCCATCTTTGCGGAGAGCCCTTGGCGGAGGACACCTGGCTTGAGTCACTAGGTGAATAGGTGTTGGATAGCTGTTCCCTCATTCAAGAGTATTGTCGATAGCATGCGTTTCAGGATTTGTAATTACTAGAAAGAAGGATGACGCGGTGTTCTGTGACGGGGATTTTACAGCATATGTAAACTTTTGATTTTGGGAGCCTCAGTTTGATGTTGATAACGTTGGAAGTTTATCTGGAGCCGTTGCTGCGGGAGAAGAGATGGCGCCGTAGCCAATCAAAACACCTCCTTTCTGGTGCTGCTTTTACCTCCGCGCAGATTCAATGTTCATGTGTACATATCTTGATGCGATACAGCTTAGTTAAGTTATGAAATGATGAGTTACCTTGGACAACTGATGATGCTGGATGGATGGTTGTTTGGTGGAAGCTATTTACTTGAGAACTCTGTTTCTCCTCCTTCAACCTTGTCTTGCAACAAGAGCTCACTCACTCTCTCCTTAAAGAGAGTCTAAGTATCTATTTCCCACACTTCTACGCAGCGTATTATGGAAGACTCACCAGCATAGGAGGCTACTCTAGATAGTTCTTGTCACTGGGCTGATTTGGCATTTTAACTCCAGGTTTCTATTATACAGGTTATCAGCCTCACAAAGCCTAGGTGTAGTTCGTGTGTGCGGCCTGTGTTTGTATATCTTGTCAGGAAGAAGGAACTTAAATCGGGACTGCCTGGCACATATATCTTGCCGACATTATTGTTATCCATTGTAAAAGACGGAGTGTCTTTCCAAGGTTGAAAGATGATATTCCCTTCTTTGCGATATCTACGCTGTACGCTGCTGTAAATAGATAGGTTAAACGGGCGCCAAGCCCAAAATGATGGCTGACATTCATCCGGAGCTTTGCAAGCCCAAACTTCCAAGCCAAAGATCTCCCTATGTCATATGTTCAGAATATAACGGCACCAATGGCTACTGATGTGGTACTTGACACTTCGATGGTACAGTTGAATCGCATCCTTGGCGGTTTCATGCTATTCCAATAAAACTTGCTAACTCTCCCCAGGGCTCCATCACCCTCGAACTCTACAACGAGCATGCGCCCAAGGCACGAGAGCCCAATCCATCCCCCTCCTACCCTACCCATTGCCAGACCCTTCCTTCTCTTTACTAACATACAGCTCTCTTCTGCGAGCAATAGGCATGCAAGAACTTTGCAACCCTCGCGCAACGCGGCTACTACAACAACGTAATCTTTCACCGCATCATCCCTAATTTCATGATCCAAGGCGGCGACCCCACCGGCACAGGTCGAGGGGGCAGTTCGATCTACGGCGAGAAGTTTGAGGATGAAATCAGCCCCGCGCTGAAACATACAGGCGCGGGAGTTTTGAGCATGGCGAATAGCGGACCCAATACCAATGGCAGTCAGTTTTTCATTACGCTGGCGCCCACTCCGTGGCTGGATGGGAAACATACAATATTTGGCCGGGTGAAGAGTGGGATGAGAGTTGTGCAGCGCATGGGACTGGTGAAGACAGGAGCAGAGGATAGGCCGGTTGATCAGGTTAAGATTGTGAGGGCAAGGGTTGTGGAGGAATCGGGGGAGGAGTGATGGCATATCTCTCGGCCTTGGGCAAGGTTGAATATATGATAAAGGACTGGAAGGCATGATGATATACGATGAATAGATTGAGCTGCTCTTCTACTACGATGGTCAGAAGAGAAGGCTCAGGTATTGCTATATACTACGCATACCGGACACAAATTCTGCTACGGGTTTGGCCTCAAAGCTGGGTTTGAGGGGGGGACAGCCATGGTCATTCCCAGCGAAGGATCCCATTCCATACATGGGAAGGATGTCTTCCAGAGACACTTCCAAAGAAGACTTTACTCCAGATGTACACCATAAATACATGCCATAAACAGGCAGAATAAATAAAATTAAATAAATATGAAAAGAATGTATCACCGCAAAACGAACCGCTTCCATCAGACGATATATCCAGAGCAGCAGATACAGGGTGAAATAAGCAATCTACACTCCATAACGGACACAGCCAATGAAGGCGGATCCAGAAGACAAGCTCGCCAAAGCAACTACTAAAAAAGTAGGACGCGGCATGGTCTGCGCAGAAGCACTAGGAGTGAGTTGTTGAAAAAGAGAAAAAGAACAGGAAAAATTGTTTTGATATTTTCTGCTTTTGATGACGTTGGTCCGTATGCCAAGCCTGAGCCAGTCCCTATTGGGCTAACGCATCATGTGACTACGCTTCTTTCTCGCCATATATTTTTCTACCTCGAGTTCTCTCTTTCTCTTCCCTTTGGATTTTCCCACAAATGAAAACAGAAGTTGATTTTGATTTCGACCACTTGAAACAAAACATTCAAACCTGTCATTGCCAGTGGTTCATATTGTCGACGCTAATGGTCTTTTGCCCATCCTATGAACTGAGCATCTGATCCTGTAATGTGTGCGCTGCTGTAATGGAACAGCTCAGTGACGTTGACTGGGATGTGCTGATCTCCGGGACTGGCTTGCCCCAGTCCATACTTGCACTGTAAGTCATTGGCTATCTCCTCTGATTCTCATTCTGGTACCTCGGTTCGCTAACCTAATGCCAATATTCTCTAACAGAGCACTATCTCGCTCAGGTAAAAATGTTCTCCATATTGACAAGAATGGCTACTACGGAGGGCCGGATGCAGCCTTCAGCCTCCAAGAGGCCGAAGACTGGGTAACAAAGATCAACGAGGGTGAGACACTTAGCACTAACCATGGGCTCTTATGGCCAACTTGGTCGCGAGTCCCTTGACTCACAATTTATGCTGATCGGGTGCCGATGCTAACCAGCTCCGGACTCTACTCCCTTTGAGTCTGCTTCAATTTCCACTTTACCCGCTTCATCAGAGGATGAAGGAAGCAGCAAACTTTTGCCTTCAAGAGCATATACACTCTCTTTATCTCCACAGCTCATATACTCCCGGTCAAGACTTATCCCAAATCTGGTTTCATCTAGGATATATCGACAGCTGGAGTTCCTGCCCGTCGGGAGTTGGTGGGTATGCAGATATGGAGATTCAGTTAGCTCTTCCTTGATAACTCGAGTACCTGGAAGTCGGGAAGATATCTTCGCTGACGACAACATGTCGAATAAATCGAAGAGATCTCTGATGAAATTCCTCAGGTATCTTGCCCAAACGTCTGTGGATGATGGAAATGAGGCTGGTGAAGAGGACAGTGATCTAAATCTTCCCTTTGCTAAGTACCTCATGTCAAATTTTCATATTCCGTCAGACCTCCATGACCCCCTTACATCTTTATCTCTCTCTTCTCGACCGTGGGATGAGACGAGCACTAGATATGCGGTGCCCAGGATAAGAAGGCATTTGGGATCAATTGGGGTCTTTGGCGTCGGCTTCGGCGCTCTGCTTCCGAAATGGGGCGGTGGTCCGGAAATATCACAGGTAGGATGTCGGGCATGTGCAGTCGGTGGCGGCGTCTATGTCCTCAATAAGGGCATCAGGCATGTAGAAGTGCCAACGCCAGGGCCTCAAAATGGCGGTGATGATCGGGGACTACGGGTTCAGCTCTCTGATGGAGAGACTGTGCGGAGCAAGTTTGTTGTGGGATCGCCATGGGATTTACCAGCAGAAACTCAACGCTCAAAACCCACTTGTACAAAGATTTCTCGCTCGATCATGGTCGTGTCATCTTCGCTTCAGAGCCTCTTTCCGCCTACATCGGAAGGCGGCCCCATACCAGCCGGAGCGGTTGTTTTCGTTCCTGGACCATTTGGAACGAGGCAGCCCCCGATATACCTAATTGTCCATTCCAGCGATACCGGGGAATGCCCAACTGGCCAGTGTACGTATCTCTACCGTTATTTTCTTTTCCATATCCCCATGGCACCAAACCCAAGACAACACAAAGAAAACCCTCGCTCTCAAATGATGATTCCTCTTTAAACGAATACTTATCTACATTGTCTGCAATTTCATTGATGATAAACTTTCCTCTGACAGCCTGAAGAGAGCCACTTCAACTATTCACATGCTTTTCCGTTACATTTTATAGATGTGCATTTGACTAACAGACCCATGAAAACCAAAAGGCGTAATATACGGCAGCAAGCTCCTAACATACAACGACGATGGGGAGTCGCTCATTCAATCCGCAGCCACCAACTTTCTCACATCTGTCGACCCGGAAGCAAAAATCCTCTGGAGCCTCCGATATACCCAGTCGGGCGTTCTCGACGAAGAAACGTCATTATCTCCATCTGCAGAATTATCCCCAGTCTCAGACAGTTTCTCGGGACGTGTATTCTCGTTTGCGCCGCCAAACCTAGACCTATCATTTGACGATGGGATGCTTGAGCAGGTGCGAGCTGTCTGGGAAGCTGTTACTGAGGGGGATGCGGAGGGGGGGGAGTTTTTGCAGTTCGAGGACCGAGAGGGAACTGGAGGGGAGGACGGCGATGGGGAGGAAGCTGGTCTTAACTAGATGAGATAGTGTAAAGACAACGAGATTTTTGGATTGAACCTTCAACAGGAAAAACTGAATGAAGCGTCCTCTTGCGATCTTACGTATGTATTCAACGCCATCTTCGTTGGATTTTTGCCGTATAGATGAAACGCAATCATTTTGATATTCCGCTGCCGTTGCCATTGACCAGATCAGAGATAAGTTACCCACGCCAAGTTAAGCATCGAAGTCCCCGCCCAGGTGGGTGCGCTCTATATAAGATAGTTACCAATCTGATACATAGTTATCAGTCCCACTCCAACCAAAAAAAAGTTCCAAAAAGAAAGAAAAATGATCTTCCTTATCCGCCGCGTCACTCCTCCATCTCTGTTCCGTGCATAGGCATAGCCAGCCTGCCTTGGAAAGTTAAACGTGATAAACAGCCGAAACAGAGCGTTTGAAATTCTCTTTCCATACCTACCTAACCTACCCACCTTCCTTCCTCCAGACTTCCTCTCCTCCTTTATCCAGCGGTTCCAGTCAGTCTCGGGTCGAGGCGCGCCGGCATTCTCTTCCCCGCATGCTCTTTCTATTTTATTTATTTCTTTATTTCTCTCTCTCTTTTCCGTCCAATTGCCGAAACGCAAACTCAGAGAGAGATAAGGGGGGGGAGAGAACTGCGAGGAAAATAAAATCAGTGACTTGAAGCGACGCAGAGAGTCAATGAGTCATCGCATGCCGTGAACATTGCATGATGTGATGTACAAGTATGTATGTATGTGTGTATGAAAGGAAATATATATATTTAATGAAAACTACAGCAGACCTGCTTTCATATTAACTAAAGAAAAATATAAATGAAATTTTCAAGTTTGAATAAAAGTTAGTTTTTACTTTGTGAAATAAATCTGCAGGATAAATGCTATTAGAGAGAGTAGCTGATCATCTGATTATATAAATAAAAATAAAAATAAAGTGATGAAAATGAGAAGCATTCAAACAGCACTGATGATCTATTCCATACAGTGTAGTTGTCTGTGATATTGTCTATGAAGAGAGGGTAAGTAATATTAATATCAATATATACATGCCTTTTTTGCACAATAGTTGCAATCTACTAGCATTCTGCTGTTAAATTCTGAGTTGTGAAAGAGTAATAGCTTTGATGTGCATTGATTTATTAATATTTATTAGGTAACTAACTAGATGAGAAAAGGGTGAGAGCTGAGATAAGAGAGAGAGAGAGAAAGAGAGAGATTTAGAACAAGATGAAATAGTTATTTTATATTATATTTCAACACTCTCCCAAGTCACATTACACTGAGACACTATGAGAGAAGCATCTACTTCTAAAGAGAATCACAAAAGATACTACTTCCTCTCTCATACTAAACTGGTTGATACAAAGTGTCTTGTGTCATCTCGTCTCAGAAGACAGTGTGAAATACCCTTCATCTTTTTCTCCTCAAGCTCTTTTCTTTCTTTCTTTTTTCCCTTCCTCTCTTGAACTAGTTAACTAGCGTACTGTGTAGATGCACAAAATACTCCGGTGAAGACATCTCTCCTCCCCCTCTCACTCCCTTCGATCTCCATTCACCAGTGACTGACTGTGGAACGATGATGTCCATGTTACTACTGCGTATATGTCACTGTGTCTGGGACACGCGTCCCCCCCCTGGTAACCCCGGCGGCAGTGGCAGTGGCTGCGGGATATGCGGGGTCCTGGCTCTACCTGGGCTGTACCTGGGCTCCAGGGGCCCGCCATGGCAAAGCTTAAGATCGCAAGGCGTGTGGGGCTGGGCCGGGGTGGTGGTAGAAGCGTGTATATAAGGAGAGGAAGGGGTGGTTTTTTGGTTAGTATTATTATTATTATGATTAAATATGTTGTTTGTTCAAGGACCATGCATTGAATACATACATACATACATACATACATACGCCTACACCCAACATATGTACACTACATGTATGTATCATGAACGATGGATATATGCCCCCGTGTTTTGCGGAGTTTCAGAAATAGCGATCAGCCAGCGATCAACCCGTGCAGGTCGGGCGACTGGCTGGTGTCTCTCTCTCTCTCTCTCTCTCTCTCTCTGTGTGTGTGTGTGTGTGTGTGTGTGTGTCTGTCTCTCTCTCTCTCTGTGTGTGTGTGTGGTTTGAATTGAGGTTGAAGAGACTGCCGTAGAGGTGGTTGACGGTTCCTGAGGTGTTCTCCTATACGAGGAGTCTATGTATCTATGTCCTCGTCTTGGATGGTAGTGGATGCCTGGGAGGCCGTGTATCAGGGACACAGGGATTCAGGGGCGGCATAACCAACCGCCTTGATTTGGCAGAGAGCGTGTTACTCCGGGCAGCAGAGGGTTGGAATGCGCGTGTTTCAAGATAGATGATCGTCATGGCTATCATTATGATTATCCAGAGCAGGACTTGGCCGTCGTCATTGCTTGTTCTCGTCTCGTCTGTGAGTTGTTGGCGGGGGGGAAAGAAGAAGTAAAGTAAAGTATTCAGCGTAAGAAGTTGGTCTGCCGTTTCAGGATTTGGCCACCGTCTTTTTTTCCTTTTTTCCTTTTTCCTTTTTCCTTTTTCCCTTTTTGATTATGATTATGATTATGATTATGATTATGATTTCCTTATCTCTCTCTTTTTTACATACATACCTGTAACTAGTTAATCCAAATGTCGCCGTTTGGGTGTTGCGCTTTTACTTACGCTGTAACTGCTCGCCATTCGACAGTTTAGATGCACTGAGAAACAGGTTATGGTTATGGTTATGGTTATTGATTATAATTATAATTAACAACCGAGCTGGCGTCATCTCCTGGCGATCTCCTGGCGGGAGCGGGAGGGAGTAGTATCTGTGCCTGTACCTGTATCTGTACCTGCATCTGAACCTGAACCTGAACCTGAACCTTGCAATCTGAACCTGAACCTGTACATACATCTGTACATCTGAACATCCGTTCCGTACCTGGCAGAGATATCAGGATGGGGAGGGGAGGGAATGATTAGAGGAATACTGTCGTAACTGAGTATGACATTTCCTGCTTGTGTCTTCTAAGATACGATAATAATAATGTGATCTGGACTGTATTCTGTATTCTGTATTCTGCTCTTCTGTATTCTGTGTTCTGTATTCTGTGTTCTGCTCTTCTCATCGTCACTCATTCCCGCCCTTTTTCTCACCATCGCCAACTTCATCTTCTTCAACGTTGCTCATTGCCGCTGGTAGACGCGTGTCCCCTTTTCGTTTCTTTCTTTCTTTCTTTCTGTCTTTTTTCTTTTTTCTATATGTTTTCCCCTTTTCTTTTTTTCCCTCCCCCTTCTTTTGACTGTCCTTCTTGATCAGTTTCACTGTGTGACTTTCCAGTCACTTCCTTCTCCTTTTCCCAGCTTTCTTTTCTCTTTCTCTCCTTTCTCTCCTCAGTAGCAACATTCCCCCAACGCATCGTAACTCTCTGGGAATTAGGGACCCTGCTATACAGAGTATACAGAGTATACAGAGTATACAGAGTATACAGAGTATACAGAGTATACCCTTTCTACTCCTTCTGCTCCAATGTGCGAAGACGCCGATTACAGATCGGGCTGCGCATCGTGAAGACCCTCACCACGCACCTCTCATAGAGGACAAATAAAAGGGAAACATAAGAGGACAGGCAGCGCCGTCTTTTTCACAATCACACTCCAATGCCTCCCGTCAGGCTAAAGGCGTTGACTCCCATCATCGCCATCGTGGTCATCACCCTCTTCTTCTGGGCTGTCGACCACTACGACCGCGCTGCCCTGACCCGCTTCACACACCCTCTCGACAGACTCTCTCCGCCGTCGTCGCAGCCGCCAAAGGACCACAATGCCCGGCCCCCTCCCCAGGCAGACATCCAAAAACCAAAGACTCCGGACCAGCTGTGTGCCTCCGGGAATCACCCTCTGCACCGTTCTCCTCCACTCCCTCCCTTGTCCTTCCCTGAGTGGCTGATGGGTAAGAACTACACCCGCACATACCTACGCCCGCACCATCTGCCGCCCGACACAAAGTTCAAGTCCATGGAGACCATCGGCCAGCAAGTTTTGCAGCCCTTCCGCCCCCTGGGTCGTGGAATGAGAGCCCCCGTCATGGATCCCCACGACCCCTGGCCCTGTCCCAACATCATCGACGTGGATGTCGCGGCCGACTACGACGTCGAGGAAACGAGCAATATCCTCTTTGGCCTGGCAACCACCGTCGACCGCCTGCACCGTCTCTTGCCTGCCCTGCTCTACTCCTATGGCAGCACAAAGGCTAGCCTGCTTGTTCTCGTCCCCGGCGATACGCAGAAGATTGAGGAAAACGAGGCCTATTTCAGAAATGCGGGTTTGGATATCACCTTGAAGAAGTTCCCGTTGGCTTTCACCGCCCGATACTTTGGCCTCGTAGAAGGCTTCACCGATTTCATAAAATCCCACCGCCCAAATACCACCTGGGTCAGCTTCGTCGACGACGACACTTACTTCCTCTCCCTAGCTACAGTCGCCAAACAGCTCTCCACCTTTGACCCTTCGCAACGAGTATACATCGGCACCCTCTCCGAAGCCAGCTGGCAGGTCGACACCTTTGGCCAAATCGGCTTCGGTGGCGCCGGCGTCTTCGTCTCCCTTCCCCTCCTCGAAAGACTGCACGGCGCCTACGAAACCTGCCAGTCCTGGGGCGAGCAACCAGGCGACCAGAAACTAGCCCAGTGCATCGACAAATTCGGAGAAACCTCGCTCACAATCTGGGACACCCTGTACCAAATGGACATGAAGGGCGCCGTGGACGGCGTGTACGAGTCCGGCCGCCAAATCCACACCCTCCACCACTGGAGCAGCTGGTACAAAAAGGACGTCGTCAAGATGTCCACCGTCGCCGCCGCCGCGGGCCGGCAGTCCATCCTGCGCCGCTTCCGCTTCGACGAGTACCACACCATCGACAGCACCACGGGCACGACCATGCACAGCTTCTGGGTCCTGACCAACGGCTACTCGCTGGTCAAGTACACGATGAACGCGCGACTGTCGCCCAGCGCGGTCGACTTCGACAAGACGGAGAAGACGTGGGATGAGGACCAGCGCGGGTACGAGAAGCGGCTTGGCCCGATGCGGCCGAAGGATCAGCCGGGCATCAAGAAGGAGAGGTGGATGTTGGCAGATTCGACGGTTGTGGGGGATAATGTGCACCAGAGTTATGTTAATGATGAAGGGGGGATGCACAGTGTTATTGAGCTAGTCTGGCTAGGGCCCAAGGGCGGTGGTGGGGGTGCGGGTGTTTAACTTTTAGTAGTTATAAAAAATCCGAGAATCCCCTCCACTTAACCCTTTTTTTTTTTTTTTTTTTTTTTTTTTTCGCTTCCCTTCTACTTAACGGCTTTTGGGGTTTGGGATTGTTGGTGTCTATTTTTCTTTCTTTTTTTTTTTTTTTTTTTTTTACATTACCTCCATTTTACGTGCAATTTTTCTCTTTGCGGGGCGAAACGGGGAGTATGAGGGAGTGTTGAGGAAGTGTAGTGTGGAGGAGTCCTCGCTAGTTACGGCTACGGGTAAAGAACGCGAAAGAAAGCCTATTTTGAAGAAAAAAAAATTTCTTTAATTTTTCCCTTTCTATTTTCCCCTGTATTTCCCTTTCATTTTATGTGTTAACAAAGACTTTTTCTTAGTTTATTTTATTACTCTTTTTTTCTACTTCTCGATTCTCACCACCATAAAATGAGTTGATTGTTTTATGTCAAAGAGAATCATATAATTGTTTTTTGATGGTCTCTTTTCTAACTACAGTAGATTCCCTGCCTGATCTTCCACTGGTTAGTCTTTGTAGAGTGAGATTTGCCTTGATTCTGCGGCCAATCATTGATAGTTAAGCGATCCGGGCGCTAGGGGCGCTTAATTCGCAAAGCTAGCCATATATTTCGCGGCCATCGCATACAGCGTAGGGACTTGATTCCAAGCATCTTAACTTTACTGTTAAAGTTGCAGGCCCGGCCCCCATCCATATCAATTCATCCCCAAACCAAAATCTGCTCACTCCACAACACCTCCACACAAACCCAGAACCCCAAGGACGACCGAAAATAAATAATAAATAATAAATAATAAATAATAAATAATAAAACAGACCATGCCCCTCAGCCCCCCCTTAAAATCCTGGGCCCTGCCCCGCCTCTCCGCCCTCCTCCCGGGCCTCGACGAAGACTCCCTCACCCAATTGCTCGAATATACCTTCTCGCTGGGCGCGGAGCAGGGCGCGGAGCATCTGCGGAATATCCTGGGCGATTCGGCGCGGGCGTTGGAGTTTATTGTTGCGTTTGGGGAGAGGTGGAGGAGGAGCGGTGGGAAGGCGGGGAAGATTGGGGAGATGGAGATGGGGATGGGGGAGGGGAGGGGAGGAGCGCAGCGGGAAGGGAGGAAACAGCCGCCCTCGGCTTCTGGGCCGTTGATATCAGAATATCTTCCGAATGTGCGCTCGAAGGCGGCGAGGGTGTCGGGTGGTGCGCGGAGACAGCAGCAGCAGCAGCAGCAGCAGCAGGGTCAATCGTCCTCGTCTCCGTCGCGTAACCGTCCGTCTACATCTACGTCGTCTACATCTACAAAATCAACGACGGCAACAACGACAACATCAAACATAGCCGACCTAACCGCCGCCATCGCCCAGCTCGAACTAACCACAAACCCCTCCCTCCCCACCTCCTCCTCCTCCTCCTCCCCCCGACCCCGCAAAAAATGCAACTGCCAAGCAACCCTCCACCCCCTCTTCACCCCAGCCCCCAACTGCCTCAACTGCGGCAAGATAATCTGCGCCCTAGAGGGCCTCCAACCCTGCTCCTTCTGTCAGCAGCCGCTCCTCTCGGCCGGGCAGGTGCAGGAGATGATCCGCGAGCTGCGCGCGGAGAGGGGCAGTGAGAAGATGCGGGCGCATAATAATGGGAAGGGTGCTGCCCGGCGGGGGGAGTTGTATGACGAGACGCCTGTTGGCAGCAGTAGCAGCAGTAGCAGCAGCCACGGTGCCGGTGGTGGCGGCGGTGGAGCTACGGATGGTCCTACCACCACCACCACTAGTAGTAACAGTAGCAGGAGTAGCGACACAACCACACACCGCGACCTCGCCGCGGCAAAAGCGCACCGCGACAAACTCCTCCGCTTCCAAGCTCAGAACGCGCGGCGGACCAAAGTCGTCGACGAGGTGGCTGAGTTCGAGACGCCGGACGTACATGCGGCGAGTACGCTGTGGATGAGCGCGGGACAGCGGGCGCTGGCGCTTAAGCGGCGGAGGAAGAAGAAGAAGAAGAGGAGGAGGAGGAGGAGGAGGAGGAAAAAGGAGAGGGCAAGGGTGGTTTCGGGGATAATCCGCTGCTTGCTGGTGGGGGGTTGGTGAGGCCTGTGTGGAAGGGGAAGGGGGTTGATGGAGATCAGAGCTCGAGTAGGGGAGAGCGCCGGCAGAGGCAGACGTGGCGGCGGGTCCAGGATGATGATGAGGATAATGAGAGGTGGATTTTGGATGGGGGATTGTATGGTTATGGGCGGGAGGGGAGAGAGATTGAGGGTGGTGGGGAGTGAGTTTTGCTTTTTGTGTACAATACCTTAATGGCCTTTAGGTTGGATGGGGGGGGGTGTGGTTATAATATGCTATATTATGAACTATTTGTCGATATTTCAGAATGTACAGGACCAGATATACCCTGCTTTTCTGTTTTGTTCATATGTATATTCGGCAACCGGTGGAGTAACCAGTTATATATTATTGAAAACCGGTCTGAAGCTTTTCTTTCCCATAAATAACTACCTTGCATGCCATATGCAAATTTTGGGCTCGGGATTCGGGAATACTACTATCTTAGCAACTTGAATTCAATCAACCACAACAAGTATGTACTGTACTGGACATAGATATATGTTCCAGAGTCATTAACAGCAAAAACAGTGAAGAAAAAGCAGACAAATCAATAATAAAAAAGAGACATGGATATAACCCATCTATCACAGCTGAAACTTGCCCGTCGTCGGCTATTTCTACTCTAGCTACACTCTTTTCATCCCCTTAAACCCATCTTGAGACGCTAGTTTTCGCATTAGAGCTTAGATCAGATGCAAAGGGCTCAAGCAGGTCAAATGGACCCTTTTTCCTCCCTCTGTTTAGCTCTAGCCTAGTAGCATCCAAGTTGTGTCGCTGACATGTAACTTGTAGCTGTAACTAACTGACAAGTCAACTTACTATTTAGTTAGTTATCTTTCGTCCTCGGGGGCGGAGATTTTATATTATATCTTCCCCTCCTTGGTATATTTACACAAATCAAAAGAAAACCTCCCCCCCCCCCTCGGTTTTCTTCTTACCTTTTATTTTGAGTTTTACTTTTGAAGTTTCCCTGATAATATATATTATAGGATCAACATAACTAACTTTTTGTATATTTTGAGTGTCTATTTGGAGGCTAAAGGGTTATTTTATGTTATTTCTATAACCATTCTGCCCCGCCGACGTCATCCGAATAAGCTTTGATATAGTTAGAGTTAACTAGTTGGTTGCGGAGAAACAAGACCAAAGGAAGAGAGGGAGGAACAAGAACAAGAACAAGAACAAGATCTAGGTTACACTTCACGCCTTTGACCGGACTTCTTACTACCCTCAACCCCCCCCCCCTTTTTTTTTTCTTCTTCTTCTTCTTCTTCTTTTATTCAATTCAATGACACTATCTATTCCTCTATCTTTCCCGCGTGGCTATTTTTCCGCAGTCCGCCTGCACTGATCAGACACATACCGCATCCGCCCCCCCGATACATCTACCGCAAAGAGGATAGGATAGCAGCGGTATACGCTTCCAACGCAGCCATCCCGCAGCCCTCCGAAGGTTCAATTCTCCATAACTTGCCTCCATTGGGCTGAACCTGCACACACGCACCATGGCCTCCTCATCCTCGACCTCCTCGCCCGTCATAGACGAGGCCCACCGCATCGCCGCCCTGTTTGAATATCCCACGGAAGAAGTCAATCGCGGGGTTAAGGAGTTTATGCGGCAGATGGACGAAGGCCTGGAGAAGGATGGAGCTACTTTGCGCCAGATCCCGTCGTATGTAACTTCGGTGCCGGATGGGACGGAGAAGGTGGGTGCTTTTTTCCATCTTAACACACTCCAGTGTTTTCTTGTCTACAATCCTTCGTCTATGTGTGTTATGTATGTATGGACCATGCTAATCTGGGGGCTGTTTTATATATTTGTAATGTGTAGGGCGTCTATCTAGCCGTGGATCTAGGAGGGACTAACTTCCGCGTCTGTTCCGTACGTCTACACGGCGACTCAACCTTCTCTATATCACAATCCAAAATCGCGATCCCTCAAGAGCTCATGGTGACCCAGCATGGGAAGGAGCTGTTTGCATTCCTCGCGCTGCAGGTCGAAGAGTTCCTCAAGACACATCTATCAGACCACTTCGCAGCACACGTCGAGAAGAAGAGACAGGCCGGCCAAGTCACCGAAACGTATGCTGAGGACCAAATCTTCGACATGGGCTTCACGTTCAGCTTCCCTGTCGACCAACACGGGATCAACAAGGGCTGCCTAATCCGCTGGACGAAAGGGTTTGACATCGACGAAGTCATCGGACAGGACGTCTGCAAACTGCTACAGGACGCCATCGACCAGCGCGACCTCCCCGTGCGCGTCGCGGCGCTCGTAAACGACACCGTAGGCACGCTGATGGCGCGCTCCTACTGCTCCGGCCAGGGCAACAAGGCGTTGATAGGCGCCATCTTCGGCACGGGCACCAACGGCGCCTACGTCGAGAAGCTCGCGCGCGTCAAGAAGATGGACAAAATAAACCTGCCGGGAACGAAATACGACAAAACCACCGGCGAGATGGTCATCAACATCGAATGGGGCAGCTTCGACAACCACCTCTCCGTGCTCCCCAACACCCGCTTCGACGCAGCCCTGGACGCCGACAGCGTCAACCCGGGCATCCAGATGTTCGAAAAGCGCATCTCGGGCATGTTCCTCGGCGAGATTCTGCGCCGCGCCCTGCTGGCCATGAGCAAGGATCCGGCCGTCAACCTCTTCCGCACCAACGAGGCCGGCACCGCCATTACCATCCCGCCGGACTCCGGCCTCTACCACGCCTGGGGCATCGACACCAGCTTCCTCAGCACCGTCAAGGCAGACCACCAGCCCACCCTAGACGCAACGCGCGCGCAGCTGAAAGGGGAACTCGACATCGACAACGCCAGCACGCAGGATTGCCGGGCCGTGAAGATCCTGGTGCACGCTATTGGCAAGCGGGCAGCGCGGCTGAGCGCCGTCGCGCTGGCGGCGGTGATTATCTCCACGGGCAAGCTGCGAAATGGGGGCGTGGCGGATATTGGTGTTGATGGGAGTGTTGTGGAGCATTATCCTGGCTTTGAGGAGTATATGCGCCAGGCGTTTAGGGAGATTCCGGAGATTGGGGAGGAAGGGGAGAAGAGGATTACGTTGGGTGTTGCGAAGGACGGGAGTGGGGTTGGCGCGGCGCTTGGGGCGGTTGTGGCAAGGGAAGCGGCGAAGAGGGCTTAGAGGGAAAATCTAGAGTATTTATATTGAAGTGGGGCTTTTGTTGGTTTTTGTGTTGAAAGCGAGTTAGATGTTTTGATATATTTACATGTACAGACTGTAGATCCGTGAAGATCCTTAAGCATGGTGTTATTTTTGTCCTTTTACTATATATTTGAATCTATGCATGGATATATGTATTTCTCCTTACGCTATGAGAGGGCATCTCCATATTTCACTAACCTAGTTACCTGGACTTGATCCTGCCAACCTATCTCCTATCCATCCGTCTTATTCTATTCTGCATATATATATGGCTTGACAGCAGAAGAGTTAACGAGCGGGAGAACGAGGGAAGCTTAGGCTTCGCCGTATGCTGGACATTGTGATGAGCCAGCGTCAAACCCAGGTAACGACCACTGAAATAATAGCATCTTTCCAAGCGTTGAAGACGTATGAGATGAGGATGGCATTACCCAAACTTTTGTATGCGAGTATGGCTATGTATTTATTTCCGTTTATATGTCTAGGTATTGTATTAGTATGGGATGTGTCGAGGGCTTGTGAAGGTTAGTTACTTCAAAAAGGTTATGTATATAGCCAATACTACTATATAATTGCATTAATTACTTTACTATCTTATCCTTTAAAATTTATCATCTGTCTTTATACCCCCTTGTCACCAACTCCGCCCAGGGCCACAGCGTCACATGACTTATCCACAGGGATCACATGACTTCCCATCTCGCGCGGGCAATCGCGCAAAACCTCCGAGAACATCCAACTTTCCTCCTTTCTTTCCCGCCTCCAATTGAATCCAAACAGACGGATTTCTTTTTCTTTTTCTTCTTTTTGCTACCAGAAGCCAATTGACCAAATCATCTCTTCGTCCAGTCAACCGTTCCCCATACCACCCGGTTCGCTACACAAAAAGTATATATAGACGGCACAGAACCATCCACGGCCGAAACCGAGACGCGGGTTGTCCATTCCCGGCGACATATAGAATACATAAACACGGCACACATTTATACCGGTATATACCGTTGGAGATATCGAATAGGACAAGATGGGAGCGGGCGGATCGAAACCTGTGACAGCGACGGGGGGTGGGACTAGACATGTGTTCTCGAGGTGAGCTGGGGGCTTTTTCTTTTTTTGGGAGAGTTGGGGGGGGGGGGGGGGAACGTTCGCATCTGCGTTTTCTAACTACAGTTATTCTTGCGGTGGTGTGTTGGCTATGAGATTGATTGATTATGGGTATTACTATTTTGGTGGGGATTGTGGTCGTAAGGAAATTCAATTGGATTGGATTGGGCCGGGGAGGGTATTTGATTCCTTTGCGGGGAAAAGGGATAGAGAGAAATTGTCGATATGATAACGAAGGAGGAGGAGGAGAGTGTTTTCCGCAGCTGGTCATGATATGACGACGGCACTTGCGAAGTTGAATCTTCGGTTTTCATATTGCTGGGTTATCAGCCCGGAGCTTGATATTTCTTTGGATGATGTTTTTCAATTGTCTCCGTCTATTTTGATCACGAACGAAACAGGTCAACTAGCTAACCCGGTCGGAATTGATGAATTTATAGTGAAACCCCAGTTCAATTTTCACAAGAATTCGTCGAGTCCTTGCAAGCGAGCTCAGAGGTATGTACAAATGCATGGCTTTGATAACAATCTATTTCCCCCTCTACCCGGGAGATCTCACTCCGCTCCCTGAATACCTGCAAAAGTCCAAACGTCTGGACAACCAATACTAATTCAAAGCAATAACCCTATAGACCGACTCCTCCCGTGCCCAAACAATAGAACTCCACATCCAGAACCGCATCGCCGCAGAACTCGAACGCATCCGCGCCCGCGAAACACAAACCCTCGCCGACCTCGAAAAGCGCATCGCAGACCAATCCACCCCTGCATCCCAAAAACAATCCGCCGTCGAAAACTCCAGCTCCCAGGAACCCTCTCTGTCTCTCGACGCCCCGCGCGTTCCCTTCGCCGGCCCCGGCCCCGCCGCTGAGCTCTCCCCGCAATCCTCCGCACAATCCACAGCTACCACCGCCAACGGCACACCGATACACGAGCTGAGCAGCGCGCAGGTGCAGCAGGAGATCTCGGCGCTGAGCGCCAAGTTGGCGGAGAGGCGGAAAGTGCGGGACCTGGATGAGGGGGTGGAGAAGGCGCGGGATGCAGTTGTGAGGTGTTTGAGGGGCAATGAGAAGAGGCCGTTGGATTGCTGGAGGGAGGTTGAGGGGTTTAAGAGGGAGGTTGGGCGGTTGGAGAGGCTGTGGGTGGAGAAAATTGTTGGGTAGGTAGGTGGTATTTTGTGGCTGGATGTTGGTAGTTATCATTGATAACTAACCGTGGTGGTGATTATGTTGGTACGGGTGGGGGCATTTTTCTATAGATGGGAAGATGGTTATTTTTTTTCACTCTCAAATGTATACATACATAATGTTTTGATTGCTTTTTTCCGCTCCATGTTTTGTTTCGTGTTCAGCAAGGGAGGGTTAGAAAAATTACATATTTCGTGTGCTTTTGCAGTCTCTTCATGGAGTGAAAATTATAAACCGTATTCATCATGTGAGAACCGAATAGGTTTTCTATGTAAGTGGTCCCATTTTGCAATCTAGCAGTAAGTAGCTGCCTCCTTTAGATGCCCTAATACATTCCATAGTAAATCAGCCTTACAAACATATACAAATATCGTCTAAAAGCTCCTGTAGGTCAGTCAGTTCACACAACCTCCCACACACCTAATCTCCCAACCCTCTCCCCCGCAGACCTGATAATACACACCCGAGCCAAATACTCCTGGGAAAAACCACCACCCTTCCCATTCCCCTTAGCTCGCGCAATCCCATCACCATCACCACTACCACCACTCTCCTCAGAAGAAGAGCCGCCTAGTTTCTCAACGTCAGAACCATCATACACCCCCACCCTCTCAACCAAAATAGACGCGACTCCCGTCCCCCTCCCCGCCGCTAAATTATAATTCCCCGTCGTCACAAAGCCAATCAAATCCTCCTCACCCGGCATGGGCAGGTGGGCTGCCGGCTCAGGATCGGCGGAGAGATTGGTGGGGAGTTGTCTGCTGCTGTCTTGTGCCAGCGCTGCCGCTGCCTGCGGCTTCTGCTTCTGTTTCTTGCTTTGTTTCTGGCTGCTGGGTGTTGGTGCCGAGGGGCCGAGGAGGGCTAGCCATTCGTTGCGTAGGGAGGGGTTTGTGGTTGGGAGACGGTAGAGGCGGGCTCGCGGGGTTGGGGTGCCGCGGTTGAGGAGGGTGAGGCTCACAGTGGCGAGGGCGGGGTGGGTGAGGAGGGATTGGAAGGGAGTGGGGAGTTTGGCCGTGGGCTTTTTGGTTGTTTTTATCCTGAGGATGGTAGAGGCGGTAGGGTGTGGGAGCTGGTGGATGTGTAGAGGCGGAGGAGGCGGTTTGGTATGTACATATGTACAAGCGGTGGATGATGAAGTGGATTTATGCTTCCGCTGTTTACCTTTCGCCTCTCCGTCACAAACGCCTGTTTCCTGCTTTTCTGCCTCCTGGGTTTGCTCCTCCGTTTCACTGACGGTAGCGGTAGCCTCAGTTTTTGCCTTTACTTCCTCCGATTTAGGGGTAATAGGCCGAACAAGTCGTTCCCAGTCACAGGACCAACCCTGTCCGATCTCCCCCTTCTTCCCCCCTCCCAGATCAATACTATCGTAAGCAACACGTTTCTGCTTCGGTTTACGCTCCCATTCCCCCCGTCGAATCTCCCTCTCGCGCATCTCCCACGCCCATCCAGCGTTGGTCCCTGGGTAGTCGCCCGGAAACCAAGGCTCCCCACATTCAAATGCAAGTTGCTGTTGTTCCAGCAGGCCACCGAAGCGAGGATTCCCGCCAGAAGACAGAGGGTAGTACATGATCGAATACCAGACTGGGACAACACATTTCCATGGCAAAAGAACCGTGTAGGTACCCTGGGAGTTTCCTCCCTTGGATATAGATTTCGGCCGTGATGCGATGACTAGAACAGGGATATCCGGATCTGAGGGTTTAGGTGAGGGATACTCGCCTGGATTAGCCAGGGATTTCCGACGGTTAATGGCCTTTTGGCTAGGTAGAAGGCGGGAGGCTGTTAATCGTGCGGGGCGGGAAAATATGTCCGGTTTAAGTTGTGTAGAGTCAGGATTCCATGTCGAGAGGAGAACTGCGAGTTCACTCAGATAGGACTCTGAAGCGGGGGGTTTAACGGTTAGAGGGGGGTGTCGTAGACGAGGGTCGGATATATTGAAAGCCAAGAGAGCATTCTGCGGAAGCGATGCTGCATTCGTGAGCCCCGCAAGGGAAGCCCATGTCGCTTCAGGTGAGCCCTCGGGCCATTTCTTCCCGTCAGATAGAGGTATGGGCTGGAGAGCAGCGAGCAAAGTCTCCGTAGCACCAGGTCCAGTAATCTCAATACTTCCAATATCAAATCTAAGATCCTCAACCATAACCTGCTGGCTTTGCAGTTTTGCGGCTTTCAACAGCTCCTCCCACACCTGCAAGAAGGCTGATGGGTGAACTCTTAAAAACATCTTCCGCCTAGGCTTCTTCGCCTTCCTCCCGGCATCAACCATCTCGATATTACCATCCCCATCCGTCTTCTCCACACACCAAATGAGCGTAACAGGCGCAATTGGTCTTTTCCATCCTCCTCCCCCTCCCTCCCCGTCCCTCTCAAACAGCCAAACTTCCAAACTCCTCGTCCCAGCCCTCCACTTTCTCCCTTTATTCCCCCACGCCTCCTCCCCACCAACACCCAACGCCCTGAACAACCCTTCCAAGCTTCCCTCGACCCCCTCCAACCCAATCGTCGAGATATAACTCATATCCCACGCAACCGCACCTCTCGCTCCACTAGCCCGATGCGTAGGTCTATAACTCTTCTCCGTGGGACTCAATGGCACCGCAAACCGCCACAGCGGCTCCTTGGGACTCGTCATGTGCGCTCTCTTCGCATGGAACATGTGCGTGGGTAACCAAGTTTTGCACCGCTGGCGCTTTTTGAACTTCGACTGCGGTCTTTCGGGGTGGGAGAGTCTGTTTTTCTTAATTTTGGGTACTCGGGGTGCTATGTTGATGTCGTGGGGGGGCTTAGTTTTCGCGCCCTCTGCACCAGCATCCCCCTCCACCTCCATCGCAATGGCGGGAGCTTGTGCGGACACCGCAGCTTTTTTCAACGCTCGTCTAGCCTTGGAGCGGGCATTGAGATTCTGCAGGCGTCTAGCAGTCTCTAACCGTAAGCGTAGGAGCTTCGTAGGCTTGCGTCGACGCGCTGTGACAGTGGGCGTATTATCCTCAATCATCTAAGTCCTCCCGCTCAAATATGAACAAGTAAGCAAATTCAATATCCGCAGAATCAAAACCAGTAAAAAGGAAAAAAGAGAAATATATGAATCCCCACCTCCCTCCTCGCCCTCGCCCTCAACCGACTCGGCACCCTCTTCACATTATGACTCGCCGTCCGCCGCCTCAAGTTCCGCGGAACCTGCTGAAACGCCCGCGACGCCAACGCAGCTTTCGAATTGCGGATACCCGCCTCCAGCGCACGGATCTCAAATTCCCGCGCTGCTACGAAAGCGGACACATCGAGCTCGCCGGTCTTGGAGAGCGCGGCGTCGGAGCTCTGGACCGCGAGGGTGCGGGCATCGTAGGTCCTGGCACGCTTTCGCGCTGTGGAGTTAGATGGGGGTGTTTTACGCTTTTTTGTTGTGGTTGTTGTGGTTGTGGTGGTACGGGTTTTTTTTGGGCCCATTGGGTGTGAAGGGGCGTCTGCGCGCGTTATAAGTAGAGGAAGCTTGCTTGGTGGTGGTTTGTTAGGTTGCTTGCTATTCTATCGTTGTTTGAATTATTTTTGGCTTGGTTGCTTTTTTAGCGGCGGAAGATGAAGCTTGGTAGCGTAGCGGTGACCAGGGAAGATCTGATAAAGTATGGAGAAACCAAAACACACAACGCTCATATTAGGATTGCTATTCATTTATTTATTTATTTAAGAAGTTTTTTTACTTCAAAAGTTCAATTGTCCTGAAAATTTATTTAGAGGGATTAACAGCAAGAGTGAGTTCTGTAGTCCAAACAAATTATCCCGCCACTGTACCACAAGTTGCACGGCTTGAATTGTATTGATTTATATTTATTATGCTTTCTTACCGTTCGGCCTCTTGAATGAAAGCATTTTTATATAAATAACCGTTCAAAATTAGATATGGGGTAAATTATCAAGTCCCCCAATATCAACAAAGATGCAGGCCCTCAGCCACATAGGGTAAACCATTTTAAACCTAGCATCAATCACCCATGTTCCGGCATTCTACAGCTTGGCCAGGACAGCCTCAGCACCCGAGACCTAAAATTCAAACAATTATCCAGTCAGTACTCTCGGAAATTACCAAAACACACACATGAATTTCTTTCGCACGGCGCAAATCTTACCGTGACACCCCGCCCAGGCTCGTTCTCGGCATAAAGCACCTTCCCATGGTCAATGATAAGAGCATATCGACCCGTCCGTTCGCCCATGGTCCAGCCAATGTTTTTGGAAAACGCAGCATCGCCATCGCTCAGGAAGAGCTAGAAAAAGGGAAGTTTGAATCAGCCATTTTGCCCTGTCACTGACTATCTTTGCACGGTGTCTTTGGAAAAGGGAAAAGGAAACCAAAGGAACAAGGTGTGTAGGTGAGATGTGCAATGTGGAGGTCAGCCGTACAATATCATTCCCAGTAACCTTATTCGCTTTCCCCCAAGCGCTCATCACGAACGCGTCGTTGTACGCAATGACGGCAATGACATCGACGCCCTTGGCTCTCATACTTTCCTGGTTCTTGATGTAGCCGGGGAGGTGGTTTTCGGAGCAGCTGGGTGTGAATGCGCCTAATGTAGGTATCATTAAAGTCCTTATTAGTGCGGGGCTCTGAAACGTATCTCTTTGTTCGACTTCGGATTTAAGGATGGGAACGGCTGGAATTTGAACATGGGGGATTCAATTGACATACCTGGAACAGCAAAGAGGACGACTTTTTTATCGGCCCATTCCTTCGAGGCGTCGTATGTTTGCGGAATACCACATGCGGTGATATCTTCCTTGTCTTCGCTCCAGGGGATGTATCTATCGAATAGCGCATCTATCGTTTAAGAGGATGTTTGTGGATTTCAGGGGAGGATTACTTACGAAAACTTGACGTCTGCGGGGAAACTGTCTCCAGCCTTGAGAGGAGCCATTGTGATAATCCGTGGGTGGTGTGGTGAGAATTGCGGGGTTGGTTTGTTTATGTGTGCAAAGTGGCGGGTTGAGAGCTAGGTGTCTGATTCAGGGAACAGGAAATAAGTTCCAGCGAGGTGCTTCTGCAAGAGTATTTTATAGCTAGAAGAACGATGGATTGTTTCGTCTGAAAGAAAGGAGAGGGATCAATTGGCGAACAATAAACGGGCGTAAATATCCGGCCGGCCGGTCGTTGGTCTCGAGCCGAGAACCAACCAATGATCACAAGTATCTCTCTGCCGGTTTTGTACGGAGGGGTACTTCGCTCGGTTCCCCGGCTGAGCTCCTTGTTTAGCGGTTGACGACATACATCCTATCCTGTACATAAATGTATGTGCAATGTACATGCACAGTACCTCTAATACTCAAGGGAGGGGAGGTCATGAAATCTGCTTTGGCGCTGGACTTAGAGGGGCATGTGCATGGTTGATATATCATTGAATAGACAGACACCAATATCTATCATTACACTTCAGAAAAACCGATAAAATCACCTCATTAAATAAAAGTTGAAAACCTATATTTATTTTGTTGACATAACTACTTTTCACTCTACTAGATTAACTGTCTGAAAAATCTATTTTCATATTTCAGAGAAATTGATGAAATCACCGCACTGTATGAAAGCTCAACGCCGGTGCACCCTCGACACTCTAGGTAATCCAATAGGTATTAGGGGTTGAAAGGAACCAAAGGAAACCAAATCGCGGCAAGAGCCACAGTGGTGATGACTCTGGAGGAGTCTAGCAAAGCAATGCATGTCCGCCGGACGAGATCCCTTACAGTCAGGGGTCGCCACAGCCCAGAAACATCACGGTGCGCGCGCGTAAGCCCCAGTGCAGTGAGTCAGTATCAGCCACACAGGCAGTAATGAAGGAACCTGGCCCTGCAGGACCTCTGCTACCAAAGAGGCACAAGCGCTCTAACTAACCGTAAGCGTCTTCTCCCACCGAAACCTGTTCCATTGCGGATTCGGAGGAGAGTCGATCGGGGATGAGTGACACCGGCAACAACCCGGAGAGCAACCCGGGCGGGACTGCGAACTATGAAGCTCAAGCACTCCATCCGACCTGCTTCATCCTGCAGCCACCACCTCTACCCGCTGAAGCCTGTCCCGTCGCGGATTCAAACGACCCGGACAATGGTCAGGAGAGCGATGCGGATGCCTACCGCCCTCCCGTCCAGACCCCTACCTAAGCGCGCCGCTGCGAGCCCTGCAAGCGCCGGCAAATCCTGAAAGGCGACTCCCTCACAAGCTGACCGGGGACACCGTTGTTCCGGAGGAGGGAAGGCGATGGGATTATACCCATCCATGGCCTGCTCATGTTCCATGCTTGCCCGTCAAGACCATTTATACAGCATCCTTTGTCTGCGGTGAAGCTCTCTTGCCGCAGCTGTCGGCACTGTTGACAATCCCGCCCATTTTGCCCAGAAGCAACCACCAACTAGCCCAAAACCGCAAAGCCCCCCCCCCCCCCCCCCCCCCAAGGGTTGAAGTGGTGATTTCTACCCTCCGCCATGCTCGCGATCCGCCAACCCTTGATGTCCCAGATGATCAGGGCTCCATCCAGCAGGGGCCAACCTCAGTACATGACCGCAAACGTGATGGCAGTGCCGCAGAGAATGAGTGGTCAGCACCACATGCAAAGCAGCGAAGAGTGTCACTACAGCCATCCACGCGCCGTAACTAGCATCAGTCTACAGTGTCCGCAGTGAGCCCTCCAACAGAGGTCCAACGACAGGCTGCTGCCGAACGTGCCCGTGCCTGCATACATGACAACGACGCTGAAGACAAGAGTGGCGAAGGAGACGATACTGGTTTTGGTCCGAACAGATCGTGAAGAGAGCGGTAGGGAGCCCGGGCGAGTAGGTCATACTTCACTGCCTCTAGAGGCGATGACACTGGCTTCTGCTGTTGCACTTGAACTCTACTCGCCCCTTATGCGCCCTTCAACAATGGGCACCCTTACTGCCCGCCCCAGAGGGTCTGGAGAAGGGTCTGGCCCGCCACACGCTGTCGCGGGCTGTGAGGAGAGGATCAGCGATCAAGAAGCAAACCGGTCCCGATGGTCTGAGGAGGACGAAAAGCTTCTTCTGTCGATGAGGCACCAGAACAAGACTTGGGAGGTGATACAGCAGAGGTTTCTAAACAAAACGCTGTGGTCATTGTGGCAAAGGTACTCGATTCTCAATAGCCGATCAACACTAATAAGTAGCTAAAGCAAGTAACCCTGGGCGGACAAGCGTTAGTCGGCCAAAGGAGAAATAGAGCTGTGCAGTTTTCTGCCAAACCTTTCTGTGCTTTAACAATGTAACTTCACGGGAATATTCCTGTGTCATTGACCCAGGCTACTCATCAGGGTCGGAGGTATAGTAGTCAAGCGGATGCCCCTCAAGTGAGTTTTTTAAAACAGTAGTGGTTGGGCCTCGAAATCACGTAATACAAATATCTGTCTTGTCCTGGGTCTTGCAAGCGAAGATAAACAAATAACAAATAATGGAAGAGAAATTTACAAGATACCTTTTCATAAATAGAAATATCCTCCCTCTGATTCATATCAACCAAACCACTTGAATCATTTAATCGTCTTTGTTGTAGTCATCAAAGGACCAATGCTGCTCAGTCATCCGCCTCAGCCACGGGTCATCATTGACTGCGCGGCAAGCCCGTCCGCCTTGATCGACCGTGATCTCTCTTTCACTTGCTCAAACAATTCATTTGATGTCCATCCATCAGACCCAACACCAAGGAACATATTGATCTGTTTCAATTCAGTGTCCACATCCCTCAGTGAATCATTCAGTGCTGCCATCTTCTGGGGATCCTGCTGGCTAATTATAACCGGACATGCAGGAAAGCTTCCATCTGAACGGAATGTGGGCAATCTTTGACCAATTCTGCGATGCCTGCGCGATATCCACTTGCAATGGGGTGGGTGTTGAGGACTTCTCACGGACTGTCTGTATTGTCAAATATCCGAGGTCAGAGGAGATCAAATTTCTGTTCAAGGGCCTTCGAATGTGCGTGATTCAGTTTCTGAGTGAAACCCAGATATAAAAAGCGCACATGACGGCGGCGGAACTGCTCATCACCATAATTTTGAAATGATCGTGGTATGCCAGCAGCAAGAAATATTGGAAGCACTAAAGAGTGCTGCCAGTCAATAAGACCTGTGATCTTAAAATCTTCAGAGATGAAAATGTTGTTGGGCTGAAGATTGGGATGGCGGAGAATGGGAAGGTTGAGCTTCGGACATGTAAGAACAGGGTACGGTGCAAGCTGAGGAGATATTCCAATAGTGAATTGGAGCGTTCCTCCGGGTCTTTTTTTTTTTTTTTTTTTTTTTTTTTTTTTTTTTTGGAACCCAATGTTTCCTGTAGGCACGTTGAAAGGGAAAACGAGGGCTTCCATATGTCCGAATCCAGGCCAATTCTTTTTCAGCTGGAGCTTTAAAGGACAAGGCACGGATCATTATCTATTATTGTGAGAATCAGCAAATAATAATTATTTTTTTTCTTTCCATGGCCTTCCTACTCACAGGGGCTGCGGATGTCAAGACTTGCGCGCTCATTAAACCACCATCTAAGCTTCGCGTGGGGACCAATACACAGTCCTTTCGAGTAGGTACATTAGGAGTGCTAGGAGGTAGGTCGCGGGCGAAGTACGCAGTATATATAACTACCATGCGCCGAATACCCCAGGACACGAGGGGGTGCAGGAATGCCACAAGTGCCAACAAAGACTAGTTACTGTTGCGAGCTCACTAGCTACTGCAAGGCGTCGTCGACTGTTATGGAAGTCGGGCAAGTAGAGATGAGCCATCTTTCATTGTATCTATATGTGCAATTCCGAACAGGAGTCTCTGGTAGTACACCTGAACATACATCTATCTCCCTGAAGTGTATTCGAACAGTTCGTCCTTGATTCCCTTGCCTTCTTTAGCTGCAACTTGCGATGGACTTGTTTTGCCGGCACACCTCAGCGGTGAAAAGTTCTGCTCACGAATCTAAGCCAGCGTGTGTAACTACAGCAATGGCCCACGAGTAGTCATGGCTTTACTGTGCCATCCGATGTGATGTCTTGGTGCCTTGGAGTTTGACGTCGAAAGGGCCAAGCAAAGAATGCTAATAAGAGGTTGCTGGCACGGTACAAGTAACTGCCTAGAACTATTCGGGGTCATTACGCTACGGACGATCTACTAATATTTAACTACATGTGTAGTACCCACTCTATCTGTAGGATTACTTTGATGGATGAGCAGGTAGAATACAGAGTAGGGTTCTCGTTGATCCATCATCAGTGCATCTCAGAGGTTCTTGTGAAAACCTAGGTGTGTCCTCCAGGAGTTTGTTGACATCTTGCTTTTGCTTATTTATTCCAGAAAGTGTGTAACTTAGCCATCATCAACTCCATGATCAAATCCTTGAGCCTTTGATCGTGTTTGTCTGTTGAATAATACGCTTCTTCGCTTCTTCAACAGCGGTGGAGAATGAATGCTTATCGCGCCGCCCCAAACAATGATGTCCGAAAGTATCCCTTTGCAACTAGTTTAAGCCCATAAATTTGGAAAATATTCGCCTTGAGAGTACATGTACTGTGTGCATGAAGGCATGAAATATACCACTTAAGGAATTCCTCTGTGATCTGGTGAGTTTCGTCTGCTGCCACATCAGGCGTCTCCTTGGATGCTGACTCTGTGGTGCCATCGAAAGAAGGCGACATTGTACAGTTGCCAGTGTATAGATATCAGATGGATATATATATTTCAACCAGTAGGTATCAGTTGACCGTCCTTGAGCACAATTTCCCTGAATAGTCAACCAAGCCCCCAACAGCAACCGCCTATCAATTGACCCTTCGCATGTCAATCAACGTCCAAAGGTCCTCGGGCAATGCGTGGCAGCAACCACTCGACTTTGGCTAAGATGTCATGACCAATATCACTCTCCCGATACCCATCTGCGATCGAAAAGCTTTGAGAAGTCGGGATTTATCCAGACTCTAAAATGTGGACTTGAAATATTTCCGGGATATGCTCCTGAGTCACAAACTCTCCCCTCCTCCCAGCTGCTGGCATCCGTATCAGCCGACATCGAAAAGAGAGAAATTTTGCTGCTTCAGGTCCGATTTCTACAATGGTGGTCAGATCGGGAGGTTTGATGTCGGGGCATTGTCATGGCCTGAGTAGTGAGCGAGACCGGTGCTGCTTGCGTTGATCCAGAATCCAAAGCACCGTCTATCGGGGCCATGGTTATGCCACTTCCTGACTCTGTGAGGGTTGGCAAGGACAACTCTTTTCCCATTGCCTATCGATCTTTGCTCTTTCATATTTGGGATGTTCTACCAAGGTACTGTAGTTCTAAATGAAGAGAAGGCCGACATCCGCCTACCATAACGTGACCTGAGAAGGATATATCAGTTCATGTCCCGCAAGGGTTCAGGGCCTGGTTCTCAAAGATCGCAGCAGAGGCTATTCATACCAAAGGTACTCGGCATATAGATATCATATCATAAAACTCTAATCTAGGACATCCCGGCGTTACTATGTAAACTCATTTCAACATATATCCTGGTAACTTTTTTTTGGGACATCAAATGCACCCCCCCCCCCGTCAGTGTGCAGCTAGCCACTCTTCATAGCCTGCTGCGAGGCACCCCACCCTCCAACTCAGCTTGAACCATCTTCAAAACCTCGTCCGCCACCCCCCAGCTCAACTCAACCCCTCTCCCCGCAAGCCCATACGCATGAACAACCTTGCGATTACCAGCAGGAAGCGTCTCCAGCTCAAGACGCATGCCGCCTTCCCGTGCCGGCCGTCGGCCTACCACATCCCGGACTACTTCGAACTGGCCGTCTTTGTTTAAAATGGCTGGATACAGGTTTGCTGCGTTTTGAAGCAATTGGTTGCGGACAGCGAGGGATGGTTCCGGGCTCCAGTCGTTGGGCTGTTTTGTGCCGCCGACGATGGTGCCGCCGTTCAGAGGGCGGGGGACTAGGAATGACCAGGTGCCGTCGGCGTTTTGTTTTGTTATGGTCTTGTCGCAGTAATTTGACACGAGGCATGTTTGTCCTGGAGTATCGCGTCGACTAGTTTAGGCTCAATAAATAAAAGGTGAAATGCCATTTGCTCGCTAGACGAGCGTGCTGCGAGATGACGGAGGAGGAGGACGAGAGAGAAAATATATAGGGACACGTTTTTAGTCCAATACATACCTCTAATAATGAAAGATTTCGGATCATCAATCCCAACCCCGGTGCAATTAACCACCATCCTCACCCTTCCATGCCGTCCCTTGATCTCGAACCCCTCTTCGACAGACTTCAACCGCATCCGCCTTACCTCCCCCCCCACCAATCTTAAACCGGCGCAGCATGTGCATCATATATACCTCCGGGTCAACACAAAACGCCTCATACCTAGCCCCAAACTCCACGCCCTCCGGCACCTCACTGGCATCCAAGACACGGAACCCATCCGTCTCGACATAATCGGGCAACAGCGCTTTATAGGTCGGGGTAGCCTGCCCAGATACGTAATCGATACCCTCCATAAACTCTACCCCGTACTCCGGGTGCGCGGCCGCGAGGGCCTTGAAGCGATTGTAGGTTGCTTTCGCCAGACGGGCTTCATGTTTCAGCTGTGGTGTTGTGGCTGGGATGGGCCGGTAATGGGCGCCTGAGAGCGTGGTTGGGTAGGAAGGGTTGGGTCCGTCGTCTGTGGAGAAGTACTCGGAGGCGAGGAGGATGTGGTATTGTTGGCGTGGGAGGGTCTCGAGGAGGATCAATGCTGATGTCACGCCGATGATTCCTGCGCTGTTTTTCCCGGAGGCAAATGAAACGGAGCAGTGTTAGTACTGTATGTACTGGACAATGTCCATTGCTTCGAATCAACGGGATTTCAATACTACTGGAAGAGAGTATACCGACCCGATCACCACGATGGTTTGTTTCTCTGAGTTAGCCATATATTTATGCCCAAGTCCTCCGTTATTTACCACACAGCCTGTTGTATGTCAAGATTAATCAGGAGAAAACGTAAAAGGAAAGGAAGACACAATTGTTGTCCTCTGCGTCAATTCATCGATTTCGGAATGTGAGTTAGTCGGGCCATTTTATTTTATTTTATTTTATTTTTTTGGTTCGGCGAGCCGAAATCTTAAATAGTTATTTAACTAACTACGGGCAGAGCGCCAATGTCCCGGTTTGTTTTCGGGTTCCCGAAAATTGATATTTAATCCATCTTTGTCTGCTAGATCCAACGGGTTCAGACGGGCCTGAAACCCTTTGTTTAGCTGACTGCTGTTGAAAAGCGGAGGGATTTATGCTTATCATTAAATTAAGGGCTGATAAAATTTAGAATTTGTCATTTTCCTGGTGATTCCACTAGTTCGTTTACGTCATGATCAATTGCTCGATGAAGCCTTGGGACAATTGTTCCTAGAAAAAGGGAACATCCATCTTGTATATCTTTAAATCAAGAACATCGAAGCTGGGCCAAAAATTTTATCACCACCATAATTTTATTCCTTGCCCAATCTTAGATACTTAAGTTTGGGTGGTCATTTGGGGTTACGCAAGAGAGGAAGTGGATGTCACGCGTTCAGAAGATAGATAGATTACCTTTTTAGATTCCCAGGAGCATTAAAACCTATGAGTCCTTAATCTTACCGAAGAATAGCTTTGTCAATAGACAGCCAAATGCCATGAATTCCGTCAGCTGGAATAGAAAAGAGCGGACAGAATTGAGGGCGCCGCCCAGGAAAATTAAGAAAAGGGGCCCTTGGAGAAATGAAAAGCCTACCAAGAACCCTTCACACGTCCCACCACATATTTCAATTTTGGGGTTGTATCGCAGAGTTATACAAATACGCACGCATGCGAAAAGAAAAACTATGCGCAAAAAGCGGAACCCTCTCAACATGACATTTCTCAAAGTTACTTTTCAACGTACGGCTCCAATCTTTCGATCAAATCTTCCACTGTCAAGTTCTCCCAGGCATTATCATCATCATCATCATCATCATAATCATAATCATCATCATAATCATCATCATAATCATCATCATCATCGTCCAAAAACGAATGCTGAATAGTTCGACCACCGTCCTCACATGTTTGGCTCTCTGGACGGCATGGCGGAAGCAAAACCTTGTTAAGAATGTGGATCACGCCGTCTTGCGTAACTAGATCCGGCATCGCGACGGAGGTAAAGCCGTTGAGCTTAAGTGTGACGAAGCGACCAAAGCGCGCGATGTCTACGCTAATGTGGCGATCTAGTAGGAGGGTGGGCAAATCGATCTTTTATGTAAATAGCTTTAGCTACTGGGGGGTTTGTTGTTTCCCCCCCCTGTGTCCTGTGAAGAGGGGATGAATTTGGAGAAGAAAAAGTGGGAACTTACATGGACCGACGCAGGATTGAGTCCTTCGTCTTTTTTTGGTTTGTTATAATCATCCGAGTAAAGCGTATGGTTATATACAATATGATATTTCAAGATAGCTTCCAGATATTTCTCACCCCTGCGACTGAAGAGCACAGAAGTGACGCGATGGCCAAGTTTCTTGAATGCGCGATTGGTGGGGACGAAGAATGTTGCCCCTGAATGGGTAGATTTGTCCTCGATATTGTCAAAGAGGCCAGTTTTATACAGGCCTAACTCGAAGGTGCTGAAGGTGGAAGGGCGGGTATTTAGGGCATCTATAGCCGTAAACGGCGGGAGTAGAACGCTGTTCAACCCGTGGGCAACCCCATTCGTGCCATACTACGGCAACACGGAAGAGTGAGTATCGATTTTCCTAACAGTAAAAGAAAAAATAGAATAGAAAAGAACAGCGGAAACGGGGTTGCTCACAAGGTTACCCTTGATAATGGAAGCATAAAAGTTCAAGGTCAACCCCTTTGGCCCAAACTGTGTGCAGATTCGCTGAGGGTAAGGACCGAGACCGGTATTTTCGAGCATCGTGGGGATTGTGTTCATGAAGAATAGCTCTCGCCTCGAATATTCGTGTGGCATAATATGATACATGATCACCTTCTTTAGAACTTTGTCCGGCAGGTTCGGATGATGGTATCTCAACTTTTCGAAGGCTTTATCTGTGGGGACGAACACTGTATGCTTTGACGAGGTGCTTTTGAGAATATCGGCGACATCGTAGAACTCGGATACTAGCCTGGCAAAGGTTTTCGTGTGGGTGCTGGTATTTATCATTTCGTAAAGGGTCATATTAAAATGCCTGTGTCCTGGATGGTGTCCTCTTTCGTCGTGTGTCTCAGACTGTGGCTGTATGAAAAAATCCTCGTCCCAGCCATCGTTTCCATCATCGCCATATTCAATATCCTCAAGGTCTTGATCTGGCGGTAGTATTCCTGCCCCTTGCGGATAGTTCGCCATCAGACAACCTAGACCTTCAGTCATCGCCGCCATTTCAGCGATGTGAGGTATGAAACTAGCTTCCTCCTCCCGCGACAGTATATTGTCAGACGGCTCAGGAGCATTTTCATGATGGGAATGAAGAGGTAACTCGGCAAGTGCCGATAACTGCTGCTGATCTGGAATAATGAAGGCTTCAGCAACAGACGCAGCAAGGAAAGCGATCGTTGTCTTCATGGTTAATGTAAAAGGAACAGTCGTGATTTTTGAACTATAGGCTCATGGGGTATTAGTAGACGGATCAATATAGTATTGATTCATTAGCATGGAGGACGTAGTGCGTAGTGAGTATGAAGCTGCTCGCAGCTAGATAATATATAGCAGTACTCAATGACCCGGTCTGTTAGAGTTCGAAGCCATGTGTGCGAATGAGTGACGTGGAATTCTGTTGCGTCAATTTAAGAAGAAAGTCATCCGCGAAATCGAAGCTCATCATTGGCAATCCAAGAAATGCACTTGGAAGGTTGACGGTTAAGTTTGCGGGGATTATATGGTGGAAAATCTCGCAAAAACCAAATTCCCAAATCCCAAAGGTGTTGTTCTTCCTGGGGACCTTCTGGCGGAGTCGGATAAGAAGAAAGATTTGGCGCATGAAGACGACCCTACCGGCTGCCCAGGTCTGTTCAATTGTCCATAATGTTATTTAAGTCGCGTATAAGCAAGGCTGTCTCGAGACCCTAATCAATCTATTTTGGCTTGCTCGTCCGAAGCCCCGTCGTGATTCAGCCTCGATACACGCGACACGATACCTCATTTCGCTAAAAGAAGGGAAGGGTCTCCTCCTCGTGTGTTTCCACGTTAGAGAGGCTTGAAACGCGGTCTCCTCACAGTAGATGTACATGTACACTTCTGATCCCTGCGGCTCTAAAGCCAGACTCTTATGCCACTGAAAATATCTAGTTATCGGTTAGCCATAGCCACAGTCCGTACAGACCCTGAAGTAATCCGTAGTGTTTAATACTCGACTGTCGCGTGCGGCAAAAGGGAGTGCAGGAGCAAGCATGTTCTTAATATAGCATCCGGTTTACGATCCTCATTCTCATTTGGGATGCCTGTTCGTTTCAAATATATCACGAGAAAATTGCGGCGTTCGTGAGACCAGGAAAAGTTAAAAAGAATTGTCTACACGAAGAACTATCATCAAACGGTGTCGCTTGTCTGTCGTACTCTATGTGTAATGTTATAAGTTAGCGTTAAACCCCCTGGAGAAGAACCTGATGCGCCAATCCATGATAACCACCATGAAACGGCAAAGGATGCTAGTCCGGGGGCTGCGCACGGGACACAGCAGGCTGGGGTCTGTTGGCATGGCACAGTTTGCATGACTTGAATAACCTGTTCCAACATGATCAGATTGATTATCATTTTGACACCTGTGTTTTTCAAGAGGGTCGCCCATCTTGAAGAAGTCAAAAGTTGGTACGGTGTAGTTATCGAGAGATAGATTTGGTTGGGCGAGTCGAGGCTCAACACTCATCGCGCCAGGCGTGAGTTCGGCCGCCGTATCAATCCTTCGATTTCCTGAGGGTTTCAATAGATGTGGGTTTGCAATAAATATGACACGCAGACGCTAAGACGCCTTTTATTGCCCTTGAAGAACAACGGCGAGGATGGTGGTTGTTTTTGGGTAGTTTCTAGCGGCCGATCATGCCCAAGTGCCACCATCTGAGCAGCCTTCGAGTTTGTCTGTCACATCAGCTTAAAATTTAAAGTTATGGCAGTGAGGAAAAAACTGCAGAAAGAGATCAACGAAATCATCGAATTATGTCAGGCATTGGTGATGGGATCCCACATACAGATTACTTGATGGACTGGATGCGCATTCCCGAGCCTTTTTTTGGCTTCGCCTGATTCGTGTTGGGAGGAGTTCAGCCAGAACAGAATACGAGAGCTAGAAATAGTGGGCTAATCTTGTCCTATTCCATTCCCCCCTTTTTGTTCTTCTTGTGCTTGACTACCGACATTCCGCTCTCTGAATCGCGACGACTACAGGCTTTCTCGTCCGGCCGGAAATGCGTAGCGCTGCTAGTATAGCGAATATGGCAGCAATTGTCCCGTATCCCAAGCATCCCCCCTGATGCTGCCCTGGGCCGGGGTTGAGTTGAACTAGGAGTACGAGCTTCAGTATGCGCCAACATGCTTAACACCTCCTGTTTCCCGCTTAAAGCCTGTCCATGAACACGAATCTCGTGTCCGAACAACGGCATGTGTTGCGAATCCCAATGAAGGGACTCTTTACGCTCTCAGAACATATAATAGCGTAGATATTTCAAAGTGTATAAATGAGAGGCAATATCCTCAAACCAACTATGTCATTCACTCTGAGTTTTGTATGACACACTCTCCCTTAGTTATTTGAATAGATTTCGATCCTTTTTAACTTATTTCTTTATTTCTTTTTCCTTTTTTCTCCAATTGAGACACCAAAATCCTGAAGCGCCAAAATGCGCCTGTCTACTTTTTCGCTGGCTCTGCTTCTGAGCAGCGTGGTATCTGCCACGCCAGCCTTCGAAATATTTGAGCGCAAAGTGGGCTCCAGCTGCAAAACCATGGACGGCATGGGAGTTTGCATGGCCAGAAGCAAGTGCGACGGAGTGTACTACGATGGAGCTTGTGGCAGGAACTCTGGAGAAACCCGCGTATGTATACCCTGGAAGTCTCATCTCGGTGGTGATGTATGTATCCGATGCTAATACTTGCTGTTGCAGTGCTGCGTTCAAGTGAAGTGCGAAGTTGGGGGGAAAACAGGGCAATGCCAAAATATCAAGAGGACTAAATGCAAGGGTGGGAAATACCATATCGGAAGTAGGAATGTACGTGAACCGGCTCATATCCCTTCTTTTTACATTCAAGGGGAATCTGTCGCCTTTTTTGCTATGGAAAACATTTCACACTAGCGGACTGACCATTTTTTCCTTTTTTCAGACTTGCCCCGCTGGGAAGAATGTTCGGTGCTGCATAGAAGACAATGATAAACCCAAGAAGCCCAAGCCCAAGCCCAAGGAGCCCAAGAAGCCTAAGAAGCCTAAGAAGTCCAAGAAGCCCAAGAAGCCCAAGAAGTCCAAGAAGACTGTCGGGCAGAAGATCCTCGCCGTCGCCATGAAGGAGAAGGGAACGAGGTACGTCTGGGGCGGTGGCTCCTGCAAGGGCCCTACCAAGGGAGGCTATGACTGCTCCGGGCTCGTCGCCTATGCTGTATGCAAAGTTACGAAACGAAATCTCTTCAGAGAAGGTCTGCGTGTGACGTATTCTATGTACTGTGCTTCTAGCAAAAGGCTGGGCAAATTCAAGTATGCAAACTCCCCCACCCCCCGTTTCAGGATTTATTTGCTTCTCGTCTTCGTCATCAAAAGTGCTAACACTATTTTCCTTTTCTCGCTTTCTAGGAAAGTCCCCTTCTCCAAGCGCCGTGCCGGTGATGCTGTCTTCTTTGGGTCTAACTGCAGCTGCAAGAATCAAAATATCTCCCACATGGGCTTGATGATGTATGTTGTCAATATTCCCCATGAAAAAAATCCCCCGCTTAAAAGCCCACCTCCCTCCAATCGAGTTTATTTTTCCCCAATCTGACAAACTAACGTTTGCGTAGCAACTCTGGCGACCGCATGATCCACGCACCAAACCGAAGAACTGTGGTCAAGGAAGGCAGAGTTTCCCGGCAAGGAAGCCTGAAGGCTTGCCCGTATGTGATCCGATTCGGATAAGCTAAGCTTTGGATGCATGATGCGTGGGTATCCACTAGTTGGCAGTTTTCCAATATAGTTCCTTCTATATTCCTATTTCGAGTTATTGACTCGCCGTTAGTCAAGTTTTTGTTTGTATACTTCTTCTCCCTCTGTTGATCATGAGCGATTTCGTGTTGTACTTTTTTTGCTTACTTTCTCTTCTCCTTATTTTCACATATATAGTTAGACTGTACAGGTACAATTCGATATTTATTTTTGCATATCCCCTAGAATGAAGCTCATGGCCTGGACATGGACATCAGACACTTGTGACTTCTTAAACTACGAAGGGAGGGATCAGGAAGATTGCGTAAAGGTATATTTAGCCCTCTGATATATTACTGTGACTGTTCAGAGGTAACTGCCCCTGAGCATGCTGAACTGCAAGGTCTGGCTGAAGAAGCATGCATTGTATTTGGCGCATCTCATCCATAAATAGCAAACCAACAACTGCAAAATCAACGAGTGACTCTAGCACACTGAACTCGCACTTAATAGGAAACACAAGGCGGAAAGGGGAAGGGATCCATGGATGGAGAGCAGAATCACATGACCGATTAACCCTAAGCTGCCCCTTTCCAATGGCACCGCTTCACAATTCGGCGCAGTAGATCGTTGTGAAGGGATGGATGAAACGAAACCTGTGTTGCGAAGCCTTCTCGGCGCGAACATGCGACCTCAGCTCTACGTGTACAGAGTACGTAGAATTGATAGTGTGGAGGGGAGGGGGGGGGGATGGGGGTTTGACAAGGCACAAGTACCTTTCGAAGTGCTGAAACCAAAACAAAGACCAATCGTTTCGGTAGTTATTTGAATGATTGGCCAGAATTACTATTTTACGGCGACAACTATGGCAAAAAATGAAATAATGGAATGACGAGGCAATGGTACCTAGGTAATCCTGGCGTATGCCATATACCCTATCGAAATTCGCCGGGCGTTTTCATGAATCTCCATGGACAAATTAGTTTAGGCAGAGCAGCGTCTAAACTTAGAAAGCAGAAGAAATCTGTCCGAGATAACTAACTAAGTGAGGGCTGAAAATGAGGTGATGTTTTGATTGGCGTCTTAGTGTGAGCTAATGGATAACTAACTATATGTCCATAATTCCGTTACTAGACACCTAGAACACCAAGTACGGGGATTTATCAAAGCCGGAGAGATATGTTCAGCTGTCATCCACCCTCGCATTCACTGTAACTCCAAATCCAGTTATTTAATGCGTTGAGATCCCCACCGTGGATTATTTCTAACTTCTAACATGACTTTACTTTATGTTAGCTTTGATAGAGGTTGGAATTGATCCTTCAATATGACTTCTCCGCTGGTGCTGGCCTTGGGCATCATACTTGGAGCCTATGTTATTCTGTCCGCGCTGCTTCACTTGACGCAAGACGCGAAAGAACCGCCCATGATCGAGACGTCCATACATACCATTTGTAAGCCCGCTGTTTGGGCTCATTCTGGGCATGTAAAAATTTATGGTGGAACTAAGGTTAGCTTCCTCCACTGGTTCATTGTGCAGGCAACATTTCTGCATTGTGATTTCAAGTGTTTGACCCTGCTATTATTAAACTTACAAAAGTTTTTCCTGTCTGGAGAGACAAATATAATCTCCCAATATATACCCTACGCATACCAGGACAGCGCATCTATATTGCCAACTCCCCATCACTCATCCCGCAACTACAGCGGCTGATCAAGACCGTTGTGTTTGCGCCCGTCGAGGCCCAGGCAGCGGAGGCGGTCATGGGGGTCGGTCCAGCGGGCAATGCCATCATCGGTTCGGACAAAATGCTCGAAAATGATTCTTACCTGTCAACCTTTGTGCTGTCGACCCATCCAGCCCTGGCCCCTGACCCTGGACTCGACGCTATCAGTTGTGCTATAGCTCGACACCTCTCAGATTCTATAGAAAAGCTTAGCCTAACGGTTGAGTTATTTTCATGGGTCCGCGGAGAGATATTCAGGGCCATCACAGAGTCCACTTACGGGCCAAAGAACCCGTTTCGTGATCCCGCGCTTGAGAAAGCATGGTTGTATGTTCAAGCCCCTGAGCAGCGTCGGGGCAATACTCCGCTGGAGGATGCGCTAATATTATTTTTGATAGCACTTTTGAGCACAGCATCTTGACTCATATGGTCAAAGCATGGCCGAGTCTCCTGGCATGAAAAAGCTTACATGCTTGAGAACATCTTATAATACCTGCTTTTGAGAAATATTTCACTGAAAATAGCCATCTCCAGGGCTCGCTCCTTGTCCAGTGCTGCTACGAGCATAACACGAGCCATGGCTTATGAGGCAGAGATATCGCAGTCACTGAGATTGGCCAGATGATTGCGTCTCTGACTAACAGCATGGGGACCGCCTTCTGGATGGTCTACCATGTCTTCTCTGACCCCATTGTGCTTGAGGAGTGCCGAGCAGAAGCAGAAAAGCTTGTGCAACTTGATGACAACGGCGTCCAGACTATCGACCTGGCTAAGATCAGATCTTCATGCCCTGTTCTTTTCTCGACATGGGCAGGAGATTCTGTGATATATGCACATTGGCGTCGGGGCGAGGGTGGTCATGGAGGATACCATTCCTGACAACAAGTACCTCCTGAAGAAAGGCGCCACTGTCATGACCGTCACTCCAGTCCAAAACACTGACACTTCAGCATGGGGCCCGACATCGGGTAGATTTGACCACCGCTGATTTGTAGTCAGTCCTGATGAAAAGCGTAAAACTCCCTTCACATTCCGCCCCTTTGGCGGCGGGACAGTCCTCTGTCCTGGGCGCCATTTTGTGACCGCTGGGGTCTTGTCATTTGTGATTCTTCTGTTGCTCCGCTTTGATCTGAAGCCTGCAATCAAGGATGGTAGGTGGTTGGAGCTGCGAAAGAAGATGTCCATGACGGCGGCTATGCCAGTGCCCAAGGATGAGATGCCAGTGAAGCTTGCCCCTAGAAACACACAAAAGGGGCCTGTGAACATCTCAACAATCGGTGGGAAGCTGTTTTACTAGATATTGCCAGGATAACCAGTTTAAATAATAAAAAAATGTTGCTGTTAAACCTTTGCAGGAGTTAACTATTTTGAAGAGGTAAAATTCTGCCATGCTATCAATAGCCACTGGCAGCACATAGGGGGTAAGTCAGGGTAGGCTCATACGAGACCAGGTTGTAAAAGTGCCAGCTGCTGCCGGACGAACCACGAACCTCGGGAGTCGAACGTTGGTTGACACACTCTGCATAACTAACTAACCGTGCCATGCTTACTCACTCTCTCTAGTGAGTGTGCCACACTGTACAGAAAACCACACTGTACAGAAAATATTTTGAATATAGTGATCTTCAAAAATTAATTAATAATCATCACCACATCTATCTATAATATAAAGATTATCTATATACTCATTAGAAGACATAGAATTCACTGTAGATTGAGATTCTATAGAATTATCTTGTTATGATTGAGTGATTGTAGATTTTATAGATTTGATTTCAATTGACTGAAGATTCTTATTAAATGTCTTTTTCATCTTATCTACTCTACAGATTGTGATCTTACAATTGACATTCTTAATAGTAAGAACTTCATCTATTTACATCTGTCTGTGAGAGAATTTGATAATCTGATGTCTATTTATTTAATAATGATCTGTAAGTTCACTCTTACAGTGTATATTTAATTTTATCTGAATCATGCTATTTTTGAAGATCTTGTTCAACTATCTTATCAAATTAGATATAAGAGTATTCTTTACATCTTCTAAGGTCTTGACTGCTGTATTAATTTAATGATATAGTTTTACAACTGTCTCTGAGAAGATTAATTATAAGAAGACAGTTAACAGTTAATCTGTAGATAACAGAATAAAGTAATTATATATATTATCATTATCATTGTATATATTGAGATTCAGAATATTATCAATAATAAGAGGTCTTAATTAATTGAGAATTATATCATGATTAACTGAATACATTCTATAATTGATAAAACTAGCTCTTATAGTATTAGATTTAAATACTTACAGTCAGATACTCTTCAGATTAGTAAGAAATTATCTATTATTATACTACTTATATCTGTAGTAAACAGTCTTATTAACTGTCTTTATATAATAATGCTTATACTGCTGAAAAGATATATTATTAAGAGATTATAGAATATAACTTATATAAGATAAGAATTTAAATAGAATAATCTTATAAAGATTACAGTATTAAATGAATTCTTCTATAAGATAAGAATTATAATTATTTATTAATAACAGTTAATAACTGCTTATTTAATACTTTTTTATTATCTTATTAAATTGCTTAATTCATTTAAATTCAATCTTATTATTTATAAAGTCAGACTTAGATATAATACAGTAATAATATAGTTATTAAATAAGTTGAAATATATATATCAATTCTCTAGATAAATTTTTAATTTTATTATAATTAATAAATTCAATACTGTATTATTCATACTAATATACTTTATTACTGTTATTAACTTACAGAAGTATAATAACTATATAACAGAATTTATATCTTTAAAGATAATTATAACTCACTATTTATATTCTTCTTCTTCTTGAAATTCAATCTTATTAAAGTTATAGATATCATAGTGAAAAAAATAATATTAATTAAAGATAGCTTTATATTAATTAAATCAGTTAATAATGAAGCTTATATTCTTATAAGATACTTATTTTGAATTCATAAGCTTTTGCTTAACTTATTTATAATCTGATAGATGTTTGATAAATTAATATACTTATATCTTGCTTATTATAAGAGATACAGTCTCTGAATCTGTATAATACTGTCTTAACATACAGTTTATAACAGCTTTGATATACTTGATAGTGAACAGGTAAAAATTAATATTCAACTGATAAATTCATATCTTAATTATCTCTTTCTAACTATCATTTAATGCTCAATTCAGTGAAACTCTTATAGTTCTTAATTTCTTTCTATTAATTCTTTCATATAAGATAATATATAAGACTTTGAATTCTTATTACAGAGATGTGATTTTTAATTTTGAATTATTTTTATACATGTTAACAGCTCTTTGCAACTGCTCCTCAGTATAATTAGAAGATTTAGATATGATTATAATTAATGATGATTATTTGAAGATGAAGAATGAAGATATTTAAAATATTTTCTATACAGTGTGGTTTTCTGTACACTGTGGCACACTCACTAGAGAGAGTGAGTAAGCATGGCACGGTTAGTAGTTACAGAAAGTGTGGGCCAGCAACCAACCCACTTAGGGCGAATTCGCCGGCGCTTTGCGGAGGCACGCTCAGGATTGTCAGGGGTAGGGCAATTCCTGCGCAATTCTGTCTTTCAGGTGTTGTGCTGGCCAACCGATGGCCGTATATTGCTCATGTCACTCATGTGTCGTCAATGCATATCTAGCGGGAATATCCACGGATGGAGTCGAACTGGAACCTATCCCAACTGCTTAACTAGCTAGCTTAGATAACGGAGCTGTTCGGCTATGGACAAAATTCATCCTTCAACAAAATTGTGCTGTTTAGCTTGGAGATGCATGGGAAACTAACAATAGTTACCCTTGTTAATGACCTATCTACTGACATCTATCCGCATCTCCCGGCATTTCCATCAAATCGCAACCCTCTGGTTGAACAACACATCGCTATTTTTTGCCAAGGGGAAAGAATTATTAAACTGCGGGGTGCAGCCGCCAATGCAGCCAAAGAAATCGCCGAGAAACCAGCCATGCTTCGATGGGGCCAGGCGCTGGTGGGCTACTACGGTTGCTTGCCGATCACATATTATGGATCCCAGTTGTATAGGGACGGATATGTGATAAGTCGCTCAGGGAAGAATGCCACATGTAAACCGAACCGTATTGCTATAAACTATTAAAGAGCCGAGATGTCGCGCTTTTTAGATGCCTTTGTTCCAAATGGGCAGTAACAGGGCAGCAGCACGCTGAGCTATCGCCATCGCCATGCTTCAGTCCACTACTACTGTTCTTCTCGCGCTCGCGAGTACTTCTCTTGCTGGCTATGCCGGGAACTTGAATTACCGTAGCCCGTCTCACAACCATCCCGGCCTCGGTATCTCAATTCCCAAGGTGCTGAAGCGCTCGGATCCGGTGCTAGAATATTCAGCGGATCAGTTGAAATTCACGCACGGCGTTGCCTCTGGAGACCCTTATCCCAACTCTGTCATTTTATGGACACGATGCGCCCCTTCGACGGACAATGTTAAAGAGCCTGTAGACTCTGAACGCGGCGGCGAGCTATATGACTCTGTCCCTATCTATGGGGATAACGAGGGCAATGCACCAGTGTCTAAGGCGCCCGTGTGCGTGGAGTACTGTGTCTCCCCGGACAAGGACTTCAAAAGGGTTGCTGACCATGGTACCGTTTACACGAGCTCTGATGTTGATTTCACTGTCAAGGTAAGAATGAAGCTGTAGCCAATGGCATCTAGTTAGATATGCTGGATGCGATGCTGACCAGATTAAACAATTAGATCGAGGCATCTCATTTGAAGCCTTTCACTATGTATTACTACAAGTTCAACGTCTGTGGCTCCGACAAGTCTAGCCCTGTTGGAAGAGCCAAAACGTCCCCAACGGAACACGATGATGTCACGGATATATCACTCGCGGTGTATTCTTGCAGCAACTTCCGTAAGGAATCATGTATCACCAAATAGCTGTAAACCTCCGTTAACTTTGATCTTTAGCCAACGGATATTTCAATGCGTACGGAAATACGGCTCGCAAGGACTCAGTTGACTATGTTGTCCATCTTGGGTAAAATAGACCTCTAGCCCTCTATTTCAAAGATGTTTAACTAACTTTTGAATAGTGATTACATCTACGAGCTGGGAGGGTAGGTTCACCTCTTATGACCCACTGTCTGGGTGTGAGTGTTCTATGCTAACAACGCTCTGTAGTGATGGCTCCAGCATCGGCCGTACGCAGCACCCAAAGAAGATGATCTATACTCTTTACGAGTACCGGAAGCGCCATGCAACTTATAAAACTGATGAAGATCTGCTTTTGAGTCATCGTACCTTTACATGGATTCCTGTGTGGGATGATCACGGTTTGTCCATCTCCTCCATTAGATCCACAGCTCCCACTAATATCTTGATCAGAGGTTGCGGATAATTCCTACCGCGACGGATCCTCGCTACTCCAAAATAACGAAGCGTCATTCATTATCGATGGAGGCGTATCTGTTGACCAGCGCAAGATGAATGCCGTCCGCGCTTACTTCGAGTGGATGCCTATCAGGTATGGGAGAATTCCGCATTCAACTATTGCATTTATTGTCTCAATGTCTTAACCTCTATTCTCTTCCTTTCTTTGAATAGGCAAGTTGCGATGGACGACAACCTCAGAATCTGGAGAAACTTCAAGATCGGCAACCTTCTCGACCTTATCATGCTTGATACGCGCCACTACGATCGGTCCATAACCGATCTTTACTTGAACAACGGTTATATCAAGAAAATTGCGGACGACATCGGCCGATCTATGATGGGACCCCGTCAGGAGCACTGGTTTTATGACAACTTGAAAAGCTCTGCTAAGAGACAAGCCACCTGGAGAGTCATTGGCAGCCAAACTGGTATACACATCTCCCCTCCTCTCAACCTTTCCAAGTGAAAAACTGTTGAGAGACAGATAGTAAACCTTGATTCTAATCATTCATTCTAGTTTTCTCCCGCGTGGACGAGCTTGGATCAATCGGTCTTGGCGTGAATGTCGATTCCTGGGACGGCTACAGGGCCAATCTCAATCGCACCCTAAGAACCCTATACGAGAACAACATCGGAAACAACATCGTCATCGCAGGCGACAGCCATGCCAACTGGGTATCCGACCTCACTTGGCTGGACGAGTATCCATACGACCCCGTGACAGGTGAGGGAGCCATCGGCGCCGAATTTGCCGGCACGGCAGTGACCAGCAGCGGGCCCGCGGCCCACGTTGGTATCGGCAACTTGCAGTCGAAGACACTGATCAAGAAGAACAGGGAGCTGCAGTGGTCCGAGTTGTACTACCGGGGCTACTTCGAGATGACGCTCTCGCATACACGCACGGATGCCCGGTTCTTCGCCATCCCCGACATCAAGAAGAGAAACCCCTATGAGATCTCGATGGCCAACTTCACTGTTATTGCGGGTGAGAATCGGCTGTCGCGGGCCGATGGGTCGCCCACGACGAATGGGCAGGGAGTGCATAATGGGGCGTTGAAGAATGGGAAGCTTGAGAAGCAGACTGTTCAGTTTAATACAGAGACTAAGGAGTGGACTAGTATTTAAAAGGTGAAAATGATGTGAGAACTCGGAACGGAAGTTTCCTCATCCTTTTTCTCTTCCAGCGTCACTCACCTCTTTTTGATTATTTTGATTATTTTGATTATTTTTTGGCTTTGATAAGTTTTTTCCCCTTCTATCCACAACCACTATATAATACCAGCAAACTGGTTGGTTACCACCCTAATCTATTTGTATGTATATATTTGATCTATACAACTTCTGGACACTTAATTTATATTTGATATATATATGCATATATAGCTCTAATTTGCAGGGCATTCAGGGGGTTTAACCCCCAGAGGCACAGCAGGAGACTAAAGAATAAATTACTAAGCACGGTGACATCTTGGCACACGAACTCTATTTCAACGTCGCTCCTTCTCTCTTCTTTCGACTCTTCAAACACGCCAAACAAACACACCTGCATTATCAGATTATTATTGTTGTTGTTTCCGTTATTGTATTGCGTTGGGTATATATATATATATATATATATATATATATATGTATGTATGTATGTTTCTACCATTGATACCGTTCTTCTTGTCGCTCTTCAAATCTCATGTATCATTCATTTCATATTACTCCCCATGATATGATGTGATATGATGTGATATGATATAAAGAAACACAGCTCATCAAGAGCATGTCGAACAACTAAATGCCTTAGCACAAATTTTCTCAGCCTTTGTATTCATCGTAATTTCCATAATTCCCATCATCATCTGGTCAAACATTCTCTTCACTCAGTCATACCATGCTACTAGTCCCAATTCCCCTGGGAAGTGGTCGGAATTATGCCGTGTGGATGTGCTGGAAAGGAAAAAAAAAACTTTCCTTGAATTCGACTACTTTTAGTCTTGAGTGAGGAACATGTTTCCGTTGTGAATTGGCTTGCATGGCTGGTCTTGATATACATACCCCTGGATGCAATGTGCTGTACACATCTCAGGCCATAATAATGCCTCAATGCCTCAGGGAGAAAATCTTCCTCCATATGCATGCTACTACTCTTTCCGCCTGCTTGTCTTGTATCAGGATCAATCGTTTTCCTGCCGGCAATGGATGAGGTGGGGAATAACGCAATTGTTTTTGTTACAATTCGCCTTCAGTCGTTTAACTTCCATGTTTAAAAAGAAATACGTAAATGTGTATCTTTCTGTGTCCATGAGTGCATACTGTGTATATCATACTCGTGTCCGGGCCAATCGCAGTCTCCCTCGAGCCATTACCGCCGCATCTTCCTCTCCTCTCCTCTCCTCTCCTCTCCTCTCCCGGCGTCGCGGGGCAACCAAAACAACAACATCCCTCACTCCAAGAAAGCCCCCTATCTCATTCCCTTGCACCGTCCCCCCTACCTTTCGTTGCCTTTTCATCTGCACTCTTCCGCTTCTTTTCACGCGTTCCCCCCTTCACGGGAGGGAAGCCGAGATTCATTCGTATCTCACGCTAAGCGGGGTGGATGTACAGCAGCACACGCTCTTTCTAACGGTCTCGGAAAGGTGCTATGACGAGGCGAATATGAATATACCAACACGACACGGTTATAAACTCTTCTGCACGTCTTTAACAGCGTCTCCAATATAATAAATTCGTGTCTGTCAATTCGATAAATTTGGTAGCTAACATTTGGTTATCCACGTTTGTGTGTGTGTTCCGGTGACGCGTTGCTGTTCAGGAGAAGTTTCCCGCTCCACACTCCACGCTTTCTACTCAAACACCACCCAATGTGAACGGTGTTGAATGACCCAGGCTGATGGACTGGCTAACTGTCTTGTTTACTAGCCAGGTACAATTCCGCCAGGATCCTCATCGAGCCTACATGCTATGAAACTTCCTATAGGGAAATTCCTTCTCACTGAGTTCCCCCTTTTTACCCCGCTACACTCGAATGATGTACCACGACTCCACTAAGACTCGTTCCCGATCTGATCGGCCTCCTCTTCACGAAGCCAGCAACAGAGCCAATATTCTAAGAGGTGCAAAGGAGCAGTCGCATGTGCCACCGAGTTCTCCCCCAGTACATAAATATCCAATGTCTATCCAATCCTCAGAAGCTCCCACCACGGACGACACGTTCCACTCATCCCTCGCAGCAGCACCCCCCGCAACACCTCCGCCGACTGCATGTGCTGCCGCTGCTGAGAACAAACGTGTGTCCATGGTGGCAGAATCACAGCCAAACTCCAACCGCAACTCCGCGATATCTACGACCTCTACCGCGTCCGGAAAATCCAGACGCAAAACTCACATTGGGCCATGGCAGCTGGGAAGGACCCTGGGTAAGGGTGCTACAGGGCGTGTCCGTCTGGCGAAACACGCGCTCACGGGCCAGACGGCTGCGATTAAGATCGTCTCTAAGAAGTCGGCTGCAATGGCGCAGAGTCAGAGTATTGCCGCGATGGACAAGAACATGGAGCATACATCGTGCGTTCCTGGGGGAAGGGTGATTCCATGTGGGATCGAACGAGAGGTGGTGATAATGAAGTTGATCGAGCATCCTAATATCATCAACTTGTATGATGTGTGGGAAAATCGTGGAGAACTGTACGTCCGCTTCATTTAATTTATACCATGAGCATCATTCCTCGTTTTGCTAACCTGGGTGAACACGCTATTGTCTCCTTAGATATCTTGTCCTCGAGTATATTGAAGGCGGAGAACTGTTTGACTATGTTTCCGAAAGCGGCCCTCTACCTGAGATAGAAGCCATCCGCCTTTTCCGACAAATCATTGCCGCACTCTCGTATTGTCATCGTTTCAATATTTGCCACCGCGACCTTAAACCGGAAAATATTCTTCTTGATTCCAACTGCAACATCAAGCTGGCGGACTTCGGGATGGCTGCTCTCCAACCCGCGGGCCATTGGCTGAATACCTCCTGTGGAAGCCCTCATTATGCCTCCCCGGAAATCATATATGGTCATAGATATCACGGTGACAAGGCAGACATTTGGAGCTGCGGAATAATTTTATTTGCGATGCTAACGGGGTATCTTCCCTTTGATGGGGGCGACCTGCCTAATACACTCCGCCTTGTCAAGAAGGGAGAGTATATTTTCCCACCCTGGCTAAGCTCAGAAGCGATGGATTTGATTCAGCGTATATTGCAAAAGCAGCCGCGGGACAGGATCAGCATCAGTGAAATGTGGTCTCATCCACTCCTAAAGAAGTATGAGAAGCACCATATTATAATGGCTTCAGAAGGAGCTTCTTTGGGACCTCCCCCACCTTTATCGGAGAAGGACTGTGGGAGAAAAATCACCCGCCGCCAGGATATCGACGTGGAACTACTGAGGAGTCTCCAAACCCTTTGGCATGGGGCTAGAGCAGAGGAACTTATCAGCAGACTGCTGAGCGACGAGTAAGTCCTCCCCCCTGAAACAAGTTAATGAGTTCCTCTGAAGCTGACATTGCTCCTGTAGGGTCAACCATGAAAAAATGTTTTACCATGCCCTGGCAAAATTTAGGGACGACCAACTTGAAAATTATGAAGGCCCTCTCGGGTGTTCTGCCAGTGACTACCACCACATATCAAGGGGCCATTCCAAAACCCAGCAGCGAATCCCAAGTAGCCGCCACGCCAGCCAATCCTGGCGACGATCCCAATTGTCTATTGCAACTGGTCGATCTACTTTCAGAGAGACGTCCTACCCGGAACCTAAATCTGCCCGAACAATTGCCAGCTATGACCCGTACAGATCCTCTCGAACGCCTATATCCAATCCTCAGGTGGAGTTTGCCAATGTAACCATCCACCGTCATTCGTCCGGCTCTCAGAAGAGTAAAAGGGACGATAGCTCATCTCAGGCTTCCAATTCCCCAAGTCATTTCACTCTCAAAAGACAGCTTTCCAGGGATCGCCACTCATTTATTCCCAGCTCGTCCATCGGTCCCAATAGGTGGAATAGAAAAGGTTCAATTTCCTCGTTCCAGTCCCGAAGCTCTATCGCAAGCTCTCGCCGACGCGTCAATGGCTTCAGCGGTTCACGTTCAACTAGCTACAAGAGAAATGTCTGCTTTAGGCATCCACGCAACCAACGCTCCAGCGGGAGACATACTCCAAAACAGAAGGGCGTTGCGCGAACACATTCACAGTATTCTATTTCTCCTAGAACGGAGATGAAAGTCAAGCTTCCCTCTGATCGATTCAGCAGCCCCACACTCCCTACACCACCGCCTCCTGTCCGATTGCGGCGAATCACCGATCAGGAAGCCGATGCGAAGACTGCAGAACACCGTGTTTCTTGTCAATACTGGAGAGATGAAGCAAGGAAAGTATCAACTGAACTTGGGAAAATCTGTGAAGAAGCATTCAATCGAACCTCCGTCTCGTCCGGTTCACCCTCTGTCGAAACTACAAAACAGCCTCCTGAATCTCCTCCAACTTCAATTTCGGCTCCAGGGGAAATTGGCAGTTCTGAAGAGCGATATAACATGCGTCCACTCCCAGAGCCACCTGCGGAATCATCTAACTCTTACACAATTCGCGAGTTGGCTGACACCCGCCGTAGACTTATTGAACACTCCGTTCAGGCAACCTCTGACGATCTTCCCCAATATCTTTCTGAGGTCATTGCGCATCTTGATCGTCTAATAGGAGATGAACTTGTTCCTAGTAGTGAAATGATGGTCAAACCCTGCCCGGAGCCGCTTCCCCAAGCCCCAGAATCATTTCTACCATCCATCGCCGAGGGTGACATATTTCATGACTGCACAGCGATTATAGAGGATATCCAACGCGAACCAAACGCCCTAGAATCCAGAGCTTCAAAGAGATGCAACTGGAAACCAGAAAGGACAATTCGCATGGTGCCACACGACTCCAGTATTTCTGAAATTGGCACGATAAAGCCGTTGACAATTCGAAAAAAATCGGGTGCGTCCTCAACGCACAAGAAGAATCACTCCGTGGACTCGTTCGGACAATACAGATCTGCTTCAAGCTCGACTGACGACGGGCCACCTGCCAGTGCTCTTCTTAGCAGACGCAGTAGCAACACACGCTATTACACCGGACTAGAGCCAATAGAAGAAAATCCAAGATCTCCAAAGGGTAACAATGACGCCCGTAATTCGGGGGAGTCAAGGAAGTGGTCATGGTTCAAACACAAGACGCAGAGCCAGGAGCAAATTCCACCTCCACTTCCATCAAAGGATACGGCGCCGTGCCTAACACCAGTTAATGACGACAATAATCGTGAGCTAGGGAAGAGGAAGAGCTTCCAGGGGTTACTGGAACTTGGTAAGCGGAAGAGCTTTCAAGGGTTATTAGAAGTGGACGAACAACCGAAAGTTATCGAGGCGAGCCAGCTGCAGAAGAAAGGAGCAAAAGGCCGCTTCTGGCGGTTCGGGCGGAGGAAGGTACAGAAGCAGAAACCGGTGCATGAGATAGCCAAAGGAAGTATGATTAGCCTTTCACTCCGCTATGCTTGTTTCAAAGGTCTCGAATTTTTTTGGTGTGTTACCTACCATACTAATCAGAAGTTGTAGTTAACGATCCCAATGATGCAACATCGAGTGTTCTCAGTGTGCCTGCGACTGTAACCGAGAGCGAGGCACCGAAGTCTCCTCTTCCCAGCAAGGCTGATAAGCCTCTTAAGCGCAACGATACCAAGAAGACGGAAAGTCGCCGTTCAGGGGGCCAAAATTGGTTTGCGAGATTTTTCCATATCAAACCTGCCTCGAAGACCCTAGCCTTTCAAGTCTCCAAACTCCGCGCGAGAAAGGAGGTGGTCAAGATCCTACATGAGTGGAAGAAATATGGAATGGAAGACGTACATTTCGACAGGGAGAGTAATATTGTGACCGGAAGGTTGCGGAGGTAAATTGTAAGTTTTGTCAAATACATCAGGGGCTAGAACGGAGGAGAGAAGCAGAAACGAAACTTTGAAAATCGTCAATGAAACTAACCTCATCCCCCAAAACCAGTCCTTCGCCTCAGCCCCGTTGAATTCTGCGGGGAATTCTTCACCGTCCTCGAGCAGGGCAGACATGCAAATCTCAGCCTTCTGCATCTGAGACAGGAGCGTGGAGCAGCATCGTCCTTCCACAAAGTCGTTGATACGCTGGAGATCGTGCTGAAGAAGCGCGGCGTGTTGGTCGAGGATTCATACCGGGCTAAGAAGATGGCTAAGATTCTTGATCTTGCTTGATTTGGCCCTCTCTATCTTTCTTTTCGATTTTCTCACTTTTTGTTTTCTGGTGTCCCTTTTTTTTTCGTCTTTGTTTTGGCGTGGTTTTGCGCAAGGTGTGTGCTATGCTGAGCTGGCCCGGAATTCTCGGAGTTGTTGAGCTATGTAACGTGTTTCTCTTCCCTCCGCATTTATCTTATCTCGGATTTAAAGCACTTTTTGTTCCCATGTGTGGATTTACTGTCTTACTTTTTTCGGAGATGTTTTGCGGAATTTGACGCAAAGCTCGGATGGTCGTTTTCTGTCCTTTTTTTATCCTGATTTACTCCATAATCCGATCTTGTATCCTCGTTATATGCTCTTCCACTACCTTATTAATCCCTTCTTTCCGTCCTTCCATCAAGATTGGCTACCCCTAATAATTTTGTTTCCTTTTTTTCTTTTGTGTGTGTGTTTTGAGTGTTTTGATCCAAGTTTGGACTGGGATGATGGATTTTTGATAGTTAACTACGTTAGTTAGCGATTTGTCCTGGATTACGTACGGCCTGGCTATAAGTTAACTAGGCACTTCTACTCCCGCATCAAAACATAATTCTGTTCTCTCCCCCAGATCAGATCGTGAACGATGGCCTAGCCTGACCTTCTCCTTCAGGAGTCAACTGGTTTATTAGCTGTTATATATTTTTGTTGCCCTGCCTGCTTTTGGGGTTTGCGAATTGGTGTAGCTAAGCGGGGGTGGGCTAACTTATTTCTTTCCCTTAATTTCGTTTTAACTACTACCGGGAGTACGGATTAACAAAAATTAAAAATACAAAATAAAAAATAAAAAATAAAAAATAAAAATAAAAATAAAAATAAACTCATATAGTATGAAGTAGTGAGAAAAAGCACTTAAAAGACTTTGTTAGAGCTCACTACAGTAGTCTATATTAATAAATATGTAAAATAAGTTCTTTGTAATTTTTCTCTGTAATTGCTTAATTTCACTTATAGACACTCATTACTAGAAATTTATATAAAAGTTTATTTATAGTAGAAAGATCTCATTTTATTTTAATTATTTTTTTTAAAAAAAAAATGAAAAAAAATCAAAAACTCTGAAATTTATAAATATCAGTAAAAAAATAAAAAATAAAGTTATTATTATTATTATTAATTTTTAATTATAAATATATATAATCAGAGATTATATATAATATTTATCTAAAAACTTTCAATTTTCAGAGTTTTTCTAGTATTAATAAAACTAATTATTATATATTTATTAATTTCAGATATATAAAATCAGAAAATTTCAGCTCTGAGTACAGAAACTTTGTATAAATTATAGTATTTTTAATATTTTCTAATACTTTTAAAAGTATTTTAAAAATAACATAATAAAAGAAAAGAAACAAAGTTTTAAAAATAAATATATTATTATTATTATTATTATTATTATTTTATTAAATAAATCTTATAATAAGTTCTTATATAATATTAAATACAGATTAAATATTGATTATATAAGAAAATACAGATATTAAAATTATATCAAGATAATAAAAACATAGAAAAATATAAAAAAGTGACAATTAAATATATATAATAATAACTTCTTAACTTAGAAATATAAAGTAATTTATTAAAGTAATTTATACACTTCTGTATTTATTAGAAATCTGAAGTACTTAAGTTCTGAATTTAATATATTCTCTGCAGATTTTGAACTTATATGTCTTAATTTCTCACGCCAAGGCGCTATCAGAGTAAGATAGATATATTACATGAGTAAATAGAAAAGAAAAGAAAAGAAAATATAAAAAGTATTAGATTTTCTCTCTACAAACTGATTACTTCTGTATAAGTGAGATGTTCACTGATCACTTAGTAAACATCTACTATATATAAAAAGCTACATAATAGCTAGATCTTGATAATATAATTAACTACTACACTATATCATTATTATCTTTATCAGATTATATTTCTTCTTGTATATAAGAATCTACTAATTCTATCTTAAAATCAAATTTTTACAATTCATGCTTAAAATTAAAGATCTAATTATATTTTGAAATACTGTATTAGTAATTCTACAGCTGCTTATCACAAATTAAAAAGAACTCTGTTGATTTTGAAATTAATTAATCTACTACAGACTTTCACAGCAAGTTCATAAGCAATCTCTGCATTCTCACATGAATAGAAATATAGATAGTGAATATATCTCTGTAAGCAGCTTCACTATTAAAGATAATACTGTCTTACTTAAATCTGTACTAATTACTAGAAGTAGAAGATATCTGACATAGTTAATATATACACACAATACTCTTAAATAAGAGCTGCTTAAACTGACTGCTGAGATTATGAATTTCATATTTAATTCTATTTAACCTGATTTCATACATTTCTTGATGTGAATCTCACTGAGACTAATCATTAAAAAAATATACAAAGTAACTATTTATCAGATCTTAAAATAGAATCATGACTTAGAAAAAATAAGAAAGTAGTCTCATTTAATCTTATTTAGTTTCATTCTTAGCATAAAGTTACTATTTTTAGACATTTTAAGGTTTTTTTTAGACTATTTTTAATTTTTTAAAAAGTAATGCTTTTTGATAATACTCAAATGAGATTTAAAGTCATTTAAAGCAATAAAAAGAATTTAAATTGAGAAGTGAAAATCATGATCTCATTTGAAAAATGTGATAAGAGTAGATAGTAAGTCTCACTGAAATAGTATGAGACTACTATCTAATCTTAAAATCATGTAATGAGATTAGTTAAATTAATAATGAAATTATCAAATATTCTGATTCTAGTTTCAGACACAGTCACACAGTAAGTTTAGAGCTGCTTAAGCTGTAATTACTATCTCAGACAGCTCAGAATATTCAAATTATTATTATTATTATTATTCTTCAATTATAGATGTATACAGTCAGAGACTATGATATCTATCTGAGAACTTTTAATTCTCCGAGTTTTTCCTATATCTATAGAGATAACTATTATACATTCACCAATTTCAGATATGCAAAATCAGAAAATTTCAGCTCAGAATATAAAAACTGTTTACAAATTACAGTATTTTAACATCTTCTGATACTTTGAAATCATTTGACAATATCATGACAAAAGAAAAGAGAACACAGTCTTAAAGATAGACACATTAAATGAATAGATAGAAAAAAATAGAAAGAAAAAAGTGAAGTAAAGAGAGACTGTAATAAAACAAATTATTAAAAGATAGTATATAGCTGTTTTAACAGACTATATCTGATCAATTTTCTTCTCTTCATATTCAGATATTTCTGAATTTAGCCATTTTCTTATAGCTACTTGAGTTTCTGATAGAAAGTTTATTAAGTATTTAATTCCTGTCTCAGTTAAGAATAAGAATCTTATATTTAATTGATTTAGATCATACTTCTCTTTCAATCTAACTCTGAGACTATTGTATAATACACAGTGTATTATAATATACTCAGAATTCTCATTTACATTGCAGAATGAGCTTTTTATTAAATCAAATCTATCATCAAATCTTTGCATGTAAGATTTGAAATAGTCATATTCTAGTTTCAGCTGTATTATAGATAAGAATATTTTCTTTTTACATTTAATTGAACAAGATTTTCACTTAGGTTTTATTTCAAATCTTGAATAATGTATACTCTTCTTTTGTTTCTGTCAGCTTTTATTTCACTTATCTAAACAAGATTCTTTTATCTTTCTCTTTATAAAAGATCAGGACATAATTTTTTGAATAGATCTGCTTAATTCTGAACCTCTTTTTACAGCTGAATCAGTCAATTCATTGTCATGAATATTTATATAAGCAGAAACTCAGTGTAGATAAATTATCAGCTTTAATATTCTTCTCTTTTGAATTTTCAAAACAGAGTTTAAAATCAGTTCAAGATTTATTTGATTATTATAAATATGACTATTTCTAAGTCTTTTTAAAGTAGCTTGACTATCAGAGAATATTCATATCTCTTTCAAACTATTTTCTCTTTTATAAGATTTTATTTCAATGAGTTTGAAAGCTTTCACTATTATAAATAGTTCAGTATCAAAGACTTCAGATTCACAGTCTAAATTTCAGAAATCTGAGATAAAATTGATATTATCTTCAGTATAAGCAATGCCTGTGTCTAATCTATTTAAATTCTCATTTTTTAAGTTATCTGAATAAATCAGAATAGAGTCTTTTATATTGATTGTAGAAATTCTCTTCAAATGCTGTTTATATTCTTTCTCTTTAGATAGTTTACTTATTTATAAGTCTATAAGAGATTCAAGCTTTTCTCTTTAGAGAGATATCTTCTCATGATCAACTTTTTCAACATTTAAAGAAGAAAATTGATTTTTAATTAGTAAGTATAGTTTGTATAGTTGAGAAGACATTTTCTTTGAAGAATTATTTTCATTTCAATCAAGAAATCTATTTTAATCTAGTTCATTTTCAGAGTTAATTGATAAAAATGAAGAAGAGACTCTTTCTCTAATTATATAATTTAAACTCATCTTTATAACTCTCAGAGCATAGTTCATACTAGACTGGCCGCCAGAACTATGAATTTCACATTTAGTCTCATTTGATCTGATCTCATACATTTCTTGACGTGAGTCTCATCAGAACCAAGTCTTAAAAAAATCTGAAAATGAGCCATTTCTGAGAGAAATGGCATGAAAAATGACCAGATTTAATTCAAGAACAGTGAAATGAGAGTAATTTCTCAGAATAAACTGTGAAAGATAATCATTCTTTCAAAATCAGAATGAGACTGAAACTGAAGATTAAAATCAGTCTCATTCAGTTCATTCAGTGATTGCTTATATAATCAGAATTTGGTAACAATTATTGATAACACTTATAAAACAACTAAATACATTCTTGTATAAGTTTATTCTTCACTTTCTCATGAAAACTACACTTCTCTAATATACTGTGATCAGAGGTATTAAACTATCTGATAATTTCATGTTTTATAATCATGAGTTTCTTAATTATTTCTTCTTATAATTGTTCTTAGTAATAGTGATAAATATCTCAACTTGAGTTGAACTTTCACTTCATTTTCATCTCTGTCAATGAAATTGTCAGAATATCATATATCATCAGTGTAACAGTTGAATATATACTCTCAACAATTTTCTATAACTTCAGAATTAATTTGATGTGTAAATTCATTGAATTATCTTGAAAATAGCAGTTAAATTCAGTTTTACAAGTATATAGTTTTGTCTGATTTTCAGTTACAATTAATGTATACAAGTTCTATTTCAAAGTTAGTATTATAGTTCTATGTAATATGAAGTATTATTAAAAATCATTACTTACTAGAGAATTGTATTTCACTATCTTTACATCTTGAACATCTGCTTCTTCAAAACTCTAATAGTTGATATTATAGTAGTCTCAGATTAATTTAATATACAAGTCTCATTTCTTCTCTATTCAATCTTGAGAAGTGTAGATATTAACTTAATAAGAGAAATCTAGTAGAGCTGCTATAGCATAGTACTCTGTAAAAGATTATTCAGTTTTACTGCAATAATATATCAGTTTATTTCTTATAGTAATAATAGCCTGTACTATAACATTATCTCAGACTGAATTTCTTTTTAAGTGATTTAACTACTTCTTAAGATAAGTAAATAAACTATTATACACTCATCAGACTGACTGCAGTATTGATGTATAAGTAATTAAGACTGTCTTTATTATCTTATAAAACTGAAACAGTAAATCAATCACATATTTCAACTGAGTTTACTTTATATTAGAAAGTTTTAATATCTGAATCTTTTTCTGATCAGAGTATTACACTCAATAATTAATTATCAGATACAATTGAAGAGTTTAAATAGTTATCTTATATATTGAACTTTACTGTGTTCTAACATTCTGTATCATATTCAGTAGTGTGACTGATTTATTTATTTATTGAATATCATGAAATTGTTATTATTATTTAGAGAAGATACAAATTGTATTAATAATATTTCAAATCTGTGATATTTAAATTATTAGTCAATCTATTCAAAATTAATAGTATGTGACGGGCTGCGCCTGATCAATTATATAGACTATTCTGCTTCACTTCATAGATTCTTTCATTTCACTATTAAACATGTACACTCTGATTCTCGGCCATTCTCAATCACTGATTCTCGGCTGCTATGAACATGTATAGATTCTTCTGCTCTGAAGCTTCACTGCATACACTATCACATATGTGTATAAATATTCACTTCAATCACTGATTTCTACACTTTCTCTTTCTTTTTCTTCTTTAACATTTTTCTCTTTATTATATAAGACCTATCAATATCATACTGATCTATTTAATGTAGATCTCTTATATTAGAAAAATATTCCTCATCTTCTTATTAGAAAATGATTATTCACACATCATCTTTTCATTAGAAATAATTATTCATCAAGAGATATCTGAATGTGTAACAATGTATAAGAAATAGAGAAACAGTCAAACAGTTAAGCAGACACTGAGTTCTTAGATAGAAGCTTACTTATCAGTTACTCTGACTCTGTAATAAGATTTTACAAAGAGAATGTCAGTGAAAGACCTGAGAGTTCTGATACTCAGATATATAAGATATTCATACAATTACACTTCTTCAGATTTCATAGATATCATATATTCAATAAATAATATAATCATGTCTAACAATAATATGAGAGAATCTTCAAATACAAGCATAGATACAGTGTCACAGTGACTTCAAGCAATGTTGAAACTATAATAACAATAAATAGCTGATATGCATGCAACTCAATAACATCAATATGAAGAGATTTAATAATTAACTTATGTGATTTCAACACCTACAGAATTGAATATAAAAGTACTGAAAGAATGCTTAAATACTTCTACATATTTCAATACTTCTGATCTCACTCTCTACTCATCATAAAGAATGAAAATGCTCATGAAACTGAGTGTAGATGAAGATGTTATTGATTTATTAATTAATTAAGATTGATATATCAATGAATAATTGAAAGATTGTATGAAACAGAAGTTTCATTTATGAATGAAAGCATGTAAATCAGTGTTGTAAATATCTGATAATATTATGAAACATCTTAATATTCTGTTCTGAAACACTATTATGTAACAGAAAGTATTAGATTGATTACAGAGCATCTGACAGAGAAATACTTCTCTTACAACATTCATCTCTGACTTCAATATCAAGATTCTAGAAGCAGGTGATTAATCTTGAGAGAATTGAATAAAGATTAGTATGCTTAAGAAGACATTAACTTTTAAACTCTTACAGACTTTTATAAGTATAGATAAAGACCAGACTTATGAAGACTTCTGCACACAGCTTCAGACAATGAATAACTGTCTTATCAAGCTCAAGAGTATACAGAACAGTGATAGAAGATATTACACTTCAGTAACTTATACACCTGTGCTGAGAAATAACAATGATGTAGATATCATGAATTAAGTAGACTTAAATATTTATATATAAGCAAGAGTCTCCGCCATCTGAACAGACTTTCAAATCCCTGAGATCACTTCTGAGAAAGTCATTAATCAATGTCAATGTGAAGTATGTATTAACTATAACTGATTAGAACACATTGCTTTCAACTGCTGATTGATCTATGTATCTTCACACTTAAGAGAAAGACTGATATCTCTCTAATTAAGAGAAAGATCAGTGTCTTCTCATTTGAAGAATAAATCAGTGCCTGTCTGCATCAATCACATTGCAGTGAAGAAAGATTCAGAAGATAACTATAAGAATGTTCTGATAAAACAGGAAAAAGATTAGCTTCTATTTAAATTTACAAACAGAAGCTTGAAGAGATCAGATAATAATAATTTAAAGAGAAAATGACAATGAATGTTATTATTATTATTATTATTCTTTCATTATACTCATATGCAAGTGAAGCTTATGATGAGTCCTTGCATGATGTTAAATACAGGTCAAGTGTTGATTATACAGGAGGAAATACAGGTGTTGAGATCATGCCAAGATAACAAGAACATAGGAAAATACAAAGAAGTGACAATTAGATACATGCGATAATAACTTCCCAGCCCAGGAACATAGAGCGATTCATTGGAGCGATTTGTACACCTCTGTATTTATTAGAAACCTGAGGTGCTTGAGTTCCGGATTTAATGTATCCCCTGCGGGTTTCGAACCCACATGCCTTGGTTTCCCACGCCAAGGCGCTACCAGGTGGCCGCATTAACCATTCGGCCACCGGGGCTGACAATGAATGTGATTCTTGTATCTACTGTGATTGATAATATGTATAATATAAAAGCCATGATAGACAGTGATCTATGTTACTATATAATAATAAAATCTTCAGTTGTAAGATATTATAATCTTCAGTGTATTCTCTTATCAAGATCTTAACTTCTTGCAGAATTTAATAATTCAAAAGACATTTGTACTCATTACATGATGAAGCTGATCATAGATATGAGAGAATATCAATATGAAGATGTCTATATATATAAAGTTGATAATCTTGATTATAATCTTATATTAGAACTTGTCTGACTATCTGAATAAGACATCTTATTGAACACTTGAAACAGAAGCTTGATATTCTCTAATAATAATAGAATTCATGAGAATAATATTCATAAGACTATGAATCTGACACAGATCTCTGTCAACATCTATAAAACACTCAGAAAAAGAAGTCACTGAAAGAATCATTAACAGCAGAATTATATATCAATCTATTCTGTCAGTCTAACTGATATTAAAAAGGCTCTAGAAAAGTTATTCTGCATTACAATAACAGATTCTCATATAAAACTCTCTCAATAATATCATGAATATCTAGATATCTTCTGACAAGATAATAATGCTACAAATCTACCTCTCTTATGAGATTCAGAAGTGAATCATAGTATCAAGTTAAAAAAGAAGAACAGTAAGAATTCTAAACTATCATGAGACACTCTTTATAATATATCTCAAGATGAACTTTTTCTTCTTCAGAAGACACTCAATGATCTGTTAGATAAGAAATTCATATATATTAGCAACTCTTTCACTGCAGCTTCTATTCTCTTTGTAAAGAAGTCAGATAAAGAACTCTGATTCTGTATGAACTATCAAGATCTGAACAGATTGACAAAGAAAGATCAATATCTCTTATCTCTTATCAATGAAACTCTAGCACAGATCAGATGAGCTTAATAGTTTATAAAGCTAGATATCATCACTGCATTTCATAAGATTCATATCACTGAAGAAGATGAATAGCTTACAGTATTCTGAACATATTATGATCTCTTTGAATGAATAGTCACACTCTTTGAACTAGCTAATGCTTTCAGTACATTTCAGAAGTATATCAACTGAGCACTCTGAGATTTTCTTGATAAGTTTGTATCTACTTATCTAGATAACATTCTCATCTTCATTGATGAATTCAGAAAAGAATATTAAAAGTATGTATGAAGAGTATTACAATAACTATAAGAAGCAGAACTATCAATTGATATTGATAAGTGTGATTTTGAAGTTAAGAGTACTAAATACTTAGGTTTCATCATAGAAGCTGATAAGAGAATTTGAATGAATTCTGAGAAAATCTCTGTTATTCTTGAATGAGAAGCTTCACATACTGTGAAAGATGTACAAAGCTTTATTGAATTCACTAACTTCTATCAGTAATTTATACAAAACTTCTCAGATATCATAAGATCACTTACAGACCTCACTAAGAAAGACTCAGTATTTCAATGATCAGTGAACACTGAAGCTGCATTTATACAGATGAGGAAGATGTTCATTAATATCTCTCTGCTGATAACATTCAATTCTGATTATGAGATAGTTATTAAGATCAATTTCTCTAACTATATAACAGAAGAAGTGATATTATAATATGATAATAAAGATGTTCTACAATTATATATCTTTATATCTAAGAAACTGAGTTCTGCTGAATGCAATTATGAAATCTATGATAAGAAACTTCTCATAACTGTACACTGTTTAGAAGAATGAAACTCTGAACTTCAAAGTATCTCTGAATTTGAGATAATCACAGATTATAAAAACCTCAAATACTTTATAACTATCTGTAAACTCACTGAATGATAGATGCAATGATCTGAGTTCTTAAACTGCTTTTATTTTACAATACACTATCATTCTGACAGTCAGAACTTGATGATAAATGCTCTCTCACAATGAGAGTAAGATATGCTATTCAATGTAACAGATACTCACTGAATGAACTGAGAGCACTGACTCTTAAATCTGAAGATACTAGTTGATCAAGATGAAACAGTTCATGACACTATACATGCTTGTCTGATTAGAACTATACATGCTTCTTCAGTTAGAACTGCTATTGATATCTTCACTTTCTCTACACTGAATGAACTGTGATATATAACAGCTCAGACAGATGAACTTCTTCAGACTCTTATCAAAGCAGTATATCAAGAAGCATTCTGATTTTCCTCAGAACTATATATAAGAACTGATATCTCAGAATGTTCAATTGATGATAATAACACTCTATAATTCTGTGAATGACACTGAGTCTCTCACTCTGAACTTTTATACACTCAGATAATGCAAGAGATGCATGATTTATATATAATCAGTTATTCAGACTGTGAACAACTGTATAGAATAATGTCTCAAGAGTTCTACTGATCTGAGATATTAAACAGTATCAGACACTTTATCTGAAACTGCAATCAATGTTCTTCTGTTATCTTATAAAAGAACTGTAGAAAAGATCTATTGAAATCACTCAATGTTTCTGATAGAATCTGATGAGATGTAGTAATTGACTTCACTGTCAATCTATCTAAGAGCAAGAATTGTAGAAACATTCTGATCATTGTGAATCAATTGAGTAAAGATGTAATATTAAAATCTTGAGATAAGATGAATACTGAATAAGTCACTGAAGCTTTTCTACAGAGCCTGTTCTATTGAATGCATGAATTGCTGATTATTATTATTATTATTATTATTCTTCAATTATAGATGTATGCAGTCAGAGACTATGACATCTACCTGAGAACCTTTAGTTCTCAGAGTTTTTCCTATATCTATAGAGTCAACTATTATACACTTATCAATTTCAGATATGCAAAATCAGAAAATTCCAGCCCAGAATACAAAAACTGTTTACAAATTGCAGTATTTCAACACCTATTAATACTTTGAAATCATTTGAAAATATCATGACAAAGGAAAAGAGAACATAGTCTTAAAGATAGACACATTAAATAGATAGATAGAAAAGAACAGAAAGAAACAAGTACAGTAACAAGAGACTATAACAAAATAAAATTATTAAAAGATAGTGTATAGCTGTTTTAACAGACTATATCTAATCAATTTTCATCTCTTCATATTCAGATACTTCTGAGTTGAGTCATTTTCTTGTAGCTGCTTGAGTTTCTGATAGAAAGTCTATTAAGTATTTAAGTCCTGTCTCAGTTGAGAATAAGAACCTCATATTTAATTGATTTAAATCATACTTCTTCTTTAATTTGACTCTGAGACTATTGTATAATGCACAATGTATTACAATATGCTCAGGATTCTCATTTGTATTACAGAATGAGCACTCTGTTGAATTAAATCTATCATCAAATCTTTGTATATAGAATTTGAAATAACCATGTTCTAGTTTTAGCTGAATTATGAATGAGAATATTTTCTTTTTGCATTTAATTGAACAAGATTTTCACTTTGGTTTTATCTCAAATCTTGAATAATGTATGCTCTTCTTTTATTTCTGCCAGCTTTCATTTCACTTATTTAAACAAGATTCTTTTCTCTTTCTCTTTATGAAAGATCAGGACACTGTTTTTTGAATAGATCTGCTTAATTCTGAACCCTTTTTTACAGCTGAATCAGCCAATTCATTGCTATGAATATTCATATGAGCAGGAACTCAATGCAGATGAATTATCAGTTTAGATGTTCTTCTCTTTTGAATTTTCAAAACAGAGTTTAAAATCAGATCAAGATTCATTTGATCATTATAAATCTGACTATTTCTAAGTCTTTTTAAAGTAGCTTGACTATCAGAGAATATTCATGTCTCTTTCAAACTATTTCCTCTTTTATAAGATTTTATTTCAATGAGTTTGAAAGCTTTCACTATTGCAAATAGTTCAGCATCAAAGACTTCAGATTCACAGTCTAAATTTCAGAAATCTGAGATAAAATTGATATTATCTTCAGTATAAGTAATGCCTGCATCTAATCTATTCAAATTCTCATTTTTTGAGTCATCTGAGTAAATCAGAATAGAGTCTTTTATATTAATTGTAGAGATCTTCTTCAAATGCTGTTCATATTCTCTCTCTTTAGATAGTTCACTTATTTATAAGTCTATGAGAGATTTCAGCTTTTCTCTTCAGAGAGATATCTTCTCATGATCAATTTTCTCAACATTTAATGAAGAAAATTAATTCTTAATAAGTGAATATAGTCTATACAGTTGAGAGAGTATTTTCTTTAAAGCATTATTCTCATTTCAATCAAGAAATCTATTTCAATCCAGTTCATTTCCTGAGTTAACTAATAGAAATGAAGAAGAGACTCTTTCTCTGATTATATGATTTGAGCTCATCTTTATGACTCTCAGAGCATAGTTTATACAGGTCTTTTCAAATTGAATAGCAGAAGATGAAATTGAGGCTTCAATTTTCATTGCTTTAATAGAAGATGATTTGAATGCTCTCAGAATTCTTCTCAAAGCTCTGTTTTATAGACTTTGAAACAGTTCAGTGAAGTTATCTTGATTGTTCTATTAAACTTGAACTTCATAATCAGCTACTGAGATAATACAGGCTATGTATAACTATCTCATAGCCTGAAAAGATAGATCTCTCTCAGTATTTGATAGTCTGATTATACTATTCAGTAGTCTCTCTGCCTTGATGATTCTTTGTTGAATATGATATTTAAAATTCAACTTGGAGTTTAATTATACTTCTAGTCATTTGACATTCAAACTGAGTTTAATCTCTTTATTCAGAAGAGTTAGACTTAGTTCTTTCTCATTAAATCTGGAAAAAAAGTGAATTAACTCAGTTTTATTCATATTAAATTGAATTAGATTGATATCTGCTTTAACAAAGACTTTCTTTACTGCTTTCTTAATCACTTCTAAATTCTCTTTGATTGTCTTTGAACTGTAGAGTAGATCAATATCATCTACATAACTTGAAGATCTCACTATTTTCATCTCTCTATTCTTGAATAAATATGCAGTGTATATTGCAAATAAAACAGGTGAGATTGAAGATTCTTATGATATTTTTATTTTTATCTCAGTTTTATCTTGTCTTCTTTCATCAAAGAATAGTTATATAATTCTTTTAGATATAAAACAATCAACTCATTTTATTAGAGAAAGTGACAGTTTTAACATCTTCAAAGTTTGAATCATCTTAGACTTTGAAACATGATCAAATGCATCTTTTATATCAATAAAAACTGCAGTTGAGACCAGGCCTTCATACTTTGCTACTTGAATATCATGAATAACTGAGAGAACAGTGTTAATTGCAGAACATTGTTTTCTATCTCTCATTTATTCATTAAATAGAAGAGAATCACTAATAGAGCTTATAAAAGATAATCTAGTAGCTATTATCTTTTCTAGAACTTTTCTTAAATAGTTCAACAGAGATATTACTCTATATGACTTAGTGTGGCGGGCTGCGCCCGATCAATCATATAGACTATTTCATTACACTTCACAGATTCCAATCACTTCATTCTTGAACGCGTACACTCCGATTCTCGGCCATTCTCAATCGCCGATCCTCGGCCGCTATGAACGCGTGTATATTCTCCCGCCCCGAAGCTCCACCGCGTACACCACTACATACGCGTATAAATATCCACCTTGATCACTGATTCTCGCACTCTCTCTTTCTTTCCTTCTCTAATGTTTTTATCTTTGTTATATAAGACCTATCAATATTACATCAATCTATTCAGTGTAGGCCTCTTACACTATAAAAATGTTCATCATCTTCTTATTAGAAACAATTATTCATCAAGAGATATCTGAACGTGTAACAATGTGTAAGAAATAGAGAAAACAGTTAAGCAGATACTGAGTTCTCAAATAGAAGCTGCTTACCAGTCACCCTGGCCCTGTAATAAGATTTTACAAAGAGAACATCAGTGAAAGACCTGAGAGTTCTGACACTCAGATGTATGAGATATTCATACAATTACACTTCTTCAAATTCCACAGATATCACACATCTGATAAACAATATAATCATGTCTAATGATAATATAAGAGAACCTCTGAACATGAGCATAGACACAGTGTCACAGTGACTCTGAGTAATGTTGAAACTACAATAATAATAAATAGCTGATATGCATGCAACTCAACAACACTAATACAAAGAGATTCAATGACTAACTCACACAATTTCAACATCTACAGAATTGAATACAAAAGCACTGAAAGAACACTTAGATGCTCTCACATATTTCAATACTTCTGATCTCACTCTCTACTCATTATAAAGAATGGAAATACTTACAAAACTGAGTGTAGATGAAGATGTCATCAGTTCATTAATCAATCAAGATTGATATATCAATGAATAATTAAAAGATTGCATGAAACAGAAGTTTCATTCATGAATGAAAGCATGTGAATCAGCATTACAAACACCTGACAATATTATGAAATATCTTGATATTCTGTTCTAAGACACTGCCATGTAACAGAAAGCATTAGATTGACTACAGAGTATCTGACAGAGAAACATTTCTCTTACAACATTTATCTCTGACTTCAACATCAAGATTCTAGAAGCAGGTGATCAATCTTGAGAGAATTAAATGAAGATTAGCATGCTCAAGAAGATATTAACTTTCAAACTCTTACAAGCTCTTGTAAGTGCAGATGAAGACCAGACTTATAAAGACTTCTACACACAGCTTCAGACAATGAATGACTGTCTTACTAAACTCAAGAATATACAGAACAGTGACAGAAGACATTACATCTCAGCAACTCATACACTCACACTGAGGAATAACAATGATGCAGATATTATAAATTGAGTAGACTTGAATGTCTATATATAAGCAAGGGTCTTTGCTGTCTGAACAGGCTTCTGAGTTCCTGAAATCACTTTCAAAGAAGTCGCTGATTGACATCAATATGAAGTGTGCATCAACTGTAACTGATTAGAACACATTGCTTCTAACTGCTGATTGACCTATGTGCCTTCATACTTGAGAGAAAGATCAGCATCTTCTCATTCAAAGAATGAATCAGTGTCTGTCCGCGCCAACCACATTACATTAGAGAAAGATTCAGAAGATAACTATGAGAATGTCTCAGTGAAACAGAGAAAAGATTAGCTTCTGTTCAAATTCATAAACAGAAGCTTGAAGAGGTCAGACAATAACAATTTGAAGAGAAGATGATAATGAATGCAATTCTTGTATCTACTGTAGTTGATAACATGTATAATATGAAAGCCATGATAGACAGTGATCTATGTCACTATGCAATGATAAAATCTTCAGTTGTAAGATATTATAACCTTTAGTGTATTCCTTTATCAAAACCTTGACTTCTCACAGGATTTGATGATTCAAAAGACATTTGTACCTGTTACATGATGAAGCTGACTATAGATGTGAGAGAACATCAATGTGAAGATGCCTATGTATATGAAGTTGATAATCTTGATTACAATCTTATGTTAGAACTTGCCTGACTATCTGAATAAGACATCTTATTGAACACTCAAAACAGAAGCTTGATATTTCCTAACAATGATAGAATTCATGAAGATGACATTCACAAGACTATTGATCTGACACAGATCTCTGTCAATACCTATAAAATGCTCAGAAAAAGAAGTTGCTGAAAGAATCACTGACAGTAGAATTATGTGTCAATCTATTCCACCAGTCTGATCAATATCAAAAAGGCTCTAGAAAAATTATCTCATGTTACAACAACAGATTCTTATACAAAACTCTCTCAACAATATCATGAATATCTAGATGTCTTCTGACAAGATAATATTATAAATATACCTCTCTTATGAGGTCTCAGAGTGAATCACAGTATCAAGTTAGAGAAAAAGAAGAGTAAGAATCTCAAACTGTTATAAGACTCTCTTTATAATATGTTCTGAGATGAACTTCTTCTCCTTTAAAAGACACTCAATGATCTGTTGAATAAAGAATTCATACACATTAGCAACTCTTTCACTGCAGCCTCTATTCTCTTTGCAAAGAAACCAGGTGAAGAACTCTGATTCTATGTGAACTACTGAGATCTGAACAGATTGACAAAGAAAGATCAATATCTCTTATCTCTTATCAATGAAACCCTAGCATGGATCAGATGAGCTTAATGATTTACAAAACTAGATATTATCACTGTGTTTCATAAGATTTGTATCACTGAAGAAGATGAATGACTTACAGCATTTCAAACACATTATAGTCTCTTTGAATAAATAGTCACACTCTTTGAACTGACTAATACTCTCAGTATATTTCAGAAGTATATCAACTGAGTACTCTGAGATTTCCTTGATAAGTTTGTATCTGCTTATCTAGATGATATTCTCATCTTCATTGATAGATTCAGAAAAGAATATCAAGAGTATGTGTGAAAGATATTACAACAGCTATGAGAAGCAGAACTACTGATAGATATTGATAAGTATGATTTTGAAGTCAAGAGTATCAAGTATCTGAGTTTTATTATAGAAGCTGATAAGAGAATTTGAATGAATTCTGAGAAAGTCTCTGCCATTCTTGAATGAGAAGCTTCATGTACTGTGAAAGATGTACAAAGCTTCATCAGATTTGCTAACTTCTATCAGTGATTTATACAAAACTTCTCAGATATCATGAGATCACTTACAGATCTTACTAAGAAAGACTCAGTATTTTAATGATCAGTGAATACTGAAGCTGTATTTATACAGATAAAGAAGATATTTATTAATACTTCTCTACTGATAACATTTGATTCTGATTATAAAACAGTTATTAAAACTGATTTCTCTGACTATATAATAGAAGAAGTGATATTATAATATGATAATGAAGATGTTCTATAATCATGTGTCTTCATATCTAAGAAACTGAGTCTCACTGAATGCAATTATAAGATCTATGATAAGAAACTTCTTGTAATTATACACTGTTTAGAAGAATGAGACTCTGAACTCTGAAGTATCTCTGAATTTGAAATAGTCACAGATCATAAGAACCTCAAATACTTCATAACTATCTATAAACTCACTGAACAATAGATACAATGATCTGAGTTCTTAAGTCACTTTCATTTTACAATACACTATCATTCTGATAGCCAGAACTTGATAACAGATGCTCTCTTATAATGAGAGCAAGATATGTTATCTGATGTAACAGATACTCACTGAATGAACTGAGAGCACTGGCTCTTGAACCTGAAGATACTAGTTAATCAAGATGAAACAGTTCATAGCACTATATGTGCTTCTTCAGTTAGAACTGTCATTAATATCTTCACTTTCTCTACACTGAATGAACTGTGATATACAGTAGCTCAGATAAATAAACTTCTTCAGACTCTCACTGAAGCAGTATGTCAAGAAGCACTCTGATTTCTCTCAGAACTATATATAAGAATTGATATCTCAGAATGTTCAATCAATGATAATAACACTCTACAATTTCATGAATAATGCTGGGTCTCTCACTTCAAACTCTTATACACTCAGATAATACAAGAGATGCATGATTCATATATAACTGATTATTCAGGCTGTGAACAACTGTATAGAATAATCTTCTGAGAGTTCTACTGATCTGAGATATTAAACAGCATCAGATACTTCATCTGAAACTGCAATCACTGTTCTTCTGTTATCTCATGAAAGAACTGTAGAAAAGATCTATTGAAATCACTTGATATTTCTGATAGAATCTGATGAGATGTAGCAATTGACTTCACTATCAATCTATCTGAGAGTAAGAGTTATAGAAACATCCTGGTCATTGTGAATCAACTGAGCAAAGATGTAATATTGAAATCTTGTGACAAGATGAATGCTGAACAAGTCACTGAAGCTTTTCTACAGAGCTCATTCTATCAGATGTATGAATTGCTGAGATCTATAGTATCAGATCAGAGCTGTCAATTTGTGAGCACTCTCTGAACAAGAATCTGTCAAGTTCTCAAGATTACATGCTGTCTATCAACTGTCTATCACTCTGAGACTGATGATGTGTTAGAACAGACAATTCAGACTGTGAAGAATTATCTCTGTAAGTTCTGCAATCACTTATAAGACAATTGACATGATCTTCTTCTACATGCAGAGATCACTATCAACAGTTGAGATGCTGTTTCAACAGATGTAAGCCTGTTCTTTCTTACACACAGATATTACATGGAAGTGTTGAATCTTCTAGAGATCACACAGTTTATATCAGACTCTCACAGTCTGATTCAGATCACTGACAATATAGTAATGAAACTCTGAGATGTCTGTGATTGAGCAGAGGCCTTCATGGCAACTGTGAAACAAGATTAAGAGAATCAAATCAATGTTCACTGAGACCTCACTGAACAATATAAGATAGAAGATCTGGTATGATTGAATCTTAAGAACATACAAACCACATGTTCATCTCATACACTAGATTACTGCCATGTCAAGTATAAAGTGATAGAAGTTCTAGATAGCCACAACTACTGTCTTGACACATCATCAGAGATTCATAATGTATTTCACACAAGCTTGCTTCACTGTGCTGTTATTAATTCATTTCCTTCTCAACTGACTTCTGACTGACAGTCACCAGGCATCATAGAAGAAGATAATGAGCTTGAGTGAGAGATTGAGAATATTCTTGATAAGAGACCCTGTGGCTGTGGCTGATAATATCTTGTGAAATGAGTCAGCTACAATCAACTGACCTGGACTCTGAGTTCTGTGTTATCTGAAACAGCAGCCCTTGACTGATGGGAACTGCTTCTGAAAGAAAGGGCTAATGTGGCGGGCTGCGCCTGATCAATCATATAGACTATTCCATTACACTTCACAGATTTCAATCACTTCATTCTTGAATGCATATGCTCCGATTCTCAGTCATTCTTGATCACTGATCCTCGGCTGCTACAAACGCGCATATATTCTCCCGCCCTGAAGCTTCACCGCGTACGCCACCACATACGCGTATAAATATCCACCTCAATTGCTGATTCTTGCACTCTCTCTTTCTTTCCTTCTCTAATGTTTTTATCTTTGTTATATAAGACCTATCAATATTACACTGATCTATTCAGCGTAGACCTCTTACACTTAGAAACTGAAGCTTTTCTATTAGGTTTTACAAGGATTACTTCAGTAGCTTCTCTCCAGCATTCAGAATAATAATCATTTCTTAAGAGATTGAAAAAGAGCTCAAAATATTCATTCTTTAAGTAGGAATATGTGTTTTGAATAATTAAATAATTAATTGAATCAGGCTCTGCAGCAGTTTTAGTTGAACTTGAGAATATTACTGACTCTAGTTCATCATCTATAAGCTCAGGCCATTCCCAGTTATTTTCATCAATATATTCATGAAATGACATATTCTTCTCTTCTAAATGTGATGAGTTTTGAAAGAGAATTCTCATAAAAGCTTGACATTTTTTCTTAAAAGAGTTTGCTGTATACAATTCATTCTGAAATTCATATTCTAAGATTGAAAGCTTTGCTACACTTCTTGTTTTAGTATAGTTAAAGGCTTTAAAAACTTCTTTTTCTTATACTTCTTCAAGAAATTTGTTCCAGCAATCTGTTTTGACTTTTTTAATATCTGAAAAATATTCATTTTGAATAGCTTTGAACTCTTTATCAGATATTAAGTTATTCTTTCACTCTCTCTTAGCAGTGACTAATTACTTTCTTTTAGAAGTAATATTCTCATTTCATCAAGGTTTGAAAAACTCAGAAGACTTTTTCTTTGAAATATTTTCTTCAATACTTATTAGAAGAATAGATGTAATCAGCTTTACTCTATTCTCCAACCGCTCCACCACGAACTCGCTCAATTTTTCGAATAAGAACCCGCCGATAGATCCATCGAAAAGCCCTCGATCATACGAGCATTCTGACCCCATCGCCGACCACATACCCTGTGTGGTGGTGGAGTTATCCAGCCAAATGTGAACTGGACGTTGTTCGAAACTCCTGTGTGGGAGTATTCCCTGTTCTCCCCTATCACACCACAACCCCGGGCCAAAGTGCCATACAAATTGTAAGGTGAAGAGACCTAGCCATATGCACCAATCTTCTTGATTTTGGAAGATCCCTGATCTGTAGTTGTGGAGATATCTGAGGAGTGATCTCTGTGAAAACCCTGTTCATCTTTGATGTTTCAAAACACCAATGCCAAGTCTCACTGTTGTACCGCCCTTCCTAATCTGGCCCATCCCCAGCAGAAAAATACAAAAAGATATCTCAACAATAATATCAAGCATATAATCAACAATCACTTCTGAAGTGTAATCTCTGTGGTCTGTCTTCAGTGTATCTGAACATCAATGCCAAGTCTCACCCTCATATCATCTCTCTCAATCTGGCCCATCCTTGACAGAAAAGTACAAAAAGATACCTCAGCAACTATACTCAATACATAATTGACAGACATGACAACTATAAAATCAGTATACTTTAAGATCTGACTGAGCCTTTGATCCCTGTACAGTGAGATATATTAAATCTAGTTTTAATATCTCAATATTCAATAGATTCTGTAAGAGATTGAGAACAGCAACACTAGGTTTCTATTGAATTTGAGAATTAACTCTATATTGATATAATCATTGACAAAGTCTTCTATTTTGAGATATAAATAACCAGTTCCTCTACATCCTGCTGGCAATATTTATATTATCATATAGAAACAGACTTATATTCTCTATAATATCAAGACTCTGAAGAGAGAAAGTCTTGATAGAGAGTATATAGTAGTGCATATCTTAGCAGTTTCTATCTCATTCTTCTGCAGCAGTTAATGCAAAAAAAAGATTTTAGAAATAGTTTTTTACTTCTCTTAAAAAAGTAAGATGTTTTTCTCTGAATTTTATATAATATTCTTACAAAGAATTAAAAATAGAGTTGTTTTCTGTCATAATTTCATATTCTTTTAAGTAAGAATTACTTTTTCAGTGGCTGAAGAGCTTTTATTAATACTTAATTCTTTTTTACACTCTTTATTAACTGATTTGAGTTGCACACCTGTTGTGTGAGAAGAATTGAATAATTTAGAATAAAATTGAATAGTTTTAATCAATTTCTCTTCAAAAAATTAATTTATTTTTTGTCAGTTTTTCTCTCAAAAACTGTCATATCATCTGATTTACTATCAATTGATATCATACTTTTCCTCATTGTATTCCAAGAAAGAGATTATAAAGATTTTATTGATTTATCTTAAAAATCAATTTTAGTTTATTAGATTCTCTTCAAAAATCTAATCTAGTTACTGAACTAGTGTGAAAAAAATCAGGTATTTTATACACAAAAGTCTGCAATTCTTCTTTTGAAATAGTCTGATCAACTTTTCAATTGAAAACAGACTTAGAAACCTCTTAATTAAAACAGTCTGATCAACTTTTCAATTCAAAAAGAGTTTAATAAATATCTCAATTGAATTAGTCTGATCAACTTTTCATTGAGTAAGAACAATGAGTTCAAAAGTACACTCAGTTATTGTGAAGAAAGATGCTTTCTCAAATGCTATTCCTGAGATTGAAATTCTGAAGAGAAGAAAGAAAGAAGAGATAGAGAAATAACAAGTTCTTGAAATACAGAAACTTGAAAAAGCAAGTAAAATTCTTGAAAAGCAGTGTCTGAGTGAGATGAATGAAGAAGTTCTGTTAATTCTTCATGCTCAGGCTAGACAACTACAGAAAGTGATCAAGTTCAAACTTGGAATTTCAAACATAGTTCAAAAAACTTTGAAAATTTCTAATAAAATCACTGACTTTTCAGTTTGCTCTTCTTTCTTTTCTACTTCTTCTTCTTCTTCTTCTTTGAATCAGAAGAAAACATATACTCAAGCAGCTGAATCTGCTGTCTCTAAACCTGCTGTCTCTAAATCTGCTGTCTCAAAACCTGCTCAAAATCCTGAGAAAACTGAGAAGAATACTGCTCATGCCTCTATTCATAGAAAAGTGGAAAAGAAAATGCAAAAAGAGAAAAACTTCCAAATCTCCAGAAATAGAAGACTTATTCTCAAAGTCTCAAACCAGGACATTCTGCAAAGAAACAAGCTAAACTCAAATCTCATTTTCAGAATCAGAAATGAAATTAACCAGCAGTTCTTTTCTCAGTTGATGACTGATATTGAAGTTCAAAAACCAGTTATAGCTTCAATTGAATCATTATTCTTTAAAAACTTCATCATTCTGACTACAATGTCTGAATTCAGTGCTGAATTCCTTATTCAGAATGAGAATCTCTGAAAGTCAGCAGTAGAATCTTTGTTAAACACAACAATTCTATCTGAAAGAGATGAAAAGTGAGACAAATTCATTCTTCATGATATTCCAGTTGAAATTTTTGACTGTGAAGAAGGAATGCTACTTCTCAAAAATGAATTGAAAGAATACAACTCTATTCAACTGAGAAAGGAGCCTGTATGACTAAATTCAATTGAGTTCAGACAAAGCAGGAGAAATGCCTCTGTTCTAGTATATACAAAAACACTTGAACAGTCAAAGATCTCTGAAGTAAGAGTAGCAGGTTTGAAAATGAGAGTTCATGAATACAAAGACTCAAGGATGAACCTCAAAGCTCAAACACAGTGTTCAAACTGTCAAAGATATGAACACTTTACAATCTCATGTTTTAGAGACTTAAAATGTGCATTCTGTGCCAGAGATCACAAAACTAGTGAGTATAAATGTGAA